>NW_027186342.1:2333345-2365095 GCF_028583685.1 Petaurus breviceps papuanus | reverse complement strand
ATCTATCTATCTATCTATCTATCTATCTATCTATCTATCTATCTATCCTTCCTATCTGTCTGTCTGTCTATCTGTCTCTCTGTCTGTCTGTCTGCCTGCCTGCCTGTCTGTCTGTCTGTCTATGTGTCAATTTCTTGATCTATACATCTTATCTCCGCCTTTCAGATATAAGCTCCCATGAGCGGGTGTTGTTTCATTCATTTCACCAACAATACCTGGAATGTAACAGGCACTAAATAAACACTTGGTGAGTGAGTGATTTGATGTGGTTTATTGGGGAAAATCGATTTGATTTCTCCAAATCTATGAGTCTAGAATTGGGAAGGCTAAGCAAAGACCTTTAGAGAACTTTATCAAGGAGGAGAAAGGAATGTCACCTCCTTCTGTCTTTTGCCATTCATCTGCATACCATTTTAAAGTTGTGTATTGGCCAGGAATACTCATTTTTAATTATTTAGTTCTTTTCTGGGGGGGGGGTTGAAGGGTTAAGTGTAAATAGCTGCCTTCCCTTAGCTGGCTTCCAGTCGGAATCAGGCCCACACACTGCCTGGCTTTGCAGGACTGGGGGGGCGGGGGGTGAGGCTTCCCCACATCCTCTGGGACTTGCTCTGTGATGGTGAACAGGGAGACTGCCTGGCAATTAAAGGGAGACACAAGCAAGCCAGGCTTGCCTGGCCCACCCCCAAAGCGGGCTAGACTTGAATAGGTTTTCAAAGAGATGCCGATCCTGACAAGATGAAGCTTATTTCCGCCTGCCTCACCTTGCCAGAGAGGGAAGAAAGGAGAGTGGGAGGGAAAGTGGGGGGCTGCACCCACCTACACACACAGAGGCATTAATATGTGTGAATAAAGGTTAGAGAATGTGACAGAATGTGATTGATGTGTATATACATGTATTTGGGGAGGGGGAGTATTGTATGTGTATACACACAGGTGTACTGTATCTGCAGGTATTGGCACAGGTAGAGACAGAGACAGAGAGAAAGAGAAAGAGGAAGAGAGACAAAAAGAGAGGAGAGAGAGAAGAGAGAGACAGAGAGAAAGAAAGAGAGGAAGAGAGACAGAGACAGAGAGAGAGGAAGAGAGACAAAGAGAGAGGAATAGAGACAGAGAGAGGAAGAGAGACAAAGAGAGGGAGAGAGAGAGAGAGGGAGTGAGAGAGAAAGAGAGAGAGACAGAGACAGAGAGAGGGAAAGGGAGACAGTGTCTGTGGGGGACAGCATGGTTCAGTGGAAAGAACAATGAACCCAGAGTCAGAGGGCTTGGGTTCAAAAATTCAGCTTTCCCACTTCCTGCCTAGGGTCCAAGGCCCCTTGCCTGTGCCTCACTTTCCTCATCTCCCAAAACGATAAGTTTGTACCAGTTGAGGGCCTCCCAATTCTAAGTCTGTGTGATTCTGGGGCTGTTCTTTCTGCCAATGGGAGGGCAGAAGAGTTGTCTGTAACCACGTCCCTATTCCCAAGGCAAAGTGAAAAACTGAAGCAATTATTTAGATTTACCTCAAACAAAATAGTGATCTAGGAGGAATAAATTTCCAGCTGATTTAGGGGAAAGTCTAAGGTTTCTTCTACTCAGCATATGTCGTCCAGTTCATTTGTCTTTCCACTCAATCTGACCATCTCAGAAAAAAGATTGTCTAAGAAAATTCTGGGCACTGGGAAACAAGCAAAGGGCATAGGAAAAATGCCCCGGCACAATACAATGTGAGCTCTTTTAAGGCACCAACTATTTTGACTTCTTTTTTTATATCCCTAACACTCAGCAAAGTATCTGGCACATAGTAGGTGCCTAATAAATGCTTGCTGACTGACTGATTAACTGATTATCCTTAGAGAGCTCCAAGCTGATGAAGATAAGGACAAGAAACATCCTGGTAGAGCTCTGGGCAGGACTGGGTTTGGGAGGGGAACTTCAAGGGGTTAGGACTGTGGGACAACAGGGGTGGGCATTCGTCTGGGGAAGTTGCCCAGAAAAGCAGTGTATGGAGCAAGAGAATTGTAAAAACTCAATTCACCCAGCATTTGTTGAGTCCTCATATTCACCAGTCTTTCAGGAACACGCACTTTACTTGGGAAAAAAAGACTCAAAGGGACTCCAGGAAGTTTTGAATAAATTTATTGAGGTCCTGGGGGAACATTGTATTGTCTAACACTATATGGTTGTGTCCGTGTCTGTATGGGACAGAGCAGTTCAATGGAAAATCTGAAGACCTGGTTCAAAAACCTGGCCTTGGATTTTTGCCAAAAAAGGCAAAAACTGAGTACTCCAGGGGGCCAACTTCTTCCATGAAAATAGTGATAGGAACTGTCAAATAGGAGGGCAAAGGTGGGAACAGTAAAATTGGAGCCTTTATTAGTATTGAGGGAGCAAAGGTATGAAATTTGGGGTGATGAAAAGCAGGAACTGTCACTAGAAGATGCTGTTTCATCTGGGAATACATTTCATGGATAGGGAAGTGACTCCATGTCATCTCCAGAACAGTGTTTGTAAACAGGGACCGAGAACAATCTCTCAGAGTTGAAGGAAACTCCATGTGCTGTCTCGTCCGACCTCTTGCCCAATACACCTCTAGAGAAAGCGTCCATCTGGCCTGTGCTTGGATACCTCCAGTGTCAGGGTGCTCACTTATCTACTGAAAAAGCCCCTTCCTCTTTTGTTCACTGCACCACTTAGCTGCCCCCAGCCCCTTCCTCTTTTGGACAATTCCAAATAGACTTAAGGAGTGATTTTTATTGAGTTGAAACTCATTTCATAACTCATTCTTATTGTTTCCATTTTTGCATAAGTATATAGAGATATTTCATGGCCACTGAATAAAAGTCATTTATGTTGTTTGGGAGAAGAGAAATAGAGAATGCTTCCTGGGAGAAGTGGAATTTTTTTTTTAAATTCACGTAATGGTGGTTTAAATTGTATGGGAACAAATTAATCCAGAGCCTAAGTAGGCAATGAGTGAGGAGGCAGAGGCCAGGCAAAGTCTCCCCCACCCCTTGACTCATACCTCATGGTTGTTTTTAATTCTGTCTCTACATACAGGTTACTCACCTCCCCTATAAGAGCAGTCTGTTCTCACATTTAAGTTGGAGATGCCCCCTTAGATGCCCTACTTAATTCCTCACAGGCCAATTAATTATATCTTTCAGATTTCCCCAGGTCTGGATGTATAAGGCTAGGGTCTCCTAGCATCTTGATTGCTGGGGCATCTGCCCCACCTCGCCCGGATTGCCCATCTCCTCCCCTTCCCATTGCCTGTGGAAGGTGAACTTCTCAGGACAGAGATAAGCGGTACCAAGTAAAGTGGGAGTGTGAATGGAGCAGCTGAGTGGGGTCCCTCGGGCTTCCAGCCTTGTAGTCACCCAAGGCCAAGAAAAATGAAGGCACCTAGTAACAATAGTGGTAGACATTTCTCGGGTACAGTTCTTTTTTTTAGTTTATTTTTCGTTTCCAACATTCACTTTTATAAGATTTTGAGTTTCAAATTTCCCCCCTTTCCCCAACACAGCATGCAATCTGATATAGGCTATGTAAGTACAATTATATTAAACATATTTCCACATCAGTCATGTTGTAAAAGAATCAGAACCAAAGGGGAAAACCACGAGAAAGAGAAAGCAGAAAAAAGAGAGAGAAAATAGTATGCTTCAATCTTCTGGTGCAATTTTTAGAAAGTGTTTTAGATATAGTATCTTATTTAGGGGTGAGGTAGGTTCCAGAGTTATTACCATCTGTATTTTATAGCTGAGTCCTGGGTGGCCTTTTTTTTTTTCATTAGGAAGCACCTCTTGGTGACTGCTGTGGCCAACTTCACAGTCTGAAGTAATACTCATGTATGAATTTCTACTGATAGAAGTGAGGCTAAGGAATAAATCAAGTCAGGATTATTATTTAATGTTGTTGTTAATTATCATTATGATAAAAGCTAGCCTTTACATGGTGCTTTCCAAATATCTCATTTTATCCTCATAAGGACACTGGGGAGAAGGTATTTTTTTTATTCCCAGGCAGACTGAGGTTAAGTGACTTGCCCAAGGTCATACAACTGGTATATGTATGAGATTGGATTTGAATTCAGGTCTTCCTGACTCCAGGTTCAGCACTGTATCCACTTCACCACCTAGCTACCTCGTTAATGTTATTGTTGTTACTATACATTTTATGCTGAAATTGTAAGTTAATTCCCATTTTGGGAGACTCTTTTCCCAAGCAGAAGAAACTTTTGTATTAAGAATGGTTTATTGTCATTTTTTTTGTTTGCATGTTTAGAGTTAATGGGTTTCTTTGAAGCATGGTTGCTTGTAGCCTCATAAACTTGCTTGTTAAAAGTGCAATAGAATTTTTTCTTTTCTTCTAACTTCTGCAAACCACTTTTCCCCACCCCCACCCGCACCCTACACACAAACACACTCTAAGTAGCATCTGTCAAGGCTGTTCTCAGGATATTTATTAGTATCCAAGCTGAGCAGACTGCTCTTCCTGGGATAACTGCTACCTCCCTATGGCACCAACTGTGTATCATCTTCAGGTTAATTATGAGAACCAGCCCATCACAGGCTTCCTCCAAGACAATCAGGTACCTATGTGTAAGTAAGGTGAATTTTAGTGTGTATAAAGTGAATTTTTGTTATTATTTCTTAAAGTTTCATCCCCAGGATCCACAGCCATAACAATCTCTTGTTCCCAGGTCTTAGATATGAGCTCCCACAGCTATGGTTCAAAACATCTCCACCATACTTGCACAGCATTACATATTGATAAATATTATAAACATTTATCTGTGACTTTATTATCTGTGACTGCTCAGAGATACAGGGATGGGCAACTTGTGAGGCTATTGCTGGCAATATGCCCGTCATTGTCTGTTGCCCCTATAAAACAGGTGGACATTGGTCAGTAAATGGGGGAACCTTAGAGTTGAATGTGTGTACCTCAATTGGCCCCCATTGAGGCTTAGGGGGAGTCTTAGGGTTGAATGCACAGAAGCTGTGCATGCCTTGATTGGCCACCATTAAGGCTTAGGGGGAATCTGTTTGCATCAGCTGGCCCCCATTGAGGCTTGAGGGAATTTAGGGGATTCATAAGTTGTGCCTGTCTCCACTAACCCCATCAAGATGGAGGGGTAGTTGCCCCCTTCTCGCCGGCCCCTGTGAGAAGGGTGATTAGGGAATGCTGTAGGATTTTGTGTTCCCATTATCAGCAATCCTCTTCTGAGAAACTAGACTAGAATAAAATAAGATTATTAACCCCTTCTTAATGTCTTTCCTTGTCTGACCAGATCAAGAGTGAACCTATGCTAGCAGCCCTCCTGTGTGCTAGGTTTATTTGTCTTACACTATGTCTAAGACCACTCAGTGTCTTAGTGTGCAAAAGACCATGCACAAGCTAGACTCATGTATCCTGGCCAGTTGGCACTTAGATAAAACTGTCCTCAAACATGGTGAATGTTTGAGTCTTCTCACTTCAAATAGAAGATTCATTCACTCCATGGATTGTCAGGCATATATTCTCATACTTTTTCTGATTTCTTTTTGGATAAAGTGATGGCTCCTGTAACACATCACCTAGTTCCCAGAGTCTTTCTCTCTCCATGGACCTGAAGAGAGTCTGAATATTGAGCCTTCTCTCTTGAAACTAACAGCCAAGAAGACAAGATCTCTCTTCTTTCCAGTTTTCACCAATTCCACCCTTCACATGGAAGTATTGAGTAATCAATGTCCACTAATAAGGAGAGTACTTACAAATAGGCTTTGAGGCTCACATTCCTTGTATAAAAAATCTGCCCCCAGGAGTGGTTATCCTGTCTGTCTCCAACTGGAATTACAAGTAAGTAAGAAATAATAGCTAACTTCATGCTAGATTTATTTTTCCATTTTATATTTATTAACAGGATTTTGTTTGTTGCTCATCAACACACACGTTGGATCTCCCCAATAAGTTCCTTCAGGATGGTACTATAATTTTTGAATTTGTAGTCTCAGTGTCTTTTACTTATAGATATTTAATAAGTATTCGATGAATTGAGTCACAGTCAGAAGAGTATATATGTAACATTCAGAACACATAATAAAAATCTTTAGATTTTTTTTAAACCTGCACGAAATAAAAAAAGTTGAGAAAATTACACAACTTAAGAGCTCAATTGACGAAGATCTCTTCCAAATAGAAGAGCCCACTTCCCTTATCTGAAATAAAAATAAAATACAGACTAGTGTTAGCATGTTCAAATAGAGTGAATTTTGTGAATTAAATTCATTTTCTAGGAATCTTTTATGGGCAAACTGGTGACTTGAGCTGGTCAAAAGAAAGTCCAAGGAAGGAAATAGCAAAGAGAAATTAACTAGTGTTGTAAAGCTTTTTTAAACCAATTTCTTATTTTTCAGACAGTGATTTCATGAAAGATATGGTTTACCTCCACTCAATGTCATTAACTTTATTGAAATTTCATAACTGATCAAAAAGTCCCCAGGGGATATCCAGGAGAGATCCTAGTAGTGTGGGTATAGTCAAACGGGGGCAACGGGGCTCAGTTGGGATGCTGGATTCAGCCATGTCTACATGCCCTTTCCTGGTCACTCCAAGGGAAAGCCAATGCACTCTCAGAATTTCAGAGGCCACTGAGCCTAACGTATAAGCTAAACAGGAGTCTTTAACATTACCCCATTATTGCTAAACCTTTAGCGAAGGGAAGCCCCTATCTGTGTCCTGGGTCAGCCCATTCTGATTTGGAACAACTTGGATTGCTTTCCTTTATTCGAGGAATTCAAATTTCTCTCTCTTTGACTGCCACCCATTGTTCCTAGCTCTGCCCTCTTTTGCCAAGCAAAACAGCCTAATCTGTCTTCTACATGACAGCTCCTCAAAACTTTAGATAGCTATCATGTCCTCACCAAGTTTTATCTTCTTTAGACAAAACATTCCCAGTTACTTCAACAAATACTTCTACATCACAGTTGCCAGTACCCTCATCTGACCTGGCTTTCCTCCTCTGGATGTGATCCAGAATGCGATCCCCAGAACTGAACTCTCAATACTGATGGTTTGATTATTGGTCATTTGTTTAACCTCCCTGAGCTGCCATTCCATCAACTTTGAAATGCACAAGACGGGGCATGACTCAATGGACAGAGGGCAATATCCGTAATGCCCTTGGCATAGTTCTTGGCATATAGTAAATGCTTAATAAAGGCTTATTCCTTTCCCTTCCCTCTCTTCTTGGAGTCAGAAAGATGAATGGAAATCCAGCCTTGGAGACTGTGTGGCCCCAGGCATGTCCATTAACACGTGTGCCTCAGTTTCCGCATTTGTAAAATGAGGTTGCTGTGAAAATCAAATGAGATAAATATATAAAACTCTTCATAAACCTTAAAATGCTACTGAAATACTAGCTGTTATCATCATCATCTGAATGTCAAGGTTCTAGCACCCTTAATCTGGATTCTATACCTTTATGCAGTCCCAGATTACTAATTCTTTGGACTCTTAGGTTGGACTGTTGAGAAAAGTCACTGGTCACTAGTGACTAGGACAATGCAAAACTCCCCCTAACTTCTGAATTACTCGGGTAATTGTAGTAATTTGGTTTTATGACCCTCTTCAGCCATGTCTCCACATACATGATTTCCCAATAATCTATCCTTTAGAGTTTAGAGTAGACCATACCTTCACCTGGAATGACTTAGCTCATAGGATTGGAGATTTGGAGCTAGCCCATTTCCCTCATTTCTTACAGATAATCAAGGCACAGACTTTGGCATGAACTATCAAGGCCCTGCCCTAAACATCCCGTTCTCTTTCCAAGCCTTTCTCAATTGCTCACCAGCTTTATTTCTCTTAGTTCATCAAAACAGACTCTCCATTTTAGCCAAATTTATGTTGTCCCTTCCTCCTATATGAGGTTGGTTCATTTTCCCATAAGGTTTCTGGTTAGGACATCAGGCTCACTGGCATGATTTCTTCCTCTTCTCTCTGTTCCAGTCCTTGCTACAAACCTAAATTCAACTTTCCCTCCTTCAGGAAGCATGCCATATGAGATCCCATTTGACTCTAACCTCTTCTGACACTTAGCCCTTTAGAACACAGTTGGCACCAGATTCTCTCAAACTTTTTGATCTAGCTAGTTCACAGAATGTGCTCTCAAGTCCTTTCCATGTGTCCTTTCTTACCAACTAGATTGCAAACCCCCTGAGGACAGGACCAATATTTTCTTCCTTCCTTACCTCCCACCATTTCTTCCTTCCTTCCTTCCTTCCTTCCTTCCTTCCTTCCTTCCTTCCTTTTTCTTTCATTCTTCCTTCCTTCCTTTTCCTACTACAGAACATCTAGTACAGT
The DNA here is from genome assembly GCF_028583685.1 of Petaurus breviceps papuanus. Classification (NCBI taxonomy): domain Eukaryota; kingdom Metazoa; phylum Chordata; class Mammalia; order Diprotodontia; family Petauridae; genus Petaurus; species Petaurus breviceps. Next base: position 2,356,770 of record NW_027186342.1, on the reverse strand, counting down.
AAGAACTGGATGAAAACTACCTTATTATACTCATGCTATCCCCAGCCTCCCCCTCCCTCATCCTTCTACTTTCACTGCTCCTCCCCTGCCCCCCCAAGCTTCCCTGAGTCTAGTGCAGCCCAAGCCAGTCAAGCAGTTTAGTTACTTCAATGGACTTTTTGTTTAATGGTTATGCTATGTCTATTCATTAGGGTTTTCAGTCATTAACTCTGTATTAAACTGAAGTTAGGGTAGGTGATTTCATAACCATATCATCCTGCCTGCCTTCTTATTTATAAAACTTTAGGCTATAAAGAGGATTAAGAGTCAAACTGAGATCTCCTCCAGATCCATTGGCCATATGTAAATTCCAGACAGTGAAGGGAAGATATGGGACAAAGACTTCAACCTGCTGCTCTGTCTTATCTTCTACAAAGCCCCACTCCTCTGCCATGTGGCTAATTTCACAGAGGGTCCCAGAAGCCATCAGTTCATCCCATATAATAAAGTAATCCTCAGTAGAACATACACATGTGGTCATGCAATCTTCCTGTGAAGACCTCCAAGAAGGAAGCCACATCTCTTGGGGCTGCCTGTTACACCGTTAATTCTCATTGTAAGGACATTGTTCCAGATGTCAAGCCTGTTTGCCTCTTTACTTCCTTCCCTTGTTCCTACTTTTGGCCTTCAGATACTTGAAGTCAGCTATCATTCTGAAGGACAGGTAGGTGATAAAAAGTCAGACCTGGAGTCAGGAAGACTCATCTCCCTAAGTTCAAATCTGGCCTCAGACCCTTTTTAGCTATGTGACTCTGGGCAAGTCACTTAACCCTATCTCCTTCAGTTTCCTCATCTGTAAAAGAAGGAAAATGATAAACCATTCCAATATATTTGCCAAGAAAACCCCAAATGAGGTTACAAAGAGTTAGATCAACTGAAAAATAAATGAACAACAAAAATCATTCCCCAATCCCAGCAGGGGTGTGTTGGTAAATATTGAACAATGAGCTCTCTGGGAATAAGAAGGGTATAGATAATGAACTTTTACATGTAATCTGCATTATTAACCTTTTCCCCCATTGTTTTCTATCTCCATTTAAAAAAATTATAACATTTTATTCCCCCCAATTACATGTTAAAACAATTTAATTTTTTAAAAGTTTTTAGTTCCAAATTCCTTCTCTCCACCCCCCTCCCCCAAGACGGCAAGCAATCCAATATAGCTTATACACGTGTAATCGTTTCCATTGCTTTCTTAAGTCTAGGCAAATCAACAAAATAATAAATCAAGCCCTGGTTTGTAGCATTTTTAAATTTCCAAGGTATAAATGTTCACACTAAAAATTTATCCATTGGTTCAGTCTGGGAGGGAGTCAGCTCCCACCCTCTGCTGCCTCTGAATCTTTTCTTCTCTTGGTTAAACATAATCATAATGATAGCTAAGGAGTGAACATTTAGATAGTGCCTACTATGTGTCAGTCACTTGCTAAGTGCTTTACAATTATTCTCTCATTTGATCTTCATGGCAACCCCAGGTGTTATTATTATCCCCAGTTTACAGAAGAGGCAAAACTAAGGCAAACAGATTAAGGGACTTGCCCAGGATCAATAATCTAGTTCTGAGGCTAGATTTGAACTCAGGTCTTCTTAACTCTAGGCTTAGTGCTCTATCCACTGCAACAACCTCAATTCCTTTATTATCATAGGCTATAGGCCATTTGATATTCTAGGCACCTTTCTCTATATGTTCTCCAGTTTATCAAAATCCTTCTTAAATTATAGTACTCAGAATCCAGTGCAATACTCCAGTGATAAGGGCAGGCCACCCAAGGACTATCACCCTCCTTATCCCTAGAAACTCTGCCTCTCAATGCAGTTCAAGACCAGGCTAACTTTTGGTGCTACTCTTGATTCGTATTGAACTTTCAGGACACTAAAACTCCTTGATATTCTTTAGAAACACCACCATCCACCCAGGCCCCCATCATCTTGGACTCTATACAACTGATTTTTTTGTGCCCAATTGTAAGATTTTACATTTATCCATATTGAATTTTATTTTATTAGATTTAGCCCAGTGGTCCTAGTGTCAGCAATGCCTTCCAATTTAACATCATCTGTAAATTTGATGAGCATGCCACTTGTGATTTTATGCAAGTCATTAATAAAAATGTTAAGCTGCACAGGGCCAGTTGAAGATCCCTGGGGCACAACACTAAAGGCCTCCTGCCATGTTGACATTGAGCCATTAATGACTACTTTCAGAATCTGGTCTTCCCTCCCAGATTGATCGTTTTTTTTCAACTAGGTATAAGAGCCTCGTTTCTTACCTACCCTTAAGCACTGAATGGGTGATGCCTCGGTCAAAGTGAGACCTGGGAAAGATCTTACTTTAAATAGGCCAAGGTCTTCTACTGCATCTCCAATTGTCCTGATCTATATCTTGCCACTGGACCGATGGCTCCAAAGGAGAAAGTGAGGCTGGTGACTTTGCACAGTGCTTCCTCACTTAAATCCAATTCACTTGCATGTCATGGCATCATTTCCCTGATGTCATGGTCCTCTTTGAGAACAAAGGACAAACAATTACAGCAACAACTCTTAGAGTCTGGCCATCTACCTATCTTATTTATTATCTTATTATCTATATATTATTATCTATCTTATTATTAGAGTCTGGCCAGTTCTGTATCTATCAAGTTGTATTATCATCTAGTTCCTATCTCTCCATCTTCTCTATAAGAATAGCATGAAATTCTTCATCAAATGCTTTCCTGAAATATGGGCAAAACATACCCACAATACCTCTCTTGTTTATCAGTTTTGTAATCTTGTTAAAAAATGAAATAAAATTAGTCTGGTGTGACCTGCTCTGGTTCTCTGCAGTCAACCCTTCTCTTTCTAGAAGTTTATGAGCTCTCTCTCTTTTTTTTTTATTTTTTTTGGGGGGGGGGAGACAGGGCAATTGGGGTTAAGTGACTTGCCCAAGGTCACAGGGCTAGTAAGTGTTAAGTGTCTGAGGCCAGATTTGAACTCAGGTCCTCCTGACTCCAGGGATGGTACTCTATTCTTTGAGCCATCTACACCCCATGGGCTCTCTTTTTAATGATTTATTCTCAGATTCTCCCAGGAGTCTGCCACTGGCCTGTACTTTGCAGACACTTACTCTCTTCCCTTCTGGGAAAATTGGGACATTTACCCTCCAATTTTGTGATACTTCTATTTCTCATGATCTTTATTGATAGTGGTTTAGTATTGACAGTGGTTTAGCAATCATGTTGGCCAGAGCTTTAAAGTACCCCAAAGATGTACAGAAGGGATCTTCCACATCATGGGGGTTAGGGGAATGGTGACCCTGTGATCTGGAAAATCTGCATACAATTTTTTGGCCCTCTCTTCATACCAGAGAAGAAGTCAATTATTATGGTATTAAAAAATAAAATATGTTGATATTACATAATACTATAGACATATTTTATACATTTCTGAGTTTTTAAGCTTTTTCTGTATTATCTGCTGGCCTCCAGGTATTGTCTGCTTCTACAAAACTCTCCTCAAATTAGGGTAGCTAGGTGTCGAAGTGAATAGAGCACCCGCCCTGAAGTCAGGAGGACCTAAGTTCAAACTCAGCCTCAGACACTTGACACATTTCCTAGTTGTGTGACCTTGGGTAAGTCACTTAACCCCAATTGCCTTGCCTTCACCTCTCCAAAAAATACTCCCCCCAAATTCCCATTTAATCTCTTATGCTTGACCCATGATATATTGAAACTACAATGGAGAAAATCAAGATGTGGAAGGGATAATTCTAATTGATCTGGATCAGGTGAGCGGAGTTCATCAAAAATGCTCTCACTTTTTTCTTTACTCCTCTTGGATGTGAGTTCCCTGGTAGTCATCTTTGTCTTGCCATTTTAAATGTAAAGACTGTTCATCTCTATAAAGAAAAAAGAAACAAAATTAGAATTAAGGAACTCCATTTTTTCTCTGTCTTCAGTTATTGCCAATCCACCCCAAGCAAAAGTTCTGTACTTTGGGGGAGCTTATTTCTTTTCAATATAGCTTTTTTTTAATTGCCTTTTTGTTGTCCTTACCTTCCCCTGCTGATGTCACTTTATTCTTAACTTTAGTAATCCTAAGGCTTTTTGTTTTAACAGGTCCATACCACACCCTTATATTCACTGTTTTATCACATCTTTCTTCCATTTTTTAAAGACCTAAATTGATTTGTGGGGTTTCCTGTATATCAACATTGTTTTTGGGGTTTTTTTTTGGAGGGTAGAAAGCAGGGCAATTGGAGTTAAGTGACTTGCCCAAGGTCACATGGCTAGTAAATGTGTCAAGTGTCTGAGGCTGGATTTGAACTCAGGTCCCCTTGACTTGAAGGCCAGTGCTTTATTCAATGTTCCACCTAGCTGCCCCAATAACATTATTCTTTGTAGAGAAATCCCATTTTCCATCTTCTTTGGAATTGTGTCCCCCTGAATCTTCAGCATTTCTTTCTTGAGCATCTCTCTTCCCTATTGGATTGAAAAAATATATATATATATATATATATACATATATATATATATATATATATATATATGTATGTATATGTGTGTATTTAACTGATAGGCTCACTTTTTTTTTTGCTTTTTGGTGGGCAATTGGGGTTAAGTGACTTGCCCAAGGTCACACGGCTAGTTTTTGTGTTTTGTCTAAGGTCATATTTGAATTCAGGTCCTCCTGACTCCAGGGCCGGTGCTCTATTCACTGTGCCACCTAGCCTCCCCATAGGTTCACTTCTCATCATGCTATCTGTCTTCTGCTCACCATCCTCATTCCCTCTAAGTGGACCATTGGATTCTACTCCTGGATCCCCTAGTCCTGAGAAGTGACTTATCTTTCCAGGACTCAGGGCTCCATACCACTTCCTGGTCTTCTCCCCCCCCCGCCCCCCTTTTTAAAGCAATCAGGGTTAAGTAACTTGCTCAAGGTTACTCGGCCAGTTATTTTTTGTGTGGGTGCTGAGTACCTGAGGCCAGAACCAATCCCAGGTCTCCTGACGCTGGGGCCCGCGCTCTTACTCACTGCGCCCCCTGGCCACCCCTCTGGCCTTCTTTTCAACATGCCTACTTGCAAGTCACTCAAACCTGCTTTAGAGAAGCCTCTATCTGTTTTTCCCCTCATTAGAATTTAAGTTCCTGAGGGCAAAGACTGTCTTTCTTGCATATATTTATATATCTAACATTTAGCTCAGTACTTGACATATAGTAAACATTTGATAAATGCTCTTTCTAGCAATCTCGCTGTGTGGCTGGCTGTCCTACCCCTTGAAATGTGCTTTCTCCAAGTCTAGGGCACATGTTGTTCTATAGCTGAATTTCTTCTACTTTTCTAGTATAAACCCCAGAAAAGAACAGTTACTTCCTGCTAGGGTTCCCATTACTTTCATCCCCAGTCAGTTAATTCCTGTTAGTGAAAATCAGATCTAGAATAGAATTTCCTGTTGTTGATTCCTTCACATTTTGAATGATTATTAAGGCAAGTTGAGAATTATTAGTTGTTCTGCTTTGGCAGATGGGGACACCTCCCATCTGAACAACTGAAGTTCTTCAGCACCATTATATTTCATGTGTCTGTTCTGGGCTAATGATCTGTTTTCCAAACACTTCATCCATTTCCCCTTTCTGTCCAGGTGGTCTGTAGAATCTACAAGAACAAAATCACTTCTGTTTCTCCTTCCACTGACCTTCTCTGAGATACTGTCCACCAAGCTTCCCTCCTCTGGTTTTCTGATTACTTCACATGTATCTTCTAAATGATTATTGTCCTCTGCACTTTTTCAAGACTTGTTGCCTTTGAATAATGTATATCCATTGAGAATCATAATCCAGTCATGCATTTAATTCCTTCTCAGTGATATTTATGGTGCCAAAGTTTTCCCCTCACACTGACTTCTGTTTTCTCTTGCTTAAACTTTGGGCATAGGGCAACTGCCTAAACTTTAAGTATTTGTGTCTCACATTTGAGACCACACAGTCATTTTTTATGTCTGTCTCCTTTTTTGTTTCTTTGTATTTTTATTGGTGGGGGTAGTTTGTTTTTACCTGTGAGATGACATGTCAATTCGACTCTTCCTCCTCTTCTATCTAACTTGAGATATACACAAAGGCAATAATTCTTCTCTATTCCTTTTATTTGATTTGCAGGACACCCAGAAAAAAATTCTCACCCACTTTGTTAGAAATACTCTATCTCTGGCCAGCTTTTTTCCCTTACTTTCCTCACCCTATGAGACACAGGGTCAACTTTCTCTATAGTTTCACTACCATAAATGGCAACATCATTTTCCTAGTTTGCTAGGCTTGTAAATTTACAGCCTTTTAAAAAAACAATAGCTAGCATTTATATGGCTCTTTAAAGTTTGTGCAGTGTTTTATAATATTCTAATTTTGGCCTTGCAACAACCTGGGAGGTAGGTGCTTTTTATTATCATCTACATATACTATATAGATAGTATATACTATTATCCCCACTTTACAGCTGAGGAAACTGAGGCAGGGTGGAAAGTAAGTGACTTGCCCAGGGTCATATACACCTAGTATGTCCTATGGGATCTAAACTTAGATCTTCCTGAATCCAGGTCTAGCACTCTGTCCACTTTGTCCCTTTTCCTTTCAATATCTTTTCCTTTGCTCCTATAGCTAAGTCATTATCAGATTCTTCTGATTCTTCCTCTACAAGTCCATTCCTCCAAGAAAACTATTCCTACAAGACCCTCGTTACCCAGTGTCTGGATGAGTGCTCTAGGCTCTTAGCCAGCTTATGTCCACAGTCCTTCCCTGTGCTGGTTAATTCTAATCACCACTGCAAGAGCAGCCATATTCTTGGGGCATTGGCTCCCTATCACCTCCAGGACCAAATTAAAATCTTCTGTCATTCAAAGCCCTTCATAACCTGCCCCTTTCTTTCCAGTATTCTTTCACCTTCTCTCACCTGTACCCTTCAATCCAGTGGCACAGGCCTCCTCCCTATTCCTTGAATAATATCCTCCATTTCCCAACTCTGGGCATTGTTATTGGCTATTCCTTTTGCTTGGAATGTTTTCCCTCCCCATCTCCATCTGCTGGATTCCTTCAAGTCCCAGATGAAATCTCACCTACCACCAAAAGAAGACTATCCTCTTTAATTCTAGTGCCTTTCGTCAATTGACCATCTCCAAATTATCTTCTCTCTCTCTCTCTCTCTCTCTCTCTCTCTCTCTCTCTCTCTCTCTCTCTCTCTCTCTCTCTCTCCCTCCCTCCCTCTCTCTCCCCCTCCTCCCCCCTCTCCTCCTTCTCCCCCTGCCACCCCCCCCACCTCTTTGGATGACATATTCCTCATTAGACTGTGCCCTCCTTGAGAGGTCTTTTTGCTTTTCCTTGTATCTCTAGCCCTTAGCACAGTCCCTGGCACATGGTAGATGCTTAGTAAATGTCTAGTGCCTGACTGATTTAATAAGTGGCTTCTCCTTCCCATTGCATGCTCATTGAACTGTAGAATGCTGGAGAAGGACCTTGGAGATCTTCTCATCCAACCCTCTGATTTTATGGATGAGGGCACCAGGGCTCAGAGGAAATAATGGGACACACTTAAAGCCAAACAGTTAGTTAGTTTATCCAGAGGTAGATAAACAGGCTGCGAGGGGACTGGAGACTATGCCATAGAGGCTTGGTTGAGGTAACTAGGACTGATTAGGCTTAGAAGGGCTCTAATCAGTCAATTAATCAGGGAATCAAACATTTATTAAACACTTATTTTGTGGTAGCCACTATGCTAGGCCACCTGTTGGGGATGAAAAGATAAAGGGGAAAAATATTCTCTGCCTTCCAGGAATTTGCAATCTAGCCAGGGAGAGAACAAGCAAACATGTAGGTTTATACAAGATACATCAAAAGCAGAAATGGGTCAATTTTGAAGGAAGGCACTTAGCCGTTAGGAGAGCAGCAAAGGTGTAGCTAAGCCAAGAGAAAAACTCAGTATTCTGAGAGGCAGAGACGATGAGGGATATATTCGAGGCAGCAGAGTCAGCCAACACCAAGGCATGGAGAGGGAGTGCTACATATGAAGGAGCATAAGAAGGCCAGGTTAGCTGGATCATAGTGGGAGTGAAGGGGAGTATGTCAATGCATAGTAAGTTAGAAAGGGTAAGTTGGGATCATACTGTGAAGGGTTCAAAATGCAAAGCAGAATTTACATTTGATCTTAGAGGTAACAGGGAACCATCAGAGTTTACGTAGCAGGGGAGTGACATGGTCAGATCTAAGCTTCAGGAAAATCACTTTGGCAATTGTAATGGAGGACGGACTGGAGTGGGGAGAACTTTGAGGCCAGGAGAACAATGAGGAGGCCGTTGCCATAGTCCACATGCAATGTGATGAAGGATTAACCAGGGGTGGTGGACCTGCAGCCTCAAGGGCACATGTGGCCCTCTAGGTCCTCAAGTTCGGTCCTTCCAACTGAACCTAAACTTTACAGAACAAATCCTTTTATTAAGGGGCCTAGAGGGCCACATGTGGCCTCAAGGCTGCAGTTTTCCCACCCCTGAACTAAGCTAAGTGGTGGCTGAGGGAATGGAGAGAAGGGACTGTAAGAGATTTCATGGAGATAGAGACAACTGATTGGCAATGTGGGGTATGAGTGAGGAGTCAGGGGTGACTGGTACCCTGGACAGAGGTCCAATATTCAGTAATTATAATGCTGTTTTTGGACGTGTTGAGTCAGTGCAGACAGGTCAGAGGAGAATGCAGAGAGAGGAGTGCCATAAAACCCAGAGAGGAGTGTACATACCCAGGAGAACAGAGTGGGTAACAGCATCAAAAGCTGCAGAGAGGGCAAGAAAGATGGGGGTTCAGAAACGCTTCTCAGATTTATTGAGTAAGAGAGAGGAGTTTCAAGTAGAGTAATGAGACTGGAAAACTACAAAGGACTGAGAAGTGAGAAAAGTGGAGGAAATGAGTGTAGAAAGTTTTCTCTAGAAGGCTGGTTAAGAAAGGTAGAGAAATGCAGGAGGACATCTTGAGGGAATGGCAAAGCCCAGTGAGGGCTTTTTCTTTTAAAGGACAGGGGTACTTGGGCATGTATAGGGAGGGAAGAAAGCAATATGGAGGGAGAGACTGAAGATTAGAGAGGAAGCATATGATTGCACCAATAATCTGTTGAAGAAGGTGGGAGGTAGCTGGGGTCAGAAACACGTGTAGAGTGGTTGTTCCTGAAGAAGAGAAAGGCTATCTCTTCATCCCATGTTGTAGTAAAGGAAGAGAGAAGGTGGAACAAATGAAGAATAAAAGGAAGAATGAAGGCATTGTGAGATAGAAAGAGGGGGGAAAGAGGGGGCTTATGGTGTGGGAGGCTTGAGGAGAGGAGAAAAGTTTCTCTCTGAAGAGAGTAAGAAGGGGAATTAATTGGGATGAAACAAAAGTCTTCAAGTCTTTTTCAAAGGTGTCATGATGTGAATGTTTAGTTACAGAAATAAATGAGTAGACATGACAGAGAGGCAGATTTTAGTCCCATGGGGGAGAAATGTCTTAATTCTGCTCAAAAGTAGAATGGACTGCTTTATAAGGTCTCTAGCACTGAAGGTCTCCAAATGGAAATTCATATTCAATCGTCAGTACGAGAGAGGATTCTTGTTCATGTAGGGGTTGGACTAGATGGCCCCAAAGTTGGTTTTCAAATCTGAGTTTCTGAGATTGTCACAGAACAGTGTGGTTTAAACCCAGATCTACTAAGTCAGTACAGTCTAAGTAAGCTCCTCGAGGGCAGGGAAGGTCTATGTTTATATTGGTATTGCCAGCACCTAGACTAGTCCCTGGCATGTAGCATGTGTTGAATAAATGTTTGTTGACAGACTTACTGCTTCCCACTACAACCTGTTGCCTCCCTTCGTATTCGTCTTTATTCAATACACAGTTTCCCAGTTTCCAATGGGGATATTGTCTAGACAAATCCTGCTCAGACACTTTTTGGAAAGATGATCAATCACCAAAGTCTCTTCCATCTCTGGCAGTGAGAATTCAAAGCTTCTCAGCCTGGCCCTTAAAGCTTCTCCACGCATCATACCATCCTTTTTCACTTTCCCTAATAGCCCCCTACCCCTTATCTAATGACTTTCAGTCACATGAAATCTCTTCTACTTTTAATGATCTGTTTCCACATGGGACTTGTTCATGTCCATTCTTAAAGTTTCATATATCGATACTCCCTGGGATGTTCTGCTCCCAGTATATGGCTTCCCCCCAGTATCAGTTACCCTGGTAGCTTTCAAGTAAAAATAAAGGCTACCATATGGACGGAGAATCTCTTATCTCCCTGATTAGAATTCCTTCCTCAAGGCAGGAACAATTTGCTTTTCTCTCTGAGAGAATAACTACCAATCCCATTAAGGTAGCTTTAAGAGACAGATAGAAGGTAAATGGAATGTTGAGGAAAAACAGATTGTGCTGGTCAGTTCAAAGAATCAGTTAAGAAAATGAAAGACTTTTCACAAAATATTAGGGAGAAGGTATGTGCTTTATCTGTGATCCATGAGTGTCTTTGGAGAATCTCTGGAGAGGACAGAGAGAAAGAAAGCAAAGAAAGACTTTTTTCCTTGTGAGAACTGTCTCATGTATTATTTTATGAAGAAATTCTGTAAAGAGATTGTTGTTTTTTTAAATGAGTTCAATGAAAAGCTCGAGAAGATCAGAAAGATTATGATTACTGAAGAGAAGACAGAATAAGAGAACTAATCTTGAGGAGAAATAGTGACTTTAATTTGTATCTGCAGTGAACTGGATAGAGTAAAATTGGGTTTCCAGGCAAAGAGTCAGCTACTGTTGTATTTAGGGTTTGAGATAACTTAGATATTGTGAATCTATACAGTATGTCCCAGAAGTCTTAGTGCAGTTTAAAGCTTTAATAACTTCAGAAGTATAAATACTATACCCCGATAAAAATAGTATTTGAAAGTTTATTTACATTTCTTGTACTCTTATTTACCTTTTGAATTTTAAAGAATAAATGCTTAATTTTAACAAGATGGGTCACCCTGTCATTATGTATTATGGGTGCTATAGCTTTGGGATGGCATTTTAGCAGACCAGTGGATTGGTAAAGGAAGTTCTCTTGTTTGGTCAGTTCAATTACGTGACCTAGCTCCATTAGACTTCTTCTTGTGGGGTTATGTCAATTCTGTCATGTATGCATCAAAGCCTCCTTCTTTGGATGATCTTAAGGCTAAGGTTCCAAATGCAATCCTTTCAACAGGATTGAGCCACAACTGATGAAAGTTTTTACAAAGTTTGAAAATCAACTGAAGCAATGAATAGTACCAGATTTTTTAATAAGAAAGATTAGTAATTTTAAAAAAGCTAAAATAATTAATCTTCCAAATTTTTAAAAATAAATTTCTAGCATTTATGTTCTGGGAGTCATTAAAACTTAAAGCTGCACTAAGACTGTTGGGACATGCACGTGTACATATGTATGTCTTTATTATCTCTTATATTTGTTAGTAAATTTTATACATTCAAGAATTTAAATATTTATTTAATTATAGCTAAACAAGAGTAATTACTTTTGAGAAAAGGACTTTCTCTAGTTCATTAAATAATTAAAACTTAATGAACTGGGATGGGAAATTGAGTTAATTAATCAATGAGAAAGAGATTGAGGTTTCATTAATGAGAAATAAATTATCTAAACACATCCCTAGATTGCTATAGAAATTGGAATAATAAAATTAAACTATAGCAACAAATAAAGTGACAGGCTGAGGAGGAATGATGTATAAGTGAGTATGGTCAGACCCCAGGCCCTACAACCTTGCCACAGGTCGGGGGTGGGGAAGGCTCTGATGTATCTCTATAACAACCTGCTCTCTTGGTCTCTGTTGCTTGGCATAGTGCCAGCACACAGTAAGCCCTTAATAAATGTTTGCTGATTGATTGATTACCCTTAGGAGTGCTACAAGCTAAAAAAATTATTTTTAAGTTTTTAAAAAGACTTGAGAAAAGGTGTGTAATTGAGAGTTAATAAAGACTTAAGATCACTTGAGCTCTGGAGTTTTGAGCTGCGATAGGGCTAAAGCACTTGGGGTGTCCACACTAATTCTTGGCATGAGTATAGTGAAACCTTTCAAGCAAGAGGGCTACTAGCCCGCCTAAGGAAGGGCAAACAGGCCCAGGATGGAAACAGAGCAGGTTCAAACTTCCAGACAAATCAGCAGTGGGTTTGGGCTAGTGAGTGACTGGCTGCTGTGCTTCCAACCTGGGCAAGATAGGGTGACTGAGTCTTAAAATAAAAATAAAATGACTTAAACAAATAAGTTTAAGAATGACAGCTCCATGGTGGATTATCAAGAAAAGTTTAATCTGCCATATATTTGGAAATTTGGAGGAATATCACTAACTTTTTGGGTTAACATCAATGAGAAAGACCTACCCTCCCATCATATGCCCCTGGTGCCCTGTACTGGATCCATGATCCAGATCCATGGGGACAAGTTTGATGTCTACATATCACACAGCTCTAATGACCACAGAGCCACGAGTCAAGCTGGAGGCTTATGGAAATGGATGGAACTTTCTGAATTTCTCCATCTGCATGTTCTGTTCCTGAGGTGTGGATTCCTGGGCAGGTTTTGCCTAGTACACATGAACTAATTCTTGAAAAGGTCAAGGTCCCCCACTACATCCTGGACCATCTCCAGTCATCCTGATCCATATCTGGCCACTGGATCCAGATGGCTCCGGAGGAGAAAGTGAGGCTAGTGATTTCACATAGCCCTTCCTCACTGAAATTCAATTCACTTGCAAGTCATGGCATCACCTTTCTGATGTCAAGGTCCTCTTAAAAAATGAAGGACAAACAGCAGCATCAACAGCACCTGACTCTGTGAAATGAGGACTATGACCAGCTTCTTGTAAACAGTTAAAATGAAACCTAGAGGAGGTTCCCACTGATCAGCCTTATTGTTAGCTGCCTGCTGTTGTTGGATAGAATAAGCCATCTAAAGCAGGAATCTGTTTCCCTGGTCCAACAGCCTTGGGGAAGGGGAGGCAGGGCCAGTGATAGTATAGCACAGAGTACAATATGACCACAAATCCTGCCATGAGATATGGCCATTCATCCCCCAGAGAGACTTACCTTTGCCCTTGCAAGGGGTTGAGGGGAAGGTGAGCCTGGGAGAGGGGTGGTAAGGCATGTGAACCTAGTAGGTGGGGCCAGGTGAGGGATCAGGATCATCCCCTTCAGCATGGACTAGGGAGGACCATGAGGTATAAGGCATAGGGACAATGATTTTGGAACTTCCTTGGAGAGCACATGTGGTTCCCTTTCCCCAGGGATGAAACTCAGCCACCACCACCACATAGCTTGTTGGCACCTTGGATAAAATACCCAGTTACTCATTCCTACTTATGATTCTGATCATAAGCAGGAATAGATTCATGCCTGGTTAAAAATGTCTTGTCCTGTAAGCAAACCAGTACTAGACTAACTCAACCGTTATTCTAGCAGTCACATAAAATACATTTTCTTCTTATAAACAACATATCTAAAATAGTCCCTTTTGATTATAATTAATTTGCAAGAAGTTTCACTTAAATGCACAGGCATCTTATAAATATATACTTATTCTATTAAGTAAAATTCTCAGGTATAGTCTCTCTTTTCAATCTCCTTGTTTCAAAAATATATTAGCTCCGAAAGGCAAAAAAATAAAAATAAAAATAAAATATATTAGGTATACATCTGTCTCGGATGAATTAGATACTGACCAGATAGACAGATAGACAGACAGACAGACAGACAGACAGACAGATAGACAGATAGATGACTTAAGTATATTCCTGGTATTATAGACAGGGGATTAGACAAAATGACCTATCTTCAAATCCACAAAGGTATCCACATTAGTTGTATTCTTGCATACACATACACACACACAGAGGACTGCCCCTACACAACCTTGTAAATTACCAGCTTTTATGGCCTCATATTTTATAGGGCTAGTTACTAACTATAATGACCGATATATCATGTGAGAACTTGGCATCCTGTTCAGGAGATGGAGACTTTGGCTCCAAGTAGAAATGGACTTTCTGGTTAGTCACCCATAAACCAGGAATCTTTCTGGAGGAAAAGAGCAAAGAGGTGAGCCCAAATATTTCATCATCGTCCCCACCAAGGATGGCCCACCTTTCAAAAAGAGGATGATTGCCAAATTCTCAGGATGTCAGGCCACTGGCCAGATAGGATCCTGAGGCTTAAAGTCATGGATGCCTCCTATCCACTCTGGAAACTTGAAAAATGGTGCTAGAGTGGTTATGGGAGGAAGAATCAGTGTGGTTCTATCTCATTAGTTAACGCATTGTCCCTAGTCAATACCTACTTTCATGTACCGTGTTTCCCCGATAATAAGACCTATCCCGAAAATAAGCCCTCCCCTTACTGTGAAAGATTCCTCTAAAATAAGCCCTCCCCCGAAAATAAGCCCTATTGAGATTGCTACTGTAGCGAAGGTAATCCCCTGCGCTACACGCTACATTACGGTAACCTCTGTATGCACCGTCCCCCCCCCCCATGAAACGCATACCGCGCTCCGAGCTGCATCCAATCAGAGCTGCAGCAGTGAGCGCATCATCCTGTTCTTTACTGAATTCATTATTGAATAAAGGTACATTTTTTTGTTCACATTTACCTGCTTATTAAAATTGCTGTCAATGTTCATTAAAATAAGCCCTCCCCTGAAAATAAGCCCTCTGGTGTTTTTCTGTCCAAAAAATTAATAAGACAGTGTCTTATTATCGGGGAAACACAGTATAAAGCAGATGGTAGAGTCAGAGAGGCAGAATCACAAAAGTATGGGATTTTTAGAGTAAATAGGAACTTTAGCCACTACAACATCAAGACCAATCTCCTAGTTTCCAGGTGAGGAAATGAAACCTAGAGAGATTAAGTCATTTACAGAGAATGAATGACCTATGCAGAGCCAGAACTAGATGACTTTGACCCCAGTCTATGGTACCTCTCTCTACATCATCATGAAACCCAATCTTAGTTTGATGAGGGAGACAGGATACTCACCTGTTACAGGGACAGAAGGAAGAGCCCTCTGAGCATGCTCCAGACATCATTTCTAAGGAGACATCAGAGGAGGGAGAAGGAGAGCCAGAGGAGTCTGTCAGGGATGGGTTCTCAAAACAGAACCAGGGTTTGAAACGAATAGAGAGGCAGCAACAAAAGACAGAGCAGGAGAAAAATGGAATGAGGAGAATTAGACTTTGGGTGGCACAGCGGAAAGAGTACTGGAGGGGATTTGGAGTCCGAGTGTGTGGGGTTCTAATCCCCATTCTGCCACTTACTATCTGTGTGACCTTGGGCAAGTCATATCACCTCTCTAAAACTTGATTTCCTCATTTGTAAAAAAAAAAAAAAGTGGAGGGATAAACTAATTAGATATATTCTCAGACTTCCTTCTTCTAGTTCTAAATCTGAGATCCTATGGCTACGGGAAAGCTATCAGGCAAGAAAGAATGGGGTATATTGGGAACACGATTAAAATGAACAATTAGATTAGATTAAAAATTATTAATTATCTACTACCCCGTGTTTCCCCGATAATAAGACACTGTCTTATTAATTTTTTTGGACAGAAAAACACCAGAGGGCTTATTTTCAGGGGAGGGCTTATTTTAATGAACATTGACAGCAATTTTAATAAACAGGTAAATGTGAACAAAAAAATGTACCTTTATTCAATAAGCAAATCACTGGGGAAGAACAGGATGACGCGCTCACTGCTGCAGCTCTGATTGGATGCAGCTCGGAGCATGGCATGCGTTTCACCCCGGGGGGGGGACGGTGCATACAGAGGGTACCGTAATGTAGCGTGTAGCGCAGGGGATCACCTTCACTACAGCAGCAATCTCAATAGGGCTTATTTTTGGGGGAGGGCTTATTTTAGAGGAATCTTACACAGTAAGGGGAGGGCTTATTTTCGGGATAGGTCTTATTATCGGGGAAAGACGGTATGTATAAAGGACTGGAGGATTTAAGTAAATTTCCTTAATTTAAGTAAACTTTAAGTAATTTAAGTATTTAATAAATTTAAGTAAAACAGTTTCTGTCCTTGTGGAGTTTATAACTACATTTATTATTATCTCCATGGAACAGGTAGCATCCAAGTTGGACTTTAAAGGATGGGTAGGTCTTCAGTGGGTAGAGGGAATGGGCATGAAAAGTTCAAAACCTAGGGAGAGGGGTGGCTAGGTGGCACAGTGAATAGAGCACTGGCCCTGGAGTCAGGAGGACCTCAGTTCAAATCCAGCCTCAGACACTTAACACTTACTAGCTGTGTGACCTTGGGCAAGTCACTTAACCCCAATTGCCCTACAAAAAGTAAAAAACCAAAACAAAACATGGTATTTCCTCTCTGTGACATTAATCTCCAAAGTTTAGGGATGTATTTCATTCCTGTCTCATTTCATTCCCAGGGAAAGGATGGGATTAAAATATTATTTGAGAATCATTATGAAGATTCTAGGCCATTATGGAAGAGAAGAGAAGGTTTGGGGGGGGGGGTTCTAAATAAAGGACTCTCAGGTATTTATACAGTGCCAAAAGGAGGACAATGATCTTTTTCAAAAAGGAAAAAAGAGACAATGGACAGGAATTCATCTTCCCTGAAGAACTGAGACTAGAAAGGAAGTAACATTTCCCATAGTTTAAGTACATTTGGCCCAAATAATACTCTTGAAGTCTCTAAAAATTGTGAAACTTGGACAATCACCTTCCAGTCAGGGCTGAATTAAGTTCACTCTGCCCGGAGGCAGGGGGAGGGACTAGATGACCTCTCCAAGAGCCTAGGTGTCTGGTTGAGGGCTGGTTCCCAATAACATAACATTCCATTACGGAAAAGAGGTGGAGAACATCAGGGAACAAACCCAACCTGTCTGGTGTTCTTCAATAAAGCATTTAAGCCATGCAGAATGCTCCCTGACTCGGTCAACCTTGGACTCTGAAAGAAAGACTTAGGTTAGACCCAAAAAGAACTTTCCTAGGTGCTTATCTACAATTCATATTTTCTCTCCCTCTACTTATCCCAGCAAATGTGAGCAGTCAGCCTGGAGAATGTGAAGACCTTCTGGAATGGAAATAAGAGTGTAGCCAAAATGGCGTCTTGCCTTAGGTGGGTAGGTGGTAGAGTCTGGGATTTGGCTCAGAGGCCTTCAAGTCCACCCTGGGCAGGTTCTTCCCAGTGGCTGTATAAGAGCCTAGCTCTGAAAACCAACATCAAGGTCTGGGTGTGTCTGAGCATGTGGTGGATTCCTGGCTCCAATTACAGGTTGTCAGGTGACTGAGGAGTCTGTTGTTGCTGATGTCATCACATTTATGAGACCTTGGGTATCTTCTGCAGCAATCCCTGGGAGCCTGGGGATCCCAGGCACTCTGTCCCTTTGTGTGTCTACTGTTAAATTCTCTCACTAGCATTCTCTAGAATGAGGGTGAGCATGCAAGTCAGGGGTGGCAGGCAAGAGGAAGAGTTTATTCCTTCATTGCTCCCAGCCCTTGGGGTTGGGGTTGGGGTGGTCTGAGAAGACAACAATCTGGAGAATTTCAGCAAGGCCTTCATCTCCCAGGTCACTGTCTCTCTATCATGAGAGACTTAGGTTAGATTTAAGAAAGGACTTACTTGGGGGCAGCTAGGTGGTGCAGTGAATAGAGCACAGGCCCTGGAGTCAGGAGGACCTGAGTTCAAATCTGGCCTCAGACACTTGACACAATTACTAGCCATGTGACTTTGGGCAAGTCACTTAACCCCAATTGCCCTCCAAAAAGCAAAAAAAAAAAAAGGACTTGCTTCTGAAAGAGGAATGGGGAATTGAAAGAGTATTGAAGACATCTCCTCTGGAAGCCTTTTGAACACAGGAGAGATTCATATCCAACTGGAAGGGGTCAGTCAGTACAAGCACAGGGGAATAAATAAGATGACTTTCAAGTTCACTCCTAGCCCTTAGGTTTTAGGACCAGTAATTCTATGGCTTGTCCCTTGCCTACTCCAAGGGTCACCCCAAGGTCCCTTTTACTCCAGTCCCTAGAATAGTTTCAAGAGAAAGCATCAGCTCAGCCAGACTTGTCCAGGTAATTGTTACCAGATTCTGCTCCTGGAGATTGCTCTAGGGTTGGCTACATGGGGGAAGTGGCTTCTCCCCACAGAGCGAAACTCCTGGACAACCAGCCCTGCATTCCTCTCTGACTCACCATCCCAACCTCCCTCTCTGTGCCTCAAGGTCAGTGGGCTTGGAACTTTGCTGCATCTGGAACAGCTGCAATTGGAGTGAGATGTTCATTCTGATAGCTGGGCCTCATCCCCTGCCATTCACAGTCCTGACTGAGCCCCTGGCACAAATTGGGATGTTATGATAAGATGTTGCCAGATATGGTAAAGAAAAGGTAGTTGACAAAGGATCTGCTATCAGGCTGCTGTGCCAGCCTCACCCAGAGATATCTGATCACCAGGTCTGGGACTTGCCTCTGAACATCCCAGCTATTATAGCATGGGGAACAGAGGCTTCTTTTCCATCATCTGTATCAATGGAGGGGAGTAACAACTATTTAAAATGGTAGCCAAGCCAGCCATTCTGGAAGAAAACAAATGAATAAAGGATATGTGTGTGTATACACATACATACATATATATGTATAAACATACATACATAAATATACACATACATATGTGTGTATACACACACATATATCCCAGATAATTGCTCCAATGGACAAGCAACAGGGCTTATGACTGAACAAGAAGCAGAAAGCAGGCTGAATTGCATTTTGGAACTCACACCATGTTTTATGGTGGGCTTATGTTATGTTCTGCTACTTAACTTGTTCTTTCTTTTTTGTCTTTAATATTTTTCCCAATTACATGTGGAAACAATTTAAACTTCTTTTTTTCAAATTTCGAGTTTCAAATTCTCTCCCTCCCTCCCCTCATCGAGAAGGCAAGCAATTTGACACAGGTTTTATATGTTGCACATTATTTTCAATGGATAATCCTAATAAATGAAAAATTCAAGAAAACATCTGTTGGATCTTGAAATACAAGCAGAAACAAACACATAACCACATACTCCCTGGCCTCAATTCTTCTAGGTTTGACTTTATGGTTGGGAGCATGACTGAGGAGCAGAGGGATAGGGATCACAGAAAATCTACAAAGCAGATAAACCAGAGAGTAGATAATTCACATAGGTACCAAAAAGTTTTGATTGAACATCAGTTTGGAACAGATTTTGCCACCCAACAGATGGTGGAGCAAAACATTTCCCCAAATAATTCAGATGCAAAAGTTCCAGTTAGCTGCCTAGTTTGCAGAAAGTCTCTCCTCCTTTCCTCAATCTCCTTCCCTTCTTTATTTTTCTGTTTTTATTTCATCCTTCTGCCTCTCCCCCCCCCCCCCCAACTTCCTAGCTTAGAGGACAACAGCGCTGGAAGTTAACACTGTCAAAAGATGTCCTTCCAATGTCTTCCCATTCATAACCCTGGAAATGCAACGTGATGTGATTGAAGAAAGTAAAGAGAGTACATTTCTCTAATTATTTCTATCCTATCCTATTCCATTTTATTTCGTTTTAGTTTTTACAAAAGGATATTTACTGAGAACTCATAGCAGGAATACAAGTTACAAAGCATTTCCCTAAACATCAGCAACTCACTCCTCCTGCCCACTTAGTCCCTGGGGAAAGCAGTGTCAAACTTCAAGCAATTGCTATACAACATTAACCAATCAAACTTATTTCTGATCAAAGAATCACTCTTTTGCTGTAGGACACTGCATCTATCAGCTACCAGGCTGATCTATGCCTGGAATGGCTCAACGAGTAGGTCTGTGGGGCCATAATGGAACCTTACCTAGTTTGTCTGCCAGCAAACTCTGCTATGAACTTTGGACCAATATCTCACAAGGCCCTTTACCAAAAGAAAGAAAACACCAACAGGAAGAAGCCCTGTCCTAGACAAGATTTTTGGCAAGAACCCCAGCTTGTTGGTGAGGGGCCAGGCTTACAGTTTTTTGTTTTAATCAGGTAAAGCAAATAATTAGAGGCCTTGGGGTCACACAATATTCTCAGACTTCAAATAGATAAGGAGATTGGCTCTCATTCTACCCAATTTAGCAAACTATCCAAAAGCAATGACCACATCTAGTCCAAATTTATGGAATGGAGGCATAGCCTTCATTGCCCTGATTATGAAGGCCTTAAAGAAGGAAATAAGCATTTATTAAGCACTTACTATATACCAGGTACTGTGCAAACACTTTACAAATATAATCTCATTTGCTCCTCACAGCAACCATGGTGATACTGTGGTCACCCTTTTACAGGTTAGGAAACTGAGGCAAACAGAAGTTAAGTGACTTTCTCAGGGTCACATAGCTAATGAGGGTCTGAGGTTACATTTGAATTCAGGTCTTGCTGATGCCAGGCTCAACAGTCTATCCACTGTGCCCACCTAGTTGCTACATGTATCAATATCACTACTATTACTGGTAACAGTAATTCAACTTTATGTAGCACTTAAACGTTTATAAAATGCTTTCCTCATAACATTCTCCTAAGGTAGTTAGTATAAGCATTATTAGACCCATTTTATAGACGAATAAACTGTAGCTCAGATATTTAAGTGACTTGTCCATCTAGTAAGCATGAATGGTAGAATACAAACTTCTATCTCCAAGGCCACTGCTCTTTAAAAAAAAAATTACTATGAAACTGACAAATATCAATAAACACAAACATTTCCCTAAACAAATAAGAAAAGAAAAAAGAGGACTGCATTTAACGAATTTTCAGGATTTCACCACCTGGGGGTGGGGTGTATATTTCAAATTTAATATGATAGTTTCAGCACTTTTCCGCTTTTCTGTTAACTTCCTTCTGTTCTCTTCTGTGTATTTTTTAAATGATTTATTGAAATTATTTCCTTCCTTTTCCTTCCTTAGTACATTTATCACTGATTCTTTCCAACATATTTTCACTGCAAAGAAAAAGAATTTAAAGTCTTCCCTTATAACAAATAAGCATGGTTACCCCAAACAAATTCACATATTGAAAAGGAATGTCTCTTTCTGCATCTCTAATCCATCACTCCTCTGCCAAGAGGTGGGAAGATGCTTCATCATCAGTCTTCTGGAGTTGGATTTGGTCACTGCATCAATCATATTTCTTGAATCTTTCATAGTTTTTTTCTTCTTTAAAATATTATAATCATTGTATAAATTGTTCCCCTCATTCTGCCCACTTCACTCTTCATCAGTTCATAGAAGTCCTCCCAGATTTCTCTGAATCTGTCCCTTTTATCATTTCTTATAGCACTATGATATTATATTATGTTCATGTGCCATACATAATTTGTTTAGCTGTACCCCAACTGAAAACCCACTTTGCTTCCAGTTCCTTGTTACAACAAAAAAGGCCGCCATAAATTGTTTTGTACTTATGTGTCCTTTCATTCTTTCTTTGATCTCTTTAGGGTATGTACCTAAGTAGTGCTATTGCTAGGCCAAAAGTTATGAAGAGTTTAGTAATTTTTTTAGTTCCTAATTGTTTTTTATAATGTTTGGATCACTTCATGGTTCTAACCAACCATGTTCTACAAGCGCTAGTGGGCTTATACTCCCACAGCTCTGGTGATTAATGTGGGTTTATCTAATATTTTGCTACTTTACTAAAGTATTGTTTAAATTCATTTTTAGTTGCCTTTCCAGATTTCTCTAAGTAAAACATCATAATATTTGCAAAAACTGATTTTATTTCCTATTTGACTATTTTTCTGTCAATTTGTTTTTCTTGCCTTATTGTTATATCTAGCATTTCTAGAATTATGTCAATGGATAGACTTGATTTATACCCTGACCTTATTGGAAACAATTTGAACATTTCTTCATCATAGTTAATGCTAGCTCTTCATTTTCGATAGATATTATATACCATATAAAAGAATAGTACATTTATCCTTAGGTTTAAAATTTTTTATTTTTAACACAAATGGGTATTGTATTTCATCAGAAGCTTTTTTCTTTAACTGTTAATATAATCACGTGGTTTTTTGCATATTATTTCTTATTATAAATATGGTTTATTACGTTTGTAGATTTCCTAATTGTTAAACCAACCTTGCATTGTTTGTATAAATCCGATTTGTGTATGGTGTATAATCTTTTTAATATGTTGTTATTGACTATTTATACTAATTTTTATTCAATATTTTGTACCAGTATTTACTAGGGATATAAGCCTATCTGATCAGTTTTCTTTTTTTCCTTTATCTTTTACTGGTTTAGGTATCAGGATCATATTCCTTTCATCAAAGGAATTTGGAAAGATTGTTCACCAATTTTTATAAAGAATTTTATAAAGAATTTATATACCATTCACATTAATTGCTCTTTGAATGTTTGACAGAGTTCATTTGTAAATCTGTCTAGTCATAGGTTTTTCTTTCATGATTTGTTCAATTTTCTGATATTCGGTTATTTAAATTTTTATTTCTTTTCTATTAATCTTGGGTATTTAATATTTTTGTAAATATTTTGCTGAGTAGGGTTTTTGGCATAAAATCAGGCAATACTTATTTCCAAATTAATAATATTTACTTTCAGTTCCTTTTTACTTTTGGCATTTGATTTCATCTCTTTGTATCAGATTAGATATTTATTTGATTAGTTGGATTTTTTTTAAACTCAGCTTTATTTATCAATTTAGGAGGCTTTGTCTATTTTTAATTTTATTTCTTCTTTGATTTAAAAATTGTATTTTGAGTTTGGTTTCAGGTTTTTTTATTTGTGGGTTTTTTTTAACTTGAGTTGTATGCCTAATTCTTTTTTTTAATTCTATCTTTTGTTGAAAGTATTTAGAGATATAAATTTTCTTTTGAGAACTGCTTTACTTGCAACCTAAAAGTTTCAGAATGTTGCCTTAATAATGTAATTTTATTTATTGAAAGTATCTCTTGTTTGTTTGTTCTTTGGCCAACCAATTTTTTAGGATTAAATTATTTAGTTTTCACTTAAGTTTGAACTCTGTTTGCTCTATTTAGTTTTTGAGGGAGTCTACTAGTTGGGCAAAATTTTCTTCTTTTTCTTCTATTTATTCTCCTTTTAATTTTTTCCTCCAGAATTCTCATTTCACTTACAATTTCATTTTTAATCCCTTGCTTGAGGGTTTTTTTTCTAACTAATTTTGTTGTTTCCAAGTTATTTTTTTCCCCTGAGGTTCTCTGTCCTCAGCTGCTGTCTTCTTTTTGCACAATCCCCAGTTAGGGAGAAAAACAAATAATTATTAAGTACCAACTATATGCTAGGTATTGAGTGAGGCTCTGGGGAAAAGGGAAGGAAGGAAGGAAGGAAGGAAGGAAGGAAGGAAGGAAGGAAGGA
>NW_027186342.1:2308139-2333335 GCF_028583685.1 Petaurus breviceps papuanus | reverse complement strand
AGGGAGGGAGGGAGGAAGGAAGGAAAAAAGGAAGGAAGGGAGGAGAGAGAAAAAAAAATTGTCCCTGTCTTCAAGGGGCTTATAGCTGAATAAGCAGTTAGGTGGTGCAGTGGACAGAGCATGGGGTTCATACTAGCTGTGTGATTCCAGGCAAGTCATCTAAGCCCTGTTTGCCACAATTTCTTCACCTGTAAAATGGGGATAATTATATCCTCCCAGGA
The DNA here is from genome assembly GCF_028583685.1 of Petaurus breviceps papuanus. NCBI lineage: Eukaryota > Metazoa > Chordata > Mammalia > Diprotodontia > Petauridae > Petaurus > Petaurus breviceps. The sequence goes on along the minus strand of NW_027186342.1, from coordinate 2,333,114 downwards.
TCGTTGCAAGGATCAAATGAGACAAGAATTATAAAGTATTTAGCATATTGCTTGGCACATAATAAGTGCTATGTAAATGTTAGCTATTACTATTAAGGATCAACAGAGAATACACAAAATAGGCTGGTTTGGTGGTAGGGCACTAGCAATTGGGGGGTATTGAGAAAGGTCAAATGTAGGAAGTAGCCATTTTAGTTGAACTTTGAAGGAAACTAGAGATTCTTAGAGATCTAAATGAAGAAAACGTGAATCCCAAAGGTAGATTTAATTTGTGTCAAGGCACAGAAATTGAAAATAAAATGTTATGTTTGAAGAACAATAATTAGGTTAGTTTGGCTGGAACTGGACTGAAGACTATATAAAGGAGAGTAATATGTAATAAACCCAGAAAGGTAGGTCTGGGGCCAGATTATGAAGATTTTAAATACCTTACAGGAGAATTGGGCCAAAGTAGGGTAATATTGGCCAGGTAGTTGAATTCATGGGATGAATCAGGTAAATTTCTTCCTTCCTTCCTTCTTTCCTTCCATTTTATTTATTTTTCGAGGGGGAAAGCAAGGCAATTGGCGTTAAGTGACTTTCCCAAGGTCACACAACCAGTTAAGTGTCAAGTATCTGATTTAGAGTTGGAAGGCCCTCTGAGATCAGCTAGTTCAACTCTCTCATTTTATGGACAAGAAAACTGAGGCTAAAGAAGTTCAGGTGATTTGCCTGAGATCCCACAGACATTACGAATCTGAGGTGGGATTTGAACCCAAGCCCTCTAGAGTCATTACTATTTTTACTATATCATACTGCTATCTACTCTACCCCTCCCTCATTTTATAGAAGAGGAAACAAGGAAGGGGGAGGGGAGAGAGTAATTTACCCAAGATAAATAACAGAACATTTAGATTATGGCCAAATCCATTTCTCTTGATTTTCCTTTAGCCTGTCCCTGTGCTTCAACCAAGTCAATTTTCCTATCATGCGTTCATCCTCTCCTATCTCTGCACCTTCAGACAAGTCATGTTCACCATCCTTGGTATATTTTTTCCTTCCCTTTCATCTAGGGACTCAACTTGTGTGCCAGTCTGATGAAGTCTATGCACCCCTTCTCAGGATGTTTGTTTTTTAAAACCCCATTACTCTGCTTTCTCTGAGCATTTACTTTGTCCTACTCTCCTTTGTATTTGTTTTGATTGCTTTGGGTCGGGGTGGAAAGGTTGGAGAGTAAAGCTTAGCTTCAAGAAGAGAGTGTTTCCTGCCCCAGCAGTTACATTGTAAATCTGAAGGAAAGGACAATTATTTCCATTTCTTTTGAGTCATCTGAGTGACTCACAGGGTTCTCTGCACATAGTAAGTGCTCAATCTATGTCAACAGAACCAACCTTCAGAGTCCTGAGGCACCAAGCAATGAGGACTGAGGGTTAATGGGGAGAGAGGTTGGGAAGAGAGATTCCTATGCTCTAAGAGAGTCCTCCCTGCTTTTAAGTTTATTAGGGCACCTTTTATGAAGTCTATTCAGTTCCTGAACCTCTATCCTGAAATAGCAAGGAGCATAATAGATTTCTTCCAAGAGAGAAGCAAGGTGGTAAAACAAATTTTAAAAGCCAATAAATGGACATTGTCAGTCAATCATTTTCTTGAATTGGAATGATCAAGAATTGGAAGATCCAGAAGAAGAAAGAGACATGAACCCTGCACATGAAATTATTGGTCTTATGAAGGCGACAGGAAAAAGACAAAGAAACAAGTTAAAATTAGAATTTGCTGGGCAGTTCTCTGGACATCAGTGGCAAGGAGAGCGAGACTAAAGGAAGTGCTGTGGAGCATAGATTAGAAGAAGCACAATGCTGAGGAAAGGAGTGAGGAGGCCAAGGAATGGCTAGGGTAAATGTTTATTAGCAAAAGCCTGTAAGGCATCAGGCAATGGTTTAACTGATGATGAGCTTAGGTTGGAAGTCAAAAGAAATGAGGCAGGGAGGATTGAAAGGGGTTCTTTGGTGACTAGGCTGAGAAATTCAGATTTGTCTTTGCCAGAATATATGGACTATAATCAGACAAAGATGTTCCCTTGGTCACCTCCTGCCAATAAGCAAATGAGAATGGAGTTGTCAGCTCCAATTCCGAAAACTAACAAGAAAAATGCTGTCACTGACATATTTGTAGCAGCAAGAAATGCACTTGGTGCCAAAAGTGAAATAAATACCTTTAAGCAAATAAGCTTACCTTTTTGCTGACATATGAAACCATTTAAACCAAGCCTGTTCCCAGAAATCAGCCCCCTCTATTCTCATCCTGTGTCCTGCCTTTAGCTTGATTTCTCCCTACATCTGCATAGATGCCCTTTTAATAAGTGCCTCCAAACAAGACTGAACCTAAGCTACTCTGGAAATTTAAAGGAGCGTACCCTTTCTACCACCCCTTTTCCCCAGAGCCATCTACTTCTTTGACCATTTAGTCCAGAGTTTTCTAAGTGTGGTAGGCCTTTCTCTAGTTTTACTTGAACCTCTTCATTATACTGATCCCACCCATGATTAAGATGAGGAGCAACACAGGAAGAAAAGCATTTCTGTTTGTGGTACCATGGGGAAGCAAGCAGCTGATGGAAATCAGGACCAATACCAGGTTCAGTTATCTAGTTGATTCAGGTTAAAAGTTCCCTAAGTTATCTAGATCAGCATTCTTAACCTGGAGTCCACGGACCCCTAAGGGATCTGTGATTTTAAAGGGGTTTGTGAACTTAGATGGGAAAAAAATATGTCATTCTGGTTCGCTAATGTCTAACTAAAATTTAACATTTCATTCCATTATGAATGTTGGCAACAAAACATGATTCTGAGAAGGGGCCCATCGACTTCACCAAATTTCTAAAGGTGTCCATGACAGGAAAAGGGTCAAGAATCCTTGATAAAGACAACTGAGTCTATTTCCAATGATGACTTGCTTTTTTTTTTTTTTGGAGGGCAATTGGGGTTAAGTGACTTGCCCAAAGTCACAAGGCTAGTAGGTGTGTCAAGTGTCTGGGGCTGGATTTGAACTCAGGTCCTTCTGACTCCAGGGCCTGTGCTCTATTCACTGCACCACTTAGCTGTCCCTCCAATGGTAACTTTTGAGTTCCAACAATCTATCTGGCATTAAATGGAAAGTGAGATTTTGCACAGATACTTAGTGGGAAAGCTAGGGATATGAACCCAAATCTCCTGAATCCAAATCCATCCCTACCATATTGGTAGATGGTTTCCACCAGCAGAGTCTGCAGTCTTAATCAAGCCACTCTGCATGGAGAATACTTCAGGTACTAGCCTGGTCATAATGACTGGAGCGGGATATCCACATTGGGAAAGGAGGCTAGAATCAAAATAAAGTTTTTTGGCAGTGAGAGTAATTAAATGCAATAATGAATATAAAAATCTATGTCCTTAGAAACTTCTAAGAACAATGAGTGTTCTGAGTTGAGTGAGATTAGATACATAAAAAATACTTGTTGTGCATATAACTTTTATTTTTCCTTTTATTTCTGATTAAAAAGCACTTATTTTCTCTCTTTTCCCACCCACCCTCAATACAAAAATAAAGGGGAAACAAAACCTTTGCAACAAATAAACAAAAAACAAATTCCTATAATAGTCATGATTTTTAGAAATATTAATAAATAATAAATATTTATCATATTATATATAACATAGTAAAATTATTATTAAATAATATTATTAAATAAAATTATTAAATAACAAATTTATTATAACATAATTTTGGGGTGTGTATGAATATATTATATAAATTATTACTTATTATTATAATGAAATATTAATCCTCATCCTGCTTCTTGACATTATCTGTTGGGAGATGACGATCACGATTCATTACTGGTCCTCTGAGTTGTGGCTGGTCATAGCATTGACCAGAGTTCTTAAGTCTTTCAAAATTATTTTTCTTTACAATGCTGTTAGGGGTTGTTCTTCAGATTGTGCTCACTTCATTCTGCATCAATTTATACAAATCCTCCCAGATTCCACTGACACTGTCCTTTTTTACAATTTCTTATGGCATAATAGTATTCCATTCCATTCACATACTATAATTTGTTCAGTCATTCCCCACCTGATGGACATTTGCTTAATTTCCAGTTTTTTGCCACCACAAACAGAGCTACCATGAATATATTGGTACAGATGAGTCCTTTTCCTCTTCTTCTGATTTCTTTGAGGTAGAGCACTACTTGATAGGATGGTTTACCCAAAATGTAAGCATAACATCCTTCTTTGGGATGTCTTAGGCAGAAGTTAGATCCTCAACCACTTAAGGGGTAGACTTAAAGTTTTGTGGCAGGCAAGGGTCTGGTCAAAATTATTTTTGTCCATTAGGCTGCATTATTCATTGTTTTATTTTAATAATTTGGCCAATCTTCCTGCTTTCTAGGACTAGCTCCCCTGACTCTCCAACACAGGCCTAGTTAAGAGCCTTTTTGAAGCCCTGCTGCTATCAGGTTTCCTATCACTAGATGCAAACATCAGTTCCGATGGTTCCAGGTGAAGCCATATGGTGCCCCATCTTCCTATGAAAACATAGTGGGAAGGGAGGAAGAAGACCAGTTATTTTCCAGGATATCACCCAGCCCATAGCTTAGCATTCAGTTTATCTCTTCAGAATGGGTGTGCCAGCTGGCTATGGAAAGACTCACCGGCTGTCTCTGCTTCTGGGGTTACTGAGGTCAGAGAATTACCTGAGTTTGAGGTCTGAGCTGCAGAAGAGCTAAAGCTGATCAGATTTCTGTACCAAATCCGGCACCAATATGGGGAGAGATTACCTATGGAGGGCCAAACCCACACAGGTCAGAAAAACATAAGAGGTTAAAATTCCTGTCATCATTGGGACTGGACCTTTGAGTGACTGCTGTACATCTAGTCTGGGCAAGATAGGGAGACCAGATCTCAAAAGGACAGCTAGCTGACTCAGTGGATAGAGGCTGAGTTCAAATACAGTCTCAGATACTACTTATTAGCTGCATGACCCTGGGCAAATCACTTAACCTCTATCTGCCTCAGTTTTTTCATCTCTAAAATGGGAATAATAATAGCACTTACCTCCCAGGTTTGATGAGGGGGAAAAAAGGTACTTTGTAAACCTCAGAGCTATGTAAATGCTAATTATTATTATTATTATCATAAATGGATCAGAAGGAAACTTTTGACCTAATCACCAGATTCATTAGTTCATTTCTGCCAGTTGTCCCCCCTTTTTGAGAACCTCCCCATGTAAAATATGGTCCTGGAGCCTGGCAAGAGAGCCAAAAGAGACATGGCCCTTGGCCTCATAGGCAGCCCCCAGACCAATGGAGAAAACGGAATAGCAATTCAGGAATCAAGACAATAGAGATTCCAGGTGACAGATAAATAAGTACAAAGAATATGATGTTGAAGGGCTATGAAACAATTCAATGAAATTCAACAAATTTTTATTAAGCACCTACTACATACAAGACAAAGAAAATAGAGAGAGGTGGATAAAAAGATGGTCTAAAAATGGGACAGACCTGGGGTCAGATCCTGCCTCTGACATATACTGATTTGGTGATTTGGCAGCTAAGACCAGAAAGTACCTACACGTATTACCAGAGGGAATCTCCTCACCTGGGAGTTCCCCATATCAATGGGATCACAGGCCTTGTTCTTTTCTTATGTACAAGACACTGGGGTTGACCAGACCAAAAAAAAAAGGAAAAGAAACACTCTTACCTTCAAGGATCTTACTTTCTACTGAGAGAATATAATGTGTATACAGATGGGCAGGTGCCTCAGAGGTGGTACCTGAGCTGAACTTTGAAAGAAACCAAGGATTCTAAGAGGCAGAACAGACGAGTGAGTGAATTCCAGAGGCAGGAGATTGTAGAATGTGTGGTTGGAGACAGAAAGGCTAGTAGGGCAGCTTGGCTTGAGTGCAGAGTAAATGAAGAGTAATATGAAATAAATCTGCAAAGGATGTCGGGAGCCAGATTGTGGAAGGCTTTCAATTCCAGACTAGGGACTTTTACAATTTATTATTATTTTTTGAGGCAATCAGGGTTAAGTGACTTGCCCAGGGTCACACAGATAGCAAATGTCTGAGGCCAATAATTTATTCTAAAAAAGGGAGCCACTAGAGATTTTTTAACAGAAGAGTGAAGTTAGGAAGATTACTTCTCCAGCTTCATGGAGGACCAATTAGAAAGGGAATAGACTGAAAGGAGGGAGACCAATTAGGAGACAATTGCAGGAGTTCACAAAGAGAAGATAAGGGCCTGAACTAAGATAGAGTGGAGGCTGGGACAGAGAAGATTCCTCTTCCTCCAATTGTCATGGAGGTAGAATCAATAAGACTTGATAGTTGATTGAAAATGGGAGTTGAGGAGGAAAGAGTCAAGGATGATTCCAAGGCTACAAACTTGAATGACTGGTGGCACTTTCAATGGAAATACCGAAGTTCAAAGGAGTGATAGTTTGTGGAGGAAAAGAATAAGTTCTGTTTTGAACATGTTGAATTTGAGATACCTACAGGACCCCCAGGTAGAGATGTCTAGCAGTCAACTAATTAATGAATAAATGGGAGTCAGGTGGGGTTAATCAGGGAAGGCTTTCTGGTGGAGAGTGGTTGGGGGCTAGGTTTAGAAGGACTGGTTAAAAAAAATGGAGGGAGGGTGTTCTAGATTATTGGCACTGGCCTGTGTGAAAGTTTGTGTAGATGGGCTATAAAATAGAGAGTTTATGACAGGAAATAATATAATTTCACCTTTGTGGATAGCCAACCTTGCAAGTAAGTAAAGGCTAGTTAACAGCCCCAAATCCCAGGTCAAACATAGAATCATAGAATATTAGACCTGAAAGTAAGCTAAAGATCATCTTGGTGAAACCACTTATTTTACAGATGAGGAAACTGAGCATTTGCTCAGGGTCAAATGAATAATAAGCAATAGCCAGGGATTTGAATCCAGGTCCAGTAATTGCAGATCCCCTCTTTCCACTGTACCATGCTACCCCTAAAAGATAAGCTCCCCTGTCCTAAGATCTCTGAAGCCTTCAGGAGAAGAGTAGTATAACCCCCAGTCTTCATCATCCTCTTCAGTTTTCATGAGCCATAGAGTACATCCCTAATCATCTTGAAACATTGATTAATCCTCATATTTTACATTCAGAAGGATAACTAGAATGAGGAAAACTGAGTCAATGAGAAGGGCTTCCATTCACTCCAAGTTCCAATTATACTTAAGGACTAAGTCCCAAGTGGGTGAAATCAGTATCTGGATGGATTCTCCTTTCCTTTCCCACACACCAAAGGAGAATTGGATCCTGCCTAGGCCAGGTGAGATCTGGACCTAGAGTGAGAGTAAGGGTTTGGGCAGTACTGCTTCAGGAAGCCCAATACATCTTGTCTCCATGCCAACCCACAGCTATCCCATTCCCATTCTGGAATCCCAGTCCCAATCGGTCAGGATGGAAACTCATTAGATACTAGGAGTGGGGAAAACCCAGTGGATGAAATGGAGCATCCCAAGGAAGACACGTCAGCCCTGAACCACAAGGGACAATTACAACCCTGGGAGCATTTGTGGGATTTTGCTGAGCAGGACAAAACTGTCCTATAGACTAAATGCAATTAAGAGCCTGTGACGCTTGGGTCCACAGAAACCGAACCAAGGCCCTCTCCTTACTCACCATCTCCACTCTTGGGTTCCTTTTCTCAGGGAGGAAAGGCTTCCTCAAACCCTCCTCTAGCAAAAAGGTACATTTTGGGCTGGTTGGAGGCAGGGAATTGGTAAGCAATTTTAGGGTACAATTACGACCTGGCTGCTCAACCCTACAATAAATTATCATCAAAGGCACTTGCACGTCAATAGGGAAAAACACATGTGCTTGCAAGAAGATGTGTGTTTGATGCTCATAAAAAAGATAAAAATATAGGTCATCATAGTGTAACGAGCTTGTAGGTGTCAGGACGTGTGCTGTGGGGGGAGATTGGCAAGGGGAGCAGAAAGAAGCCAGAGCTAAGAAGGAACAGGGACCTATACATATCCCACTTGGAGAAAACAGGGGCAGAAAAGGCTGGGTGACACCTGGGGACCTCCTCCTCATTTATTTGTCTCCCCAGGACACCTCTTCCTCCTTCCCTACTTCCCTAGATGAATTTCAGACACATTAATCACCCCCTCCAGTTTTGAAATTGGCCGGTCCAGCTATTATTCAAGCCTTGTTAATGACACCATCGGCCAAGGTATCAATTATGCAAGTCGGGATAAGAAGTTGGAGAGAACCGGCCAGAGAACAGAATTCAGGCCTGTTTCAGCCTAGTTAACTCCAAACCCTCTACCTCTTGTTCCTCTGGGCTGTGTTTGAAAAAAAAAAAAGCCCTCAACTCCCCCAGGTAGGGTCTGGGGCCCAGCTTAGGAACCCTCCCCTTCTGCCATCCCTTATCCACACTTGAACCACACTCTACAAAGATCCTGTTTTTAAAACCCCCCGTAGTTGGGGACTGGAAATAAGGGAGTCAGGCAGACTTTATGTGAATCTCCCAGGTCCCTCTATTCTTTTCCTGCCCCTCTCCAAAGTTTCCAACCTGTCTTTCAAGACCTAACCCTCCTCCAATTTCTCAGAGCACTTTATCTGGTCTTTGCCTGTCTCAAATTCCGCCCCTTAGTATATAGTGAGTTAGGAATTTGTCTACTGCCACCAGTTAGACTATAAACTCCTTAAGGGCAAGACTGCCTTTGTGTCCCCAGCTCCTAGTATAATGACTTGTACTAATAAGTATCTGTTGAATTAGACCCCACCCCATTCCTACGATTCTCCTCCCAACCCCCAGCTTGTCTCTCCCACCCAAGATGGTTTCCCCTCTCTGTGAATCCACATTCTGTGCTTTTTTGAAAGTTCAGCAAAGGACTTCCCTCCATCAAGAATCCCACATGATTCTTTCTGTGTTGAGTTAGTGTGTGGTGCTGGAGATATGTTCTGACTCTCTGAGGAGAAGGTCTTCTGTTCTTCTGAATTTCCCCAGTGTACTCAGGATAGGGTCCCCAAAACAGGGGTACTCAGAGGGTAATAACAAACACTTAACAAAGCCAGGCCAGAGGACTTGGGAGAAGGAAAATCGTTCTTCTACAGAAATCAAAGGAAATTAGATTCAGTCCCCATGACGGTTTCCTTCCAGATAAAATTTTAGGATCTCGATTTCTTGATCTTGCCCTCCCCTCCCCTGACCCTTTATAGTAAATCTTCACCTACTTGCCCCATGGATACAAGTTCTCTCAAGTTACATCTCCATACTCATTAATCGTTCTAATTTTCCAGGGGTATACGGGAGACATCACAGCTACCTTTTCAGATTCTCTGGAACACAGTATGTGACTGGGTCCATACACTATCAAACTTCTAGGCAAAAATGGGAAACCTTGGTTTAAAATATTCAAATGTTTAATATCTTGTAGACACAGACCCTACCTTTAAAAAAGGACCCCCATCCTTCCCTCCCCAGAGACTCGGCCACTATCTCTGCCTTTGTCCCCAACATACACATTTTTTCATTTAAACTCTCTAGAGCTTATGTATAAGGACATAAGGAGAGAAACATCCACTTTCAAGGCTAGGGTAGATGAGATTTTTCAAGAGGGAGAAATCAGATAGAGGGCTAGGATTGTGTCCTTATATTATCTTATTTCCCCAGTGTCTGTCAGTATAGGTAATGGAAAATTCAATGTCATCAACATGGAAAGACTTGATACAAGTTCTGATCTTAACATTTACTGGCTATGCAAACTTGAGAAAGTCCTTAACTATTCTCAGCCTCCTGTAAAATGGATACAAAAATACTTCCACTTCTTACAGGATTGTAGTGAGGAAAGTACTCTGTAGACTTTAAAGTGCCATATAAATGTGAGCTGTTATTATATCAGTCAACAAACATTTAATGAGTAGCTATAGATAGGAAGTAGGGCATAGTGAATAGAGTGCTGGGCTTAGATAAGTCAAGAAGATGTAGGTAGGAATATCATTCTTGACATTAATTCTCTCAGTATAGGAAAGTCACCTAAACTCTCTGAGCCTCAGTTTCCTCATCTGTAAAGTGAAAATAATCATGGTACCACTTTCCACATTGCAGCTATGAGATTCCAGCCAGGTACCTGACATAAGGCATTTTGCAAGGCTTCTATAAATGTCAGTTATTATTGCTAGATACTGGCAAGATAAAGGACATAAAACCTAGTTCCTGCCCTCACGATACTCTCAATCTGGTGGAACAATGGAGATATTTTACTCCTATATAGTCCCCTATGCTTTTCAAAATCCATTCTACCTCTTCTCTCATATGATACTCCAATGTCACTGAAAGATTGAATGGGCAGGATAGGGCAGTATGGTGTACTTGGAGCCAGAAGGGAGCTGGGTTCAAAACCTGTTCCTAACTAATTAGCTACATGAACAGAAGTAAATCACTTATCTAACTTCTCTTTGCCTCAGTTTCCTTATCTGTTGAATGGAGTGTAATGCTTTTAGCACTTACTTTCACAGATTTGGGAGGGGTATGGAGATAATATGCATAAAGCATTTCATAAATGTCAGTAATTATTCATTTGATTCTCATTTTGTGGATAAGAAAACAAACAGTGACAGGATTCATGATTTGCCTAAGCTAATTAATAGCAGAAATGATCATTTCTAGAACTGAGATCTCCCTAACTTCTAGGGCAACAATATGACATGGAACTGGGTAAGAATTTTTTGACTCATCGACCCTGAAATGTCCTTGAATCATTGTGTCCTTATGTAGAAAAAGGGAAATAAGATTGCTACTGAGAATAAGAAATAGACATTTTTTTTTTCCTGTGGAGGTAATAAAAAAAATCTCTAAAGCAATGCTGTCCTGAGTGTCCTAACTCCTGGGGACTTCTCTTGTACATATCTTGTTTGTATATGGCTGTTTGCCTGTTGTCTCCCTCATTAGATTGGGACCAGGCTTTTTTTGTTTGTTTGTTTGCCTTTCTCTCTGTCCCCTGCACTTAAGCAAAGCACCCGGCACGATGTAGTTGCTTAATAAATGCTTGTAGATGACTTTTGGGGTCTGAAGGATCCAGCCCATTATATACTCCATTTCACTGCAATGGCACAAACATAAATTCTGTACTGGATAAAAACTGAAAAAGAGTTATTTGCACAGCACCAGGACTACAGATGAAACAGACAAACAACCATAAAAATGATGGGTAACATCTTGCACCTCTCTCTCTCCCTTCCTCCTTCCCTCCCTTCTCTCTGTCTCTCTGTGTCTGTCCTTCTGTGTCTGTCTGTGTCTGTCTTTCTCTCCCTCTCTCTTTCTATGTGTCTCTCTCTGTCTCCCTCTCTCTCTCTCTCTCTCTCTCTCTCTCTCTCTCTCTCTCTCTCTCTCTCTCTCTCTCTCTCTCTCTCTCTCTCTGTCTCTCTCTCCTCTCCTCTCCTCTCCTCTCCTCCTCCTCCTCCTCTCCCTCTCTGTCTCTACTTCTCTCTCCCTTCCTCCTCTCTGTCTCTTTGTGTCTGTCCCTCTGTGTCTGTCTTTGTCTGTCTGTCTTTCTATCTCTGTTTCTCTCTGTGTCTCTGTGTTTCTGTCTCTCTGTATCTCTGCCTCTCTCTTTCTCTTTGTCTCTCTCTATGTCTATCTCTCCCTTCCTCCCTCCTTCCCTTCTCTCTGTGTCTGTCTCTTTCTGTCTCTCTGTTTCTGTGTCTCTGTATTTGTGTCTTTGTCTCTCTATTTCCTTCTCTCTCCCTCTCTCCTTCCTAGGAAAAGGAAGTGGAAAAATGAGGGTAGAGGTGAGAGTAGGGGAAGGACTTATTTAACTCAAGAATACCATCATTAAAAAGTTGACCTTCGTGCTTTGCATATTTTGGTCAAAGGAGGGTATTTTGGATTGAATGACCAAGGTGTCTCACTTTCAATTGTCCACTTCTCCCATTTTGGCCATGGTCTTCTAATTCTAAGACTGGATTGTTTGTTTCTCTCCACCTGCCACGTTTTGACTTTGCCAACAAGCAGGGAGAAGCAGTTAGGCAGGATGAGATGTGTATTTAAAGGCTGGGTCGTTAAGGAGCTGGCCCCAGAGAGGGAGGATTCTTATTAAAACTCATCTATATTCTTTTTCATAAAAAATCATCATAAATGGACTTGTAAAGCCAAGTAGCTGGCTCAGGCATGGAAATAATTGCAGAAGACCGGGTGAGGGCACATGTTGGCTCGTGCCTTCCCCCTCTCACCCCATGCCTCAGGTGGCCCTAGTCCTTATGCCCCCCAAGCCCCACGCAAAGTGGGGCAACTTGAGAAGAGCCCCCTTCTAGCTCCGACCCCAGTTGCAGCTTTCACTTTAGCATCGGCCAGGCTCCCAGGCACATAGCCAAACTAAGGAATGACCAACATCTTGGGGGAGGCTGATAGAGAAAGTTGAGAATTCTGATGAAAGCCTGCATGGGCTTCCAAGACCAGCAAATTCATATGTATGTATACATCCCTGCAGTGGGCAAGTCTATGGACTATTTAGTGAATTAGCCATCATTTTCTCCCCTCCAGGGACCTTTGATGATTATCACTCCAATTAAATTTGTGAGGAAATTGGGATGAAAGCATTCGTGTGTGCTTACCTGATACTAACTTAATTACAAAGCCAAATTTGAGAAACATTATATATATATACATATATATATATACTCACATATCACATATACACATTCATTTTTATTATTCACATCTATTCTTCTCTCCAGCAGTATCCAGTAGACTAGGCAGAAGTGACTGAATGGATATATTGACCCCCATCATAGTTGTGACAAAACAAAATGGATCAGAAAGTGTAGATTCACACCAAACACCAGGAGTTCATATTTATAGGAACCATCAGAGGGGAAGTTTGGCATCTAAATGTATATCAATGGCCAAACTAGATATCCCAAGTCCCAGGGCAAATGACTTAAGTCTGAATAGTCTAGCTCTGGGTGGGGAACCTGTGGCCTTGAGGCTACATGTGGCCCTCTAGGTCCTCAAGTGTGGCCCTTTGACTGAATCTAAACTTGCCCGCAGGTTCCCCACCCCCAGTCTAGCTTAACTCTCTATGTCTACTTATCATTCCTATTCCCTTTGTGTTGTGTTGGAACCAGCTGGTTTTTCTAATACTGAATATCTGAACAAAAAAGAAAAAATATCTAGGCAAATACCCGGATACTTTATCTATTCCTTCTTGCTGTTTGGAAACATCTGGATGCCTAACAGAATTTTCCACTTTTCATTCAGACAATGTCATTCAAGGAGTTGTGAAATGGTCAGTCTTTAAGATATTAAACCCCATTTTCCCTTCCATGGTAACATTTTTTTTCTTCCAGAGACACGTGGTTAACTGTTTCCACACATCACCCTATGTGTGCAGACTCAAACAGAATGCAGGAATAGTTATATAACTACATTTATATCCCCATGCTATTTATATTTCCATGCATACATATATATTAAGTAAGCCACTAATATATATAGGCCCATATATGTTTATATGCCAAGATATATGAGGATTCATAGGCACATTCACATTATTTATTTTATTAATTCATTTATTAGATTTATATTAGATATGTCTCTCTTTTAGTTTATTATCTGGCTTCACTCCCTGCACGCTTCAGTCTGCCTGGCAAGTAATATCCAAAGAGGAAAAAGGTTGGCTGGGGGCAGTGGGGTTGGGGGAGCCAACCCTTTGGGAATTTTTCCATCATGACTGGGAGTATCCATGCCCTAACTTTGTGAATCTCATAAGCTGGCATCATGGCACTGTGTCCATCTTCTCCTGAGGGGTTCATTTTACCCTGTTAATTTAAGGCAAATTATTTTCTCCCCAACAACTTCTCAGATACACTAGCCTATGGGCAAGGCCAGCTCTGCCCTAGGATTTCTAACTTCTTTAGTCTTTGAGGCAGGGGGAACAGATAAAGAAGGGAGTCCCAAAGCCTTGCACCCACATGGATTACAAAGTAATTTCCATGACTGAAATTAACATACATGGTGACCAGCCTCCACCACAGAAAGAGAAAGGCTGATGAATTGTATCTGCAATACCCAAATGACAAAAAGTGGGTCCATACACATACATTTATGGTCATGTATCCACACAGACCGTATCTATATTGGTTCAATGTGTCACAATTATCCAATGAATTTGGGCCATGGAGACAAGATTAGTCAAGTCAAAACTCTCTCTCTCTCTCTCTCTCTCTCTCTCTCTCTCTCTCACACACACACACACACACACACACACACACACACACACACTTTTCCTTCTATAGCAAGGGTTTAAATTATCTTACCAATTACCTTTGTAGACACTTTCAGAGATAATAGACCTTTATGATAGACCTTTAAATTGCAGGGAGGTGGGTAGGGAACAATTGTCTATTAGGGTTTCACTTTAGACAGCGTATTTCTTGGAGTGTTACAAGGCAAACCAGGACATATTCACGCGAGTGCGCACACACATACATATATGCCATGTGACTTTGGGCAACTTGAAACAAAAAAAAAGTTTAATTGAATTTCGGGGCCTGGGGAAGATTTGAACCTATAATTATTTCTTAGCAAACTTGCTGAATGCAGGATTTCCCTCTTCTGGGACGAGATGAGACGGGTAGCATAATGAACCCTCTTTAATTAAAAAATAAAATATTTCAGGATAATCATATTCTTTCAGGTTATATTTTTCAGAAGGAAGGGAAGGATGGTGAGAAAATGTCAATTTTCTAATACCAAAGGGGAGAATGCCCCTAAGATGGCCTGATTTCATCTAGGTAAATAATTTCTCTTCTCTGGGTCTCAGTTTCCCTATCTGTAAAATGAGGGGATTGAACGAGGGTGTAACTGAGTGGCAGGCCTGAACTAGATGACCTCTCAGATCCCGATGATTCTTTAACCTTTCAGATGAGAGGCCAGATATTTAAGAAAAAACTTCCCCTCTATACCATGCACTTCTTTCAAACATAGAAGGCTGGTTTGGTATTTGCAACCTCCTTAGGTGCAACCTCCTGGGGTGGCAGGGAAGGTGAATATAAAGATGGTAATGAACCTTGTTAAGCCAAACAGGAGAGGCAACATAGTATAGTGGTTAGAAGGCCAACTTAGGAGTCAGAAAGACCTGGGTCCACGTCTGTTCTCCATCACGTACTAGCTGTGTGACTTTGGGTAAGTCACTTAACCTCTCAGTGTCCTGGGTGGTTCTAAGACTAAATTACACATGAGTGGCAGATCTGCATCATCTGGAGGTAGTCTCCACACCAGGAATCCCTTATACTGATGAAATTATGGCTCTTAACCAAAAGACAAAGGGAGGGGCATCAACAGGGGTAGGAGCCACCTACCCAGATAAATCTTCCCCCCAATCTTTTGTTGCCTGAATTGCATGCAATTTTCCAGGGTATAAGAAATCTCCTATTCTTTTTTCCCATTAGGAAAATTAGTTTGTTGCTATTTTCCCCCTGTAATTGTTTAGGGACATTTGGGATTTGGACTAGAAGATTCAGGGAGAATATAAGCTGGTGATGGAATCTGGGGTGGGGGTGGGAGAGCATCTCTATTTTCATTGAATGAAGTCAGGAGGCAATGATGCCCCCGAAAAAATAGGGTTGGGTCTAAGGTCTCTAAACCAAAGGAACCCAATACAGAACACAAACACTCCCATGTGTGCCAAACTAGATTAAAATGTAATTGGGAAATATTTTTTTAAAAGAAAAAATACAATAGAACATAGATGATGTTAATATGTGGTTTTCTAAGTCAATATGCCACCCACAAGGAACTTTATATACAATTTAGGTGCTCCATTTCTATTTAGCACCATTAAACATTCATCTTCGCTTTTTGCAACATTGGGCCCATGGAGGCACATTGCTTTGGGAGGAAGGACATGATTAAACAATAAGATGACTCAGGAAAATATAATGAGAGAGATCCGGAGGAATACTGTTTTGTTTTCTTATCATTTGCTCATTTTCTTTGAATCCTATTTTATCTTCTATTATTTTGGGATCTAAACCCCAAGTCTGGGGTATCTGCTCCCCAATGGAGATGTAAATAGGAAGAGATAATGTGAGTGGAGGTTCTTTCTGGCTAGAGGATGAGGAAGCCTGAAGCCTATTTGCATAGCCAGGGACCAAAAAATAACCTTCGATCAAATCCACCTTTAGGAGGCTTGATTAGATCTCTGGCAGCCAGCTGGAGGTACATCTATACAAGCCCGAATTTACAATCCCACCACTGGTAGAGAGCACCCATGGTTCAAGATTCATCTAGACACTCACCCAGTGTATAACTGTGTATTCATTAAACACAAGGGTCTTTTTATGTTCCTAGTAGCATACACACTAGTGAAGCAGGCTTCATTTTAAGCCCGGTTGTGCCTACATCGCTTCAGCAATACTTCTAGCTGTGTGTGTCTACACTGGCTTTCTTTATTACACTAATTAGAATTTGGAAGAAGAATTATAAGATCACATGATCATGAATTTCCAGTGGAAAAGAGTCTTCAAGATTTTCTATTTCCATACCCGCTCTGTTTAGAGTTGAGGAAACTGAGGTCAAATAATATTAAACGCCTTGCCTGAGGTTATCCAGGTAATGACTAGCAGAGACAAGACTAGTACCCAGGCTCCCAGACTCCAAACCCAGGATTCTTCCCACTGTATCACATTATAAATAGACATTTCCTCCTAACTGGAAGGTGTAAACAGGGGGGTGCTGGAGTCAGCTCCTACTGCTTCACAAGAGCTGATTGTTAAATTTTCAGTGTGAACATTTACAATTCAGATTGGCAACAGATAAAAAATCAGGGTTTGCTGTTGATTGTCTAGACTTAGGAAAGTGATAAGCTAAAATGTTAATAGTGCAGATGAAATTAAGTGTCGTGCATACTTTTTCCCCCTGGGAGTTGGTTGTTAAATGTTTACCAGTATACCATTAAAAGGTATAAGCACTGAGATTTTAAGATAAGTAGCAAGTAAAGTGGCAGGTGAATAGAAGGAAAAATCCTTGATTTAGAGCCATATGGGACCTCAGAGATACTATGTTGCAACCCCCTCAATTTACAAGTGTGGAAATAAAGGCCAAAAGATCTAGTAACTTGCCCAAGGTTACATAGATAGTAAATTGCAGAAAGAGCTTGACTCCAGATTCTCTGAGGCCAAATCTGGGTCTTTATCTGCTTCACTTTAGGTGAAAGTGGTGGAAAAGTTTCATTTATCTTTAAACAATGAACAATCAACTCCAAGAATAGCTGGATTCTAGTCCCAGATCCATGCAACCTGGAATTTCAGATGAAGAAGAAAGTGAAGGAGCCAGGAATTCACAAGGAAAGGAGACTCCAAGAGTTTGACAGCCTAGAGACCTCTGTGCAAGCCAGGTCTCTACCTACCCAAGAGAATGTTGGTTATTTTAATAAAGCCAAATTAAATCCTAAAGCAGGACTAGTCAGTGATTCAGTGGGGATGGCCCCAGATCATTATGGGGCAGTTATAAAATAAAAATTATAGATGGATAAGAATAGGAGTACAGCGAATAAAAATATTTAATGGAGGGAAGAAGGAACAGAATAGAGAAGAGGGAAAGTTGCCAGGCCTGGAAATAGGGGGTTATTTAGTGGAATTCTCCAATATAAGAGGAGCATGTCGTTCACCTTTCCTAAATCATTAGGAGGTATTTCGGATAGGAGCCAGAGGACAAAGAGGAAGGAAAGGCTGACAAGGATGTATGGTGGGGGAATATTTCTAGTTTTGATTGAGTGAAAATGCCTCTACCAAGACCAAAAAGAAAGGAAAAGAGCCCTACAAAGTTGAAAAGGAACAAGGACAGGAATCTGGGGCAATTCGGTTGGAAGGAGAGAAGACCAAAGGAAAAGCAAATCATCATTTCGGTGTCAAAGAAGGAATTTTCTACCAGAGGGTCTGAGGACCCTCCATCTCCTCCGATGGTAACTCAAGAGTTGGCATGGCGTGGTAGGAGATCCCTAACCTAAGAGTCCCTAAGGGAGGCCAAAGTGCTAGTTCCACAGCCACCACTCATCAGTCAAGACAGTCACCCTCACTGGGCTTCCACTCTTTTATTTGTAAAAAGAAGGATAGGACTACATGGCCAAGAGGGTTTTCTCCAAATTGATGTTCCTATCAGGGTTAGGAGTGAGGGAGAGGTGAGATCAGGATCCTTGGGAGCTACAGAGATGGTTCATCAGACACGGATTGTCATGGCTCTTTGCAAAGACTTAATATGATGAACTGGGTCAGATTTCTCAAGATGGCATTTTTTCAATCTCTGCCTCAGTGAAGGACTTTTTCCATCCAGCCACCACCAACACCCATAAGCTCATGGCTTGCAGTCCCCTCCCTCTCACTCAGGGAAGCCCCTGGGCGGGCCCCAGGTTGTTTTTTTGGCTAGGGTTGGTTTTTCTCTCCCTATGCCCCTTTGAGGAGAGCAAGACATCAAAGATGGGTGGCAGGATCATAAAGTGAGGGAGGATATTAGAAGGAGGGAGCCACCCCAGGCTCATAAAATGGGTGGTGGGGGAGCAGGGGGAGGACCCACCCACTTGTCAGGCAATGCTTCATCTCACTTTCTCTGAAAAACCAAGATCTCAGCTCCCCGCCCCAGGGCAGGGCGGTTGGCTGGGGAAGGGGTGGAGGGTGGGGGGGAGGGGAACTAAAGGAGGAAAGGGGAGCAATCCCAGAGATTGGAGCAATAAGTCATGCTGACACTGAAGATGTGTCATGCTCTTCACCCCACCTCTTGGAGCCCAATGAGGTCAAGGTGTCCTAGTGGATCACTAAGCGACACTGGCTCACTTTACATTTCTGCTAGTGTGTGTTTGAAGGACTCACTACCCTCTCTATATCTCAATATCCTCCAACCGCATCAAATGGAAGAAGTGGGCACTCTCCTCTTCTACTGAGGATTCAGTAGCTCAGAAAGGAGAAGGATTGAGGAGAGGCAGAACCTGGATAAACCAGGTCACGTTAGGTGGATCTGGTTGGCCATACTATAATCTACATACTGTAAGTCCAAGGACAGCAAGCAATGCAGAGAAATGCCTCAGTTTCTACTGTTCAAGGGATGAGGTCAATGGTACAGAGGTGCCAGGAAGAGGAGAGCCCCTGTTCTGACTGAGGGAAACCAGAGGAGAAAGAAGAGAGAGATAAAGATGCCCATGGAGCTGGGCTTGGGACAGTTAGGATGACTGGAAACATCAGGGAGTCCATCCTTCTTTGGAGGGACCCGGATTGTGATTCTCTTAAAATAAGTCAGGTGGAAAGCATTATAGCAAATTAGAATGGCCAAATGCATGAGTCGGCATCTCTTTCAGTGAAGTAGACTCAGTCAGAATGGGTAGATTCTGAAGGTGTTTCCTCTGATCCCCAAAGACTGGCAGCTTCTGAGAGCAGAGATCTGGTCTACCTCTGGATCCACACCCAGCCCGGGATTCTCTGAACACAGGGAGGACCCACAGCGAGGACAGGATGGGAATTCATATTCTGAGCAAATCTCTTGGATGCTGTGGATTCTTGCTTTTCTCTTGTCCTGTTCCAAGAGGCTTAGAGCTGAATCAGAACACTGAAGCTTCCACTTCTCCATCACCTAGAAGCAGAAACAATAACATTTGACTGCATTAAAATCTGGAAGTTGTTAGGGACTTTGGCCCACTTGGTCCAAGCTCTAAATAATAATTTACTGAATACCATTCTAGCACCAAGAGGTCACTGCCTGCTAGTTGGAGAGACAGGGTTTGTGTAATCAGTTGCAAGGTCCCTGGTGAAGAAGGAAGAGCACCACCCAAATAGTAGGAAAGTAGTTTGGAAGGAAAGGACTAAGAGTCAAATCCACACTCCATAGTGATTCTATTAGCCTCAATGTCCGTAACTGTAAAAGGAGGGGGTGGGCAGATGATCTGGGAGGTATTGTCCTTATGAAGTAATTAAATGGCTCAGTGAATAAATCACTAGGCCTGGAATCAGGGAGACCTGAATTAAAATCCAGCCTTAGACACTTGCTAGTTGTGTGACCCTGGACAAGTCACTTAACCTCTGTTTGCCTCAGTTTTCCACAACTGTAAAGTGGGGATAAAACAGTTCCCTACTCAGCAATGCAAGGATCTAAGACAACTCCAGAAGGCTCATGATGGAAAATTCTATCCACATCCAGATAAAATACTATTTGCTCTCTCTTTTTTTATTTTCTATTTTGTTTCTTCTTTCTTGTGGTTCATTGGCTCTAATTCTTCTTTACAACATGAGTAAAGTGAAAATCTGTATAAGATGAAGGTTTATGTAGAGTCTATATCAGATTTCATGCCTTCTTGGAGAGGGGAGAATGGAGTTGGGGGGGTTGGAATTTAGAACTCAAAATCTTATGGAAGTGAATGTTGAAAAATAAAAATAAACTAATTTTAAAAATAAAATGGATAGTAAAATAAATAAATATTGCTGAATTGAATTGGGGGCGGGGGGAGGGACCAGCTCCCTGCCTTCCAGAGTTGTGAGGATCAAATGAGACAATATTTGCAAAGCAATTGCTACAGTGTCTGTCAGTCAACAAACATTTATTAAGTGCCTGCTACATGCCAGACACTGTGTTAATTCATAGAGCTATAAAGACAGTTCCTGCCCTCAAGGAGCTCACAATCTAATGGAGGAACCAACAAGCAAACAAGCTAAATATTGGACATATAGGAAATAATCGAGAGAGGGAAGGGCCTAAGATTGAGAGGCGTTAAGAAAGGCTTCCTCTAGAAGATGGGGTTTTGGTTGGATCTTAAAGGAAGCCAGAGAAAGCAGCAGGCAGAGATGAGGAGGGGGAGCACTCCAGGCATGGGGAAAACACCCAGAGCCAAGAGATGGAGTGATTTGTTTGTGGAATATCCAGGAGGCCAGTGTCACTGGCTCAAAAAGTTCCCGGCAGAAAGAAAAGCAAACTGGAAGGGCTTGGGAAGGGGAGTAGGTCAGGAAGGGCTCTGAATGCCGGAGGATTTTGTATTTGATCCCGCAGGTGCAAGGAAGGGAGTTTATTGAGTAGAGGGGTGACATCATTTAACCTGTGTTTTTATGAAGATCACTTAGGTGTCTGAGTGAGGCGGGATTGGCATCAGGCTTGAGGCACGCATATGCACCAGCAGGCTGTTGCTATAGTTCAGGTGTGAGGTGTTGAGGGCCTGTACCAGGGTGGTGGCTGCCACACAAAGTAGGTGCTAAATAAATTCTTATTCTCTTTCCTTCCCACCCCACCTCCCAGCTCTCAATTCTATCAATCTTCCAGTAGCATATATCGTCCCACAAATAGCAAGTGTGACATTGGAGGGAGAGGTCATCAAGGTCTAAGATGGGGCTTCTTAACCTGAGATCCACCAAATTTTTAAAAATACCTTTTTTTTTTTTCCTTTTGGAGGGTAATTGGGGTTAAGTAACTTGCCCTAGTTTTTTTGTGCGGGTGTTAAGTGTCTGAGGCCGGAACCAAACTCAGGTCCTCCTGACTCTGAGGCTGGCACTCTTAAAAATACTTTTATAATTGTATTTTCTTATAATTGATTTCCTTTGTAATCCTACGTATTTTATTTTATGCATTTAAAAACATTACTCTGAGAAAGGGTCTTCCTCAGACTGACAAAGGGCTTGAAGATATTTAGTCTGGAAATATAGTCTGGAGGCTGCTGAACACTCAGCTCTGGCTGGACCTAGAGTCAGGAAGAACTGAGTTCAAATCTGGCCTCAGACACTTACTAATAAGTAGCCCTAGGCAAGTCACTAAACCTCATACTGCCTCAGTTTCCTCAACTGTAAAATGAAAATAATAATAGAAACTACCTACAAGGTTGTTGCAAGGATCAAGGGATGTAATATTTGTGAAGCACTTAGAACCATGTCTAGTGAATAGTAGGCACTTAATAAAAGCTGCTTTCCTTCCTTCTTATCAGAGCCCATCTAGTCTACCTTCTGCCCCCAGCAGGGGTGCTTATTGTGCTATTCATGAGGGCCTCTCCTTAAGCACTCCCAGTGGTGGTGAGCTCATTATCTCACAGGGCCATTCATTCCATAACCATTCTTCTCTTACATGTAGCCAAAACAAAAACCTGCCAGCTCTGTGACTTCTACCCATTGACCCTAGTTCTGATCCTAGGAGTCTCACAGAATAGGTCTGCCAGGGTCCTTAACTTTTCTCTGTGTGTCATGACCTCTTTGGCAGTCTGCTGAAGTGTTTCTCAGAATAATGGATTTTTAAAATTCATAATTGAGGAAAATATTAAATTTCACTTAGAGATCAATGAAAATTAAAATGTAATTTATTTCCCATTCTATTTCACAGACCCCCTGAAATCTAGGTTAAGATCCTTTGGGTTAAGGTCCCTTGGTTTAAGCCCTTTTAATATTTCAAATATTTGAAGAGGAAGTTGCGTTTTCCCACTGTTCTCTTCTTCAGACTGACAAGATATGGATTTGACCGAAGGCAAAACTTCCTAATGTGGAGCACTGAACAGTTTCTCTTTCCCATCAATGTCTTTAAATACTGAACCTGGGTGGAATTCACTACCATCCCATCAGGAGGCAGGGGATGAACACAGTCTTACTCTTAAGATCCCTTCTAGGCCAAATATATGACATTTACCATCTAGTTTTCTTAATATTTTCTTGGCCTTGAAGTCAATCTGACTTGTTTTCTTCCTTTTCACTCCTCAGGGAAACGTCAGGGCTCAGCTAGAAATCTTAGGCCACCCAGACAAAAACTAAGTTGCAAGAAAACTATTTCTAGAACTCTGCTGAGCAGAAGTGACTTGGGAATTGTTTATATCTCCAGCAAGAGAAATGGGAAGCCTTGGAGTTGGGACTCTGATTCTAGCCTGCTCTCTTCTTCTTTGAACACTTTTCCCATACCAGAGTCCAGAGTCCTATAGGTAATTAACCCTGAACATACTGAGTCACTGATGGTCATCCTGGGAAAAACTAACTCCTTCGAGTTTAGAAGATTTAGCTAAAGTGGATTTAGTATATAAATGCCATGCTAGGTGGGGTCTTAAGAAGTCTGTGATGATGCTCAATTCTCTATCTGGACTTGTGATTTCATCGATGTAGGGAACTTGTGGGGAGGGAATTCCCTCTACCAATATGGTTCAGAAAAACAGAGTATTAGAGTTGAGTGGACCATGGAATGGTTAAATGACTTGCCCAGAATCACAAAGCCTATGTGTGTTGGAGCTGGGATTTGAACTCAGCTCTTTCTGACCCTAAAGGCTTGCTCTCAATCACTACCTCTACACTCTAAGCATCCTTGCCAATGCAATTTGAAGATTTGTCTCTTGGGACCCTTACTGCCCCAAAAAGTTTATTGGTTGGGTGGTAGCTGGCTATATCTACAGACCTTCCAGGGCAGGTCAGAAAAATGAGGACTAGAGGGGAGGAGAGTAAGGAACCTGTTATTCTCAATCCCCAAGGCTCAAATAACCAATCATTACAGAAGCAGAATGGGACTAATGACTGAAGGCAGCTGCTTCCATATATATAGGTCAGGGACAGGGAAGGCAGTAGTTTCCATGAGCCCAGAGAATAGGAACTATGTATATTTAATCTGTCTGATGACTATATGGATAACCCATGAAGTAAATAATAATAATAATAACCCTAATCTTCCCACAACACCCCCAAAATAGTTATTAGTGTCTCGGGTTCCCTTTTTCCTCTTCATCCCTCCTTCCCCCCTATGAGAGTCTTATCATACATATTGGAAGCAAGTATAGTGATTTGTAGAGTGGGCTAGTGTCATAAGCAGGGATCTTTGGTGATCGAGCTACCTATTGTTATAGCCATAGTCTCTAACTCCTGCCCCAGCCACAAAGCTAGGGACCTCCAACAAAGACAACTAAGCCTCAGTGGATGTCTATATGAATTGTGGCATTTGCTATAGTGGAAGGGATAGACAGAATGGGTAACTTGGTACTCCTGAGCTTGGAAATGAAGACTGTGGAGGTTCTATAAGAGCCCTTCTCTCCCTAATTTCCCTTACCCTGTTGGCAAGCTGAAAACATCCACTCAGATGGTTTCTCCATAAGCTTACCCAAAGCTCTTAAGTTCTAAGGGATCAAGGGAGGATAGGACAGAAATCACTTTTCCTTCTCCCCAAAGTTGGGAAATGGGCAGTGGCTCAACCTAAGGAAGGGGCCTTTGTGATGGTGCCACTTCTGTTTACCAGCTGCCAGCCTGGACACACCCCCGACAAAATGCCATGGAGAACGATGTTGTGACTCATGGCTTGGCAAGTACCAGGATCGTGCCCCCAGGCTTTCAGATACCACACTGGCTCCTCCAGGTCGCTCTGGCTGGATCTCCGCCTCCTCTCCAGCGGCATTCCTCAGCCCTCTCTAGTCTCCACATTATTTGCTGTGGGGTAAAAGGAAAGAAGGTTTCCCTAATAGGGTTAACATGAGTTAAGGTTAGGGTAAGCATAGGGTTAATGTAAAGTGCTAGGGGTCGGGTCACTTTGAGAGGAGGGCCACAGCTAATAGAATATAACAGAAATACCAACAGACATCCCAGCAACTTGCTTATAAGTAGAACCCTAGGGAGTACTTAGTAGGGATAGATCCCATCATTTCCCAAGGTAAAACCCACTCCTGGGCTTGGGGTGGGATAGCATTAAGGTCAGGATTAATGTTGGTGAAATTACTGCTAGATTTAGAGTCAGCCTGAGGACTGGAGTAAGGAAATAGATGGAACCCCCACAGACAAAAAGAGGACTCAGGAATCTGAGCAAGAGTTGGGTTAGGTTGTATTTCTTGCAGGGTGTAATCATCCCATACCTTTGACAGGTCATTTTGCCCAGTCTCCTGCCCCTGTGCAATACTTTCAAGTATTCCATAAACTAGAACTTGAAGACTTTTCTTCAGCATCAAAAGAAGCCCTCCCAGACATTTCTCCAAATGCTTTGTGTTCTCCCTAGCTGTTCCTATCT
>NW_027186342.1:2250333-2308039 GCF_028583685.1 Petaurus breviceps papuanus | reverse complement strand
ATTGACTGAAGTACCAGGGACCTGGACTTCTGAGTGCCTAGGGCCCTGTATTGGCAGAAGAACACCAGCAAAGCATTCTAAGGCTTCCCAGACTAAGATGTCTGTCAGCAGCACTCAGGAGGCTTTCCCTCGGGCATAGGACAAGACACACTTCAAGTCCTCAGCTTAGCTTCTGAAGACTGGTACAAGGTAAACCTAGAGCCTTTCCTACAACTACATATTTCTAGAAACTTCAGGTCTCACTGGAACAGCAAACATTAGCATCTTCTTATCCTTACAGCACAACCAAATCAGAGCCACTAACCAGGAAGCCAGAGCCTGAGTCCCCTGGCCAATAACAGAACCCCCTTTTATCTGTTTTGAGTTTCTCCTCATGCCATAACCCTCTTTCCCCCCCATTCCTGGCTCCTTAAGTGTTTGGAGATCCTCCTGCAGAAGATTTGCAGGGTGCAAAGCTGGCAGAAACCCAACTCCCTCCTCACCCCAGCCCTGCCCTACCCACAAGCAGCCGTAGGACGATGATTAGCAGCTCTCCCCAAGGCTCAAAGGTGAGGGATTTTTTTTATCCCAAACATGTCACATCTGGCACATCTGCTTTCCTAGCAATGATGCATCCCAAGGGGTATAATCATCCGTCGGGGCGGGGCTGGGATGCAGGTCTGTACTGACAGAAGCCTGAGCCAGGGACGCCAGAAGCAAAGCTCGGGAACTTACCCCCCCTCCCCTGCTGCTGCTCCACCCCAGGGAGGATGGGGACCCCCTTACCCCATTATATTCTCCCCTGCCTAAAATCTGGGGGCCCCTCCCTACACTCCAACTCATCTCTTGTCATGGAAGTAAACACTCCAACCACCTCAGTATTATTTGGAAATTGAAGTCCTTCTTTCTATCTAACCTCAATCCATCTTACTACAATATGGGGGGGGGGGTCAAAAGGAGCCACCATCTTCCTAGAACAAAACATTGCTCAGTCAAACCTATCCTTTTCTTCTTCAGCATATCTAAGCCCATTTCTTTTTGGTTGCTCTTGTCTTGATATAATTTAATTTTTTTCTTTGCTGTCTTAACCTTTTGTAGGTATAGGGTTTTGTGAGAATAAAAAAAGATCTGGTAGTGTTAGTGGATCACAAGCTTAATATGAGTCAGTAGTGTGATGGGACAGTCCAAAGAAGTTAACAATATCTTGCTCTACAATGAGGAGTATAGCTTGCATGAAGAAGGGAAAGATACTTCCACTGAGCTCTGCCGTTCTCAGACCTCGTCTGGAGACCTCGTCAGAGGCCACTTCTGGGCACTACAGTTAAAGAAGGACATTGATAAGCCAAAGAATGTCCAGAGTGAAGGGCCTTAAGTCTGTGACATGCAAAGAGCAGTTTAAAGAACTGGGCATGGTTAGCCTGGAGAAGACTAGCACGGCGGGGGGAGACACCTATCTTCAAGTATTTCAAGGGCTGTTACATACAGGTGAAATTTGTTTTCTACCGTTTGGCCCCAGTGGGCAGAATGAGGAGTAATGGGTGAAAGCTGCCAACAGGCAGTGTAGACTTGGGGGAGGGGATCTCCTAACAATCGGACATGTCCAGAAGTAGGACAGGCTCCCTTGAGAGCTGGCGTGTTTGCGCTCCTTTGAACAGGGAGCAGAGGCTGGACATATAGTCACTGGGTATGTTGGAGTTGGGATTTCTTTGGAGTATGGGTTGGACTATTCACTGAGGTGAACTCTCTTTGATCCTATATGAAAGCCTTAAAGGAATTCCCATTCCCTGAATGTCAACTCCTCTCTCAAATTATATCACTTCTATATTCTTATTCTTCCCTTTGCCATAGCTCCTTAGGGTAGAATCTGAGTTTCATGCAGACAAACTCACTTCTCATCCCCACAAATACCTTACCCCCTCCTACCTTAAAGTAGCCATACAGATCATGCCCCTAGCCAGGGCTGTCTACCCCCTTCCATTGCCCAACACCTTCCAAACCTTGTTGTATATTCCCTTCCTCCAAGAATTCTTTCCTCAGCAGCCTATGAGTCTTCTCTCTCCAGTACTAATGTCTTCCTGGCTCCACATCACCTTCCCTGTGAAGCCTTTTCTGATGCTCCCTACCCCAATCTTTCCCTCATTTAATTATTTCACTTTTAGTAATAACAATTATCACCTACATAGCACTTTAAGGTTTGTGATACATATTATCTCTCTTAATCCTTACAACAACCCTGAGAGGTAGGCACTTTTTAAATCTACTTTTTACAGATGGAGAAACTGAGACAGAAATCTATGTGACTTGCCCAGCATCACACAGCTAGAAAATGTCCAAAGCCAGATTTAAACTCAGGTCTTTCTGTCTCTATCTGCCTAGCTTTATATTTGCACAGCAGAATGCAAGTTCTTTGAGGCCAAGACTGTTTTTATCTCTTTATTCTCAGTGCCTTGTATACAATAGGAGGATAATAAATGTTTGTGGAGCTGAATTTAATAACCATGTCCTCACTTTCTTGGTGCTGTCCTTGTCTCTCCATGTGTCTTGAGTCTATCTTATCAGATTAAAAATTCCCCTTGTCTCCTTACTCTGATGTTTTCCCCCTGTGGCTATTACATTGCTTTATCCATCAATGGGGTGCTCATTCTAGGGGGAAGAGGATGATGGAGAGGGAAGGGGAAGAGAACTGATGTTTAATGTCTATTCTGCTCCCCCAGAAAAAGATACAACCAACATATAAACCCGTACTTACATTCTCAAATACATACACACATACCCCAAGCCATCTCTAAGACGACTGTGCTTGTCAGAAATAAATCACGTTTGGCTTTCAGATGCAACAGTAATTACACGGTATCTTAACTATCTGTGCAAACTGTCAGAGAAAATATATTGGAGAATGCAAGGAAAAAGAAGGGGGAGGCTGGAGCATCCCTCACACAATACCATCTCTTCATCTGAAGTCATCTGGAGATAGGAAGGCACGAAAGGGTAGAGGCATGCTGGGGCCCATCCCAGACCTTGAAGAGCCTAATGGTTTTTTAGGTGAGATGTGTTGTGTTGTCAAAAGCTTCCAGGGAGGGGAACCAGAAAGTGGAGGGGATTCCAGCTGAGTATTCTGCAAACTTAGACCTTCAGGTCAATTCCCTGAAAAGGCAGATACTGGAAGAAGGGACCTAAGGCAAATGAGGCCATCTCTGAGAACTTCAGAGGGCATTTTCAAGTGCCCTTTGAGCCTAAGGCAGGCCTAGTTCTAACTGTTCCAGAAAAGAAAAAAAGACCAGGACTAAGAGGGGAAACTAAGAGTTAGGATTTGGGGGGGAGAGAAGAGTTAGGATTTGGGGGGAAAGAAGAGTTAGGATTTGGGGGGGAGAGAAGAACTAGGATTGGGGGGAGAGAAGAGTTAGGATTTGGGGGTAGAAAAAAGAGCACTGATGGGTAATTGAATTTGAAATCATAGATAGGGAGTGTGTATTGTCCATTCAGGTTAGGTGTATCTACATGGACTGTCTAAATGACATTGATAGGTATCTCAGGAATTTTTCCCACCTCTCTTCAAGGGAGACATTGATTCCCGCCTGGAGTGGAGCAAGAGAAAGGACCACAAAACAGGTCTTTGTGGAATTCTCTGAGAGGGGGAACATTAGACCAGAATTATATCCTCCCCACCTCCAGGGGCATGATTTCTTCCCCCTTAGGTTCAAAAGCAATAAATCCTCTACTTTTCTTATGCAAATCATATGTAAATAAGCCCAGTATTAATACTGGAGGAATGATACATCTGAAACTACTTTGTAACTAAAAGGTACCATTTCTAACTTCCATTCTCCCATAACCCTTTTCCCCACTCCAAGTCTGATACTTTGACTTCTCTTCCTTTGGGAATATTGTCCACACCTCTTCTCTCTGCAGGTAATTTGTAGGACAGAAGATGAAATAAGCCAAGAACAAGGTCTGACATTCAGCTTCTCACCCGTAGGGGACGAGTGGGGCTGGCAGAGAGCAGAAGAAGGGTCCAATTTCTTTCCTTTTCTTTCTTTCTTTTTTTTTGGATGCCTTTTGTTTTTTATCACCTTTATTTCTGAATATGTCTTTATGCCTTTTCCTGCCCAGTAAACTATCCTTTTGTGACAGAGATAAAAAAAGAAAAGGAGGAAAAAACATCTCAGCAAAACCAAGCAACTTATTCTCCATATCTGATAGCGTATACAATATTCCACACCCTTAACCCCCACCTCTGCAATGAAGGAAGGAAGATGCATCCTGTCAAAAACTGGTGAATTTCACAGTTTCTTTCATTGTCTCCCACTTTAAAGCAGATTCTGCCTTGGACATTTATTCACAAACATACACACAGAGATCCAGGAACAAAGCATGTCCCACCAAAGTTGGGAAAGGGGGTCATCTTTAACAAGTAACAGTTTGTGGAGCTTTCCCAGAACTCTATTGTCAGTGTATGTTTACATATTTAATGTGTGTGCAATGAGAGGCAGAGAAATTCAGTACATACTGAGAGCCAGTCTCAAAGCCAGGAAGACACAGGGTGAAGTCCTGTCTGCCTCTGATACAGAGTGACTGTATGATCGATCTCAGGCAGCTATATTGAGCACTCAGCGGTCTAGGCAGCTAAGACTAAGTTTCAGAGGACATAGTGGCCTGCAATGGTAAAGAGATCCTCACCTGGGAGTTTCCTAAGCCAGCAAAATGACATTATGGTGAATCTTTGGGAGGTGGTGGTGGAAAGTTGCCAGAGCAGGTTGCTTTCATAATACGCCACCTTCTACCACACACTCTATGATACGGTGATACCGGCCTCCTTGCTCTTCCTGAAACAGGACACTCTAGCCATCCTCTTTGGCTGTCCCCCATCCCTGGAATGCCCTCCCTTCTCATCTCTGCCTCCTGGCTTCTTCAAGGCCCAGCTAAAGTCCCACATTCTACAAGAAGCTTTCCTTCTTCAAGTGCCTGATACATTTTGTTGTTCAGTCCTTTTTTCAGTCCTGTCCTACTCTCCATGACCCTATTTGGAGTTTTCTTAGCAGACATACTAGAGTGGTTTTCCATTTCCTTCTCCAGCTCATTTTGCAGATGAGGAAACTAAGGTAAACAAGGTTAAATGACTTCCCCAAGGTCACATAGCTAGTAAGTGTCTGAGGTCAGATTTGAACTCAGAAGACGAGACTTCCTGACTCCTGGTATTCTATCCACTTCACTACCTAGTCACCCCACCTGATACATAGATAACTTTCTACCACCTCACAAACATTTCATAAATGTTTGTTGACTTTATTTAATTGTAGAGATGTTAGAGAGTTGGACAGAGCTATCTATTTGAGATGACTTAAGTTTGCTTTTGGTGTAGAGACAGGAAGATGCATGAAATGACACTTCTACGTCTGATTCTGGATAATTCAGTCCCTCCCATACCAGTGGCCCTCTGGCCTGGCTACCTAGGCATGTGGGGCAGCTAGGGAGTAAATGATTGGAGTGCTACACCTGGAGTTAGGACAGACTCAAGGTCAAATCTCACCTCAGACCTTTAATAGCTGTCCAACCCTGTGCAACTCACACCTGCTTCAGATTCCTTTCTGTAAAATGGGAATAATAAAAATGCCCACCTCCCAGAGTTATTTTGGGGTTCAAATGAAATAACAACATAAAATGCTCTGTAAACTTTAAAGTGACATATAGATATTAGTTATTATTATTAATTAATGCAGAAAGTCAACTCATTTGGAGACTAATTTGTACAAAGTGTTTCTAATCTACAAAAATACTAAAGTAGTAGCGTATTTCACTAAATACCTGGTATCAACAAACTTGCTAACGATCTCCTTGGACTACGAAGGCCATGCATGTATAGAAGAGGAAGGGGGAGGAAGGAGTAAAATCTTTTGACCAGCCCCATTTGGGGATCTTTTTTTTTTTCTTTTTTGCTTTTTGGATGGCAATTGGGGTTAAGTGACTTGCCTAAGGTCACACAGCTAGTTTTTGTGTTAAGTGTCTGAGGCCAGATCCAAACCCAGGTCCTCCTGACTCCAGGGCCAGTGCTCTATTCACTGTGCCACCTAGCTGCCCCCATTTGGGGATCTTAAGCATGAAAAAATGTACGCGCCGTAAGTTCTACAAAGCAACAAATTAAAAACCCTGCGTAGTTTCTATTCCCCTAAGTCTGGAAAAACTACAGACCAGCAGGTTCTGTAGGCTAGAGAGAAGGAATAGGCAGTCACAAAAGCAACAAGGAGATGAGATAACTGGACAGTCCTTCGGCCTGTGCCTATAGCCAGAGGCACCTTTCCACATCCCCTCTTTCCTCTGATGCTCTGAACTGGGAGACAGAGAGGGGAAAGGAGCACATGGTGGGGGGCGCTGTTTATCAAGGGTTATATCTTCCCTACAGTCTGTGAAGGGCTTAGATCTCTGAGTCTTGGGGCTCCCTGTGTTCCAGGAATTCCCAGCATTCCTGGACTCAGAAGCTGAAATTTCCCAACCTGTCCCCACAGAGCCGTGAAATCCAGTTATAAGACAAACAAGGCCGTGTTTGTCCCATAAAACCACTGTGCTCGAGCTAATTAAATGGCAACATAAAACGGGGAGATAAACTCAGGCAGTGGGGAACCATCCAGGGACAGGGATGGGGTGCAAATGGTGGTTCTCATACAATCAGGCAAAAGGGCGGCAGTGGGGTGGTGGGGGTGGCACACGGGGGGTGGGGGAGCAACCCTGAACACTAGCAGCAGGAGTTTCCAATAAGATACAGTTAGAGACAGTGCTGAATGGCAGAGGAAATGCACCTACCACCCCCCACCCACCTACCCACCCATTCCCTTCTCCATGGGGGAGACATTAGCAAATGAGATACACTTTCATACAGAGCCATGCAATCACATGCACCAAGACACACAGATACGTATATAGATCCTCTGTCACACAGAGACAGTGAAATAAAGGAATACATTTAACAAAATGGCTCCTGCTTCACTTTCTGCTAAAGCTGCCGTAGGTACTGTTGCTATACAAAGACAGGAATATGGAAGGAATGACTTGGCTATCTCTTCTCATCCCAGAGGCCTCTAATTTTGTGACCTCCTAGTACCCTGGAGACAGCCTCTAGAAATGGGTATATTTAGTCCTGCAAATGGGAATGGGAGGGACATCATCAAGATGAAAGATACTAGGAATAAAAAAAGAAATAAATACTATACCTAGTCTCACTCAGTCACCCGGCTAAAAGAAGGCTGTAATTGAACAAATTACCCATTCCCCAGATCTTACCTCTAGTACAGTGGTCTCCAAAGTGGGGGTTACATATCCCCAAAGGGATCTAGGATGACTTTCTAATTGAAACAGGAAAAGAAGCATGGCAGGTCTTGGCCAATTATCACCCTGTTTCTGACTCCACACTATTTTATTCCCCCCTCCCCATTAACCTCCCAGGGAGATTATAACTGCAACCCAGGCACCTATAGGTCCTGCACAGGGACTGTTGTACCCACACCCATCACCTCATGGTTTCAGTGTCCCTTGGCTGGCTCTGGGCTACTGGGTGGTGGCTAAGAGGCTAGCTTCCTGCCTCACCTTTCATTTTGCATTGGAATGGAGTGTTACACAGAATGAATAGGTCTGGATGCATTGCAGTCTGCATCAAAGCTCTTGTCTTTTCTCCCAAACTCACCCATTTTCAATACTTCCCTATTTCTGTCAAGGGTGCCACAATCTCCAGTCTTCCAGGTTCATGACCTACTTTATGCTTGATTTCTCATTCTCCCTCACTCCACAGGTTCAGTCAGGTGTTAAATCTTGTTTCTATTCCCACAGCATGTCTCGATTGTTTCTCCTTCTTTCTGCTTCTGCAACCTTTACCTGGCTGGGGCTCTCAGAACCTCTCATCTGAGCTGTGGTAGTAGCCAAGTAGTCATATGGTTCTCTCATCTTTTTCTCTCCTTCTTTCAAATCACCCTCCATACAGTTGCTTGAAGAATAGGTCTGTATATGTACCAAAATATTTATAACATCTCTTTTTGTGGTGACTGAGAACTGGAAATTGAGAGGATGCCCATCAGTTGGGGAAATAGCTAAGCAAGCTGTGGTATATGATTATAACAGAATATTATTGTTCTATAAGAAATGACAAGCAGGATGATTTCAGAAAAAACCTGGAAAGACTTACATGAACTGATGCAAAGTGAAGTGAGCAGAACCAGGAGAACACTGTACACAGTTACAGCAATATTGTACAATGAAGAATTGTGAATGACTTAGCTATTCTCAGCACTGCAATGATCTAAGGACTCATGCTATCTTCCTCCAGAGGAGGAAATGATACTGTCAGAATGCAGACTGAAGCATGCTATTTTTCACTTTCTTTCTTTCATTCTTGTTTTTTTTGTTTTTGTTTTTGTTTTTGCCGTTTGGAGGGCAATTGGGGTTAAGTAACTTGCCCAAGGTTACATGTCCAGTGTTTTTGTGTGGTTGTGAAGTGTCTGAGGCCAGAACCAAACTAGGGTTCTCCTGACTCCAGGACTGGCGCTTTACTCAGTGCACCACCTAGCCGCTCCTATTCTTGTGTTGTTTGTTTTTTTTAAATTCAGGTCTTGTACAAAATGACTAATACAAAAAAATTTTCACAGGAATGTACATATATAAACTATATCTGATTGTCAGGGGAAGGGAGGGAGAGAGTGAGGGATAGAATTTGGGACTCAAAACTTTTTTTTAAAAAGGTTAAAAATTGTTTCAACATGTAATTGGGGAAAAAAGCAAAATATTATATTAAAAAAAATAAAGCCTAGATCTCACCGTATTGCTGCCCTATTCAGTAAACGCCAATGGTTCTGTATTACCTCTAGGGTCAAATATAAACCTCTGCTGGGTATTTGAAGTGCTTCACATTGTGATCCCAACCTATCTTTCCAGCTTCATATACATTCCTCCCATCTCCTCTCCCTACACTGCAGCCAGACTGGTCTCTTGTTGTACCTTACACACAACTCTCCAATTTTCATTTCTGAGCTTTTGCACTGGGGATCCTTCATATCTGGAGTCCACCCCCCTCCCCTCCCCACCTTTTGTCTACTTCTTGGAATCTATTATTTCCTTTAAGACTCTGCTTAAGTTCCACATTCTATATAAAGCCTTTCCTTATCCCCTCCCCACTTCCAAATGCCCTGGCTCCCAAGAATATCATGTATTTGTTTTGTAACACTCTCGCTGGCCTCATTTTCCCAACTCTCACTGGCACAGATAGGTTGGTCTTCAGAGAGTAACTGACAATATTTCTCCTTACGATTCTAGGGATAACCCTGAGAGGTTGTGACTTCTAATACTTGTAATATTTCACAAGTCCCCATCCAGTTCACTCTCCCCAATATGAGTCAACCACTTGGTGTGTTGATTAGGTTTCCCAAAGAGATATTTAATCAGAAGGCACAGGAAAGACAGAAGTTATAAAACTCTCCTTTCTCCAGAAAGGATCTTCCTCTCTACCTCCTGCACCCAGGGTCTACATCAGGGGGAGGAGAAGAGAAGAGAAGGAATGAGTGTGAGCTTGGAGTACCAGGGTAGTGAGATACACACAAAGGGAACATGTTGATGGAAGGATACCTCATGACTCTGGATCCCAGAAGCCCATGTCTATCCTCACAGTCCCCACAAAACTTGTTTGCTTCTAAGTGTGGCTTTGTTGATGGATGAGAAGCTCATCTTGGCCAACATTGTCCTAGATTAAGCAGATCAGTCTTCCAAGATGTCTCCTTACTTAAACTCAGTTACTGCTGCTACTGACTCCAGTGGTCTCTGCTACCAATTTTCATAACTGAGAGTGATTCTTATAGCTCTTTCAACCTTTCAGAGCTTACAGAGTTGTATCTTGGCCAGTTCCATCAAATGGCACTCATTTACCTAAGATCAGGAAAAGAGAAACCCAAAAGAAATAGACATTATGTACTCAGGAATACAAGGCAGCTGGGTGAGGAAATAAGGCAGCCTCTGTCTCTCCATCTACAAGGTGGCTCACAGCAAGCTTCCTCACAGGAAAGCCTCCAGATAAAAGAATGAGAGGGGGGTCCTTGAAGCTTTTGTAATTCAAACTCAGTCTGGTTCCTCAGCCAGCCAGAAAACCCCTTCTCACCACATAGCATCAACTCCACAATCACATATAGACAGAAAAAGGTGCATCAGAAAAAGGCAGCGTGTTGTATGCCTATAAGTCTTGCTATCAGGGGTCTGAAACTGGTGGATCACTTAAGTTTGAGAGTTCTGAGTTGGAATAGGGCTAAAGCTATACAAATCTGTGTATATACATACACACTTTATATATATATATATATGTATATGTGTATACAGACAGGTAGAGAGAGAGAGAGAGAGAGAGAGAGAGAGAGTATGTAAGTACTAAGTTCAGCACTAATATGGTGCATCCCTAGAGTGCAGGGCCACCAGTTTGCTTAAGAAGGAGCAAAATGAACCAGCTTTAAAAAAAAACAGAACAGGTTAAAGTTTTCATGATGATCATAAAAATGATATTGAGATAGGACTCATGAGTGGTTGCTGAACTTCCAGCCTGGGCAAAATAAAGAGACGCAGGCTAGAAAGAAAAAAAAAAGGATAGAAGGAATGAGGGAGGGAGGGAAGGAGGGAAAAAGAAAAGAAAGAAAGAAAGCTCATAAAAATAAAGAAGCTTACCAAACCTTCCCTTGTTGGATTGAAGCCAGGCAGAGAATATCACTCACGTTCTATGGGCAAATCAGGAAGGGCAAATCTAAACATGATTCAAAGACTGGGCCATCACTGACTAGTCTCCTCATGACAAACATATTTCATACATACTTATCTATGTACATGTTATCTCCTCCAACAGAATGTAAGCTCTTTGAAGGTAGTGTTTTCCTCTGTCTACATATACCCAGCACCAAGACAGTGCCTAACACATAGTACTGGCAATCGATAAATGCTTATTGATTGAGAGAGTGATCACTGGAAGGAACTTCCAGATCTATGAGGTCACAGACTCTTTGGACTATTTGAGAGATTCACCTGCATGATTTCAACATTTACAAACTTAGCTGAATCCCTGAATTATTGAAGCTAGACAGAGAGCCAGAGAGGAAGAAGATAGATATTTTGATTGATAAATAGATAGACAGATAAACAAGAAGAAATATTCAGTACATCACAACACTTTTGCAGAGTTCTAGTTTCAGACACTTGGGGGGGGATGCAAATATTTCATCATGAAGTATTTATTTAGCAAGGGCTAACACAGTGAACAAAAAACCTCAAAATCTTTACCTTGTGAAGATATCATATTTCAACACTTTCTTTAAATAGAAGCTAGCTGATCATTTCCTGGCAAAGTGCTTAAAAGAATTATTGAACCTAAAAATATTATGCACCTTTTTTCTTTCTACAAAAAGGCTAGTATTCCAAATTTCCTGACCTTTCCTGTGATAAATGGCTATCAATAGCAAGCTACTTAACAGATATTCTCCCAAAAGAAAAAAATAAACTTTAATCTGCTCCTTCAAGGTAAAGATGACATTAAGAAACTTTTATAGAGAGCTTTTGTTTTTATATAACTTTCATTTCCCAATGTCTCCCTTCCCCACTCAGCCACCCAAAGGGCTATGCCTTATAATGACAGTTGTTAAACTTTTTGGTGTCAGGACCACCTTAAACTTCTTAAGAATTGTCAAGAAACCCTCATAGAGATTTTGCTTATGTGGGTTATATCTATTGGTATTTTCCATATTAGAAATTAAAACATTTTGGTGTCATTATGAAAATTTGGCCTCACTGAACCCCTAAAAGGGTCTCAGGGACCCCAGAACTCCCCAGATCACATTTTGAGAACTGATGCTTTATAACAAAGAGGAAAAAAACAAGGAAAAGGCAATTAAAAAAACTAACCAACATATCAATCATATCCAACATTGTTTCACATCCAAAGACACCCTCTCCCCTGCAAAGAAGGAATTGGGAACACATTCTCTCTTCTTTGTGGCAAAGCTCTATCATTATAATTACCTAGTGCTTGATTTCAATTTTGGTTCAGTAGGCATGGTGTATATGTTTTCCTGGTTCAGCTTCCCATTTCATCAGTTCATATCAATGTCTCCATGCCTCCTTCATATTCATTATTTCTTATGATGAGTAATATTTCATCACACTCATGTACCACGATCTCTTTAGTCATCCCCTAAATTGATGGGTATCTACTTTGTTTCAAGTTCTTTGCTTCTATACAAAGCACTGCTATAAATGTTTTAGTGTCTGTTAGACTTGTCTTTCTATCACTGACCTCCTTGGGGTGCATTCCAAGCAGTGGGATCTCGTCATCAAAGGGTATAGATAGTCAGCATTATAGCATAATTCCAAATTGCTTTCAAGAATGATTTGACCAGTTCATAGCTCTATCAATAGTCTATTAGTATGCCTATCTTTCAAAACTTTTTTCTTTTATTATGATATTAATAAGCATCAGTAAACATGAACACTGCCTTATACAAAGAAAAGGAATAGAGGGTCGTTTATGAAACTGTGAGTCTCTATTATGGACAGTTCTTTTTTTTTTTCAAAGCATATATTAATTGACCTAGTAATACCACTACTAGGTGTGTATCCCAAAAAAAGATTAAAAAAAAGAAAAGGATCTATATGTACAAAAATATTTATAGCAACTCTTCTGGGGGCAAAGAATTGGAAATCAAGGGGATAACCATAGATTGGGGAATGGCTGAACAAATTTTGTATGTGGTTATGATGGAGTACTATTGTGCTACAAGAAATGATGAACAAGATTCACTCAGAAAAGCCTGGAAAGACCTGCGTGAGCTGATGCAAAATGAAATGTACTGTGTACAAAGTAAAAGCAATATTGCAAGATGATCAACTGTGAATGACTTAACTATTCTCAGCAATACAAAGGTCCAAGACAACTCTGAAGGACTTATGATGAGAAATGCTCTCTATCCCAGAGAAAGAACTGGTGGTGTCTGAACACAGCCTGAAGCATACTTTAAAAAGTAAGCAGATATAAATTTACTCAGTAGTTCCAATACTGTCCTGACATTCTGTACCCCCTTCTGAACTCCCCTCTTTTGGATTAAAAAAATACTTCCCTGGTGTTCTTTTCTTTCTTTTCCTCTTTTTTTTTTTTTGGTATCACTATCACTGCCTTTTCAATTCACTCCCATATCCTCCATCTACCCCAAAACAGAAGCACTTTTCAATACTAAGTATAGTGAAGCAAAATGAACTCACACATTGAATGTGTTTGAAAATGTATGTCTGATTCTGCAATTCCAGTTCATCACCTCCCTGCCAAGAAGTGAGAAGCTTCTTGACTTACTACTGGTCATTACATTGGTCATAGTTCTTCAGTCCTTTACAGTTGTTTTCCTTGACAACATTGCAGTCATTGTATAAATTGTTATTCTATATTTGCTCCCTTCACTCTGTATCAGTTCACCCAAATCTTCCCACGTTTCTCTGGGATTCTCTGAATCTGTCCTTTTCATTATTTCTTACTACACAATAATATTCCATTACATCACCTTATACCATAATTTTTCAACCATTCCACAACTGGTAGGCATTAATTTTGTACCTAGTTCTTTGTTACAACAAAAAGTTATACTAATAAAATATATTTATGCATATAGAGTCCTTTCCTTCTTTATCTTATCTCTTTAAGGTATATGCCTGGTAGTGGTACTGATGGGTATACACACTTTAGAGGGGTGGAGGGAGGTTGGTTATAGTTTCAAATTGCTGGTTAGAACAATTTCAAAGTTCCTCTAATAACATGCTTGTCTTTTCACAATCCCTCCAATATTAACTCTTTCTATCTTTTGTCATTGCCAATTCTGGATGTGAAGTGAAAACTCAGAGTGATTTTTGACTCTCATTTCTCTGAAGTGAATTGGAGCAATCTTTCATATGATTGCTTAAGAGTTTGTAATCCTTCTTTTGAGAATTTCATATCCTTTGACCATTTTGTTCATATCCACTGGGGAATGTCTGGTATTATATATTTGTGTTAATTTCCTATATATTTTGAATATCAGACAAAGGTGACATTTTAACAATGAATGAAAAAGTCATTGATTTTTGAAAGATACTCTTGCTATGAAGAAAGCATTTTGAAAATGGATATTTGGAAATGTTTCCATCTTTATGTGATTTTTGTTGCTGAAAATGATGTAGGTTTATTATTATAACAATTATATATAAACACTTAAACTTAAAAAGAAGATTTTTAACCTGTTTAAAAATCATCCAGATGAAAACTTTAGGTGTACTTTGAAGCCAATTATGTGTGTATGTGT
The DNA here is from genome assembly GCF_028583685.1 of Petaurus breviceps papuanus. Taxonomy (NCBI): domain Eukaryota; kingdom Metazoa; phylum Chordata; class Mammalia; order Diprotodontia; family Petauridae; genus Petaurus; species Petaurus breviceps. The sequence goes on along the minus strand of NW_027186342.1, from coordinate 2,293,736 downwards.
ATATGTACACATACATGTATATATACACATGTGTATATATGTGTATATATATACACAGAATCTTTGGATTAGTTTGAAAGAATAACTTCTCAGGGAAGATGGAAATTTATTAGCCAAATTTCAACAAAAACCTTTGCATAATTGGTGGATGGGATTAAAAAATTAGACTCATGATTTAATAAGTGCAGTCAATCATGTTCTTCTTTCATTTGGGAATATGTACTTTTTTATGAGGTATTTTTTTAAAAGCTATCACAACCATTAAAACCAAGCATTAAAAATAACTGAATTTGGAATCATGTGGAGCCATAAAAACTGGGATTCTTCCTGCCTCACACTCACACTAATGAATCAGGTCTCTCAGAGTAAAACTATACCTTCCCCTTTCGAGTTGTAAGAGTACTCCTAAGGGGTTGGGGAGGATCTTTCTCTAAAGCCATTGGCTCAAGCTCCCATTCAGGTGCATTCTCCCAATAGTTACTGTTAGTATTTTTCTTATATAAAATTTATTCTCTGATGATTAGAATCATTTAACCACTCATCATCAAATTAACTTTTGCTAAAGGATTTTACTAAGCAGAGATAGCAATAATAGAAATCTCACCATATTTTCCGCCAAACTGTGTGATCACACTCTCCCACCTCTCCTGGGAATAGCTTACAATTCCTGGGAAGGATGGGCTCACACTTAAAGCAATTGCTTCAAAGCATTCCTACCACCACCACCAAGTTCATTCTTCAGGATCTCTCCTTGTACCTCGCCTGTGCTCAAAATCAGACAAATCCCAGCATGAACTCTAGCTCCCAGATTTCTGCCCTTTGGTCTTCTGATCTCTTAAAGCTCATAAAGTAAAGCTTAAAACTTCACCTACACTCCTCCCTGACGAAGAAAGAACAAATTCAAAGAGGCCAAGAGCGGAGGACCATATTCAAGGGTTATATGTCAGCCCGTGTGGGGAGACAAGAAGCTGGGAGACCAGTGCTGCCACCATTCATTCCTCTCTAAGATGCATCAGGATCATGTGCTCTCAACTTCATGGTGGCTCCAGGGGAGAGAGAACTGAGGTTCTTCCTCCCAATTAGAGGAGGACCACAGAAGCTTATCTTCCCTACTGACCACTCTAGAATGAAAAAGGGCCAAGTAACTCTTAGGGAATCTTTTATTTGCACTCAAAGTTCCCATTTTACAACCAATCAAAAATCTATATACCAGTACTTCATGGGATTGGAAACAGAATACCTGCACATACTCCACTTCTATATGGGGGATTACTTGCTGCAATGCTGAGCACACTGAGCGTGTTCATCAGGGCTGTGTTCTCATTGGCCAGTCCCCATTTCACATGTGCATGTACAAAGTTGCTACCATATAAAAGAACATATACTGGGGGTGCATGCTCAAAAATTTTTTCCTACTAGGGTTATGTGATCAAGAAAGTTTGGAGACATCCAGAGAAAGAACTGGTAGAGTCTGAATACAGATTGAAGCATACTATTTTCACTTTGGGGTTTTTTTCTTTGTGTTTTTTTTCCCCTTTGGTTCTGTTTCTTCTTTCACAACATAACTAATGTGGAAATATGTTTTACATGATTGCATTATGTATAACCTATATCAGATTGCTTGCTGTCTTAGGGAAGAAAGAGGGGAGGGAAGGAGGGAGAAAAATTAGAACTCAAAATCTTTCAAAAAATGAATGTCGAAGAAACAGCATCATTATATGATGACCAACTTCGATAGACTTAGCTCTTCTCAGCAATACAATGATCTAAGACAATTCCAAATGATTCACGATGGAAAATGCTATTCATATCCAAAGAAAGATGTATGGAGTCTGAATGCAGATGGCAGCATATTATTTTCTCTCTCTCTTTCTTTTTTTCCTCTTTCCTTTTTTCCCTTTGGTTTTGATTCTTAACATGACTAATCTGGAAATGTTTGATATGATTGCACCTGTATAGCCTATATCAGATTGCATGCCATCTTGGGGATGAGAGAAGGGAGGGAAGGAGAAAAAAATTTAGAACTCAAAAGTGAAAGTTGAAAATTAAAAAAAAAAAAAACTTTGTTTTTTGCTCTTTTTTTTTTGGAGGGGAGAGGGCAGGGCAATTGGGGTTAAGTGACTTCCCCAAGGTCAGACAGCTAATAAGTGTTAAGTGTCTGAGGCCAAATTTAAACTCAGGTCCTCCTCACTCCAGGGCCGGTGCTCTATTCACTGTGCCACCTAGCCACCCCTTAAAAAAAATCTTTTATAAAGGGAAAAAATGAATATTGAAAATTGTCTTTATATGTAATTGGAAAAAATAAAATACTATGAAATTTTTGAATTTTTAAAAAGGTTTGGAGACCACTGTTCTTGTGGACAGGGAACAGATAACCTACAAAATTCTAGAAATTGGTTTTATTTCTAGAGCAGCTTTAGTAGAACCAAAGGCTCTACTCATAACTTATCTCTCATGTGCCCTCAGTATACCTCTCCCTTTTCCATCTTTCCTCAGCGGGCTTGAATCCCCACCTGAAAGGCAAGAAAGTCCTCAAGTCATAGTAGAGTCAATGTCTTGCCCTTGCCATAAGTCTGTGATAGTAATCATAATGACGATGATGGTGGTGATGATGATGATGATGATGATGATGATGATGATGATGATGATGACTATGATAGTTGGGGAAAGGGATTCAAATTTCCCAGGTTCCTGATTAACCAAAAGATCCTCTCTTTCCTCAACAACTCAGAATGGACCTTGGCACTTTGCTTCCCAACCCCAACCTCTCTTTAGCCACCAGGTCCACCTTGTCAACAGTTCCAAGTCTTGAAAGTGTCTTAGACTATTCCCAGTTTTTGCTTCTCTTGATCTTTTATTTTTTCTTCTTCTGCTGCTGAACCTGCAGAAAGACAGAGCCCTGAGTCACTGGGAACAGAGAAGATGGTCTCTCTGGACTTTGGGTTCATTTCTTGGCTCCACCCCTGACTCCTTGGGCAGCTTTGGACAAGTCCAGGCTTCAGTTTCTCCACCTGGGAAGCAGGCAACGTTCCCACTGACAGAGTCCCAACTTCACAGAGCAGCTTGGTGATTAATGGGTTAATATATGTGGGAGGCTTTGAGCTCTAGGGATGAAAGACACCCTGACTGTATTGGAAACTCTGCCCAGTCAAGATTTCCTGAACCTAAAAAGGGGGGGTCCTTTGATCATGTGTCAAGGATTTTTCTATTAGAAGGCAGAACAGGAGGGAAACAGCAACCGGAATGGAATTAGGTCTAAGAGGAACTTCCAGACTGCCAGAGTAGGGGAAACAAGTAAACCAACACTTTAGGAAAGCTGGGGAACATTCTTCCTTTGAATACCATCCTACCTATTGACCAGAATGACCTGGATGCCCGAGTGGGCCTGGAAACCCAAGGCATCTAATGTCAACTCTATTCTCTATTTGAATCTTGCCTATTTCACAGATGATGTCTGTAACCTGTGGCCTGATCAGGTATCTGCTTACTTCCCTCACTGCCTCATACCAGGTAGCGGCTAGGTGGCACAATGGATAGAGCAGTGGGCATAGGGTCAAGAAGACCTGGGCACAAATTTGCCTTCAGATACAAACTGACTTGTGACCCTGGGTAAGTCACAACTTCTGCCTCCATTTCCTAAACTGTAAACCAGGGACGATAATAGCACCTACCGCTCAGGGCTGTTGTGAGGATCAACCAAGATAATATTTGTGAAGTCTTAGCACAGCGTATAACAGGCGCTTAATAAATGCTTGTTCTTCCCATCCATCAAGTAATAAGCTCAAGGATTAGCCCAGTGCATTGGAATGTTCAACAAAGCAAAGCAGATCTTGGAAGGCAGGTGCTTTAAAATGTCATCTAAAGCTTCCCAGAACCAATAAAAATGATTTTTGATTATTCACCCTTTTGGCTCCTTCCCTGCTTATGCACCATTTGGGGTTAATCATCAGTTTGGGGATTATTTGGTGATTACCATCCCCTAGGCTGCAGAGATGCCTTGGTTAACATGGATAACAAGCCATCCATGATAATGATGGTGGATAGGGCATCACTCTATGCCCCTTCCTCTGGCAAAGCATCAGCCAAACAACAATCCTCTCTCCCCCATTTGCTCTTTGTTTATATGGACTAAACTGTAAGGACCCTTTAACAATCTATGATGTATCCATTTGGAGAGAATAGCCCCAATTGTGATGAGAGGCAATGTGGAACAGTGGAAAGAACCCTGGATTTGGAGTCAAAGGATCTGGGTTCAAATCTTTGTTCTACCATCTCACAACCTGTAAGACTGGGAGCAAATTGTACCTCTTCTTCTCTGGGCTTTGCATCCTTGTTCATACAATGAAGGCATTGGACCAGATGACCTCTAAATGCTCTCGTCGTTCTAGGCCTGTAGTCCTGTGACCTTCTCCTCTCCCTCTATCCCCTCAGATGGATCCTTGGGCCTTCATCTCCACTCCCAAATCCTTACCAGCCATGACATAGAAACAAGGCTTGAGAGAAAACTTTTTTTCTTCATGCCCTTCTTCACCAGCCCCTCCTGCAACACTCTCCATTCCAGTTTAAGGGCACAAAATGCATTATCACCCTGGGCCTTCGTTTACATGTAACAAACAGAGGTCAATTTATTTCTAAATCACTTTTTTTACGGCTCTATTGAACTATTTGCCACATTATTTATACGTTAATGGGCCAGGCCCCTCTGGGAAGCTCCCAGTCTAATAAATAACGTGCCAAATCATTAAGCAAGGTGATAAAATCAAAGCCATTTAAAAATACATCAACCTGAGTTGCCTTCAAATGAAATAAGCTCCAGGGGACCAGAGAGGAAAAGAAAGGGAAAGGGGGGGAGAAACCACTTTCTATTACTAAGTTTGGTCAGCTGGTGGCTTTTTCTGAGTCTTAAAATAAAAATCAGGTTCAGAAGAAGGGCCTAAAATCTGTCTGCCTCCTAGTTTCTCAATGTAGACAGCTTAAGAGGAAGGGATCAAATGTTGCTTAAGGGAAGACTGTGGGAAGGCCTCAGGAAGACAGGAAAGGGGGAAGTGAGGAGGAATATTAATTACTTCTATGAAGAAACCTTTGAGGCCTGACTCTGGAGAAGGGATGGCACATCTCCTGCAGGGGAAATGAAAGGTTTAAGAAATGCCTTTCCACCTGTATCCAGAAGTGTAACTACGAATAATTCTACCCCACAGGCTCTGAGGAGAGGTAGGGACCTCAGAAGGCAGCTATGCAGTGGTAGAAAAACAAGCCACTAGATTTAGAGACAGAAAACCTGGCTCTCCTACGTACTAGCTGGGTGAGCTTTGGCAGTCTTCCCTGGGTCTCAGTTTCCCCATATGTGAAATTGAGGATAATTATTTTTATGACAAACATCAAAGGGTTGTTATAGAATTAATGTATATAAAATATTTGTGGGCCTAAAGGGGAGTGAAAGAAGGTTATGCTATCATGGTATATTTGAAATCCTATTTGATTGGCAGAGGACCTGAGTGGGAATCCTGCTTCTGCTAAATCAATGCTTGCTTGGCCTTGGGCAAGCCACTTAACCTTCATTACATCATCACTAAAGGCTAATAGCAGAGCCATGACTAGATTCAATGCCTCCCAAATCCCAGGGCAGCCATGCTCTTTCCATTCCACCACAAATAAGCTTACAAGCCTTGATTCTTCTCACAGAACAATACCACAGCAGAATTAGACATGAATGTTGCTGTTTAGTTGTTTCAGTCGCTTCTGACTCTTCATGACCCCATTCGGGGTTTTCTTGGCAAAGATACTGCAGTGGTATTTCTTTTCAAGTTGGTTTTAAAGATGAGGAAACTGAGGCAGACAGGGTTAAGTGACTACCAGGATCACACAGCTAGTAAGTATCTGAGGCTGGAGTTGAACTCGGGTCTTCCTGACTCCATATCCACTGAACCACTAGCTACTTCTGGGCAAAGTCATGTGTAGAGGATGCCATATTGGCAAATCCCAATAAAAAGATTGGTCAGTCTAAGTCAAAGCAAACAGCAGAACACATGGGGAAAGTGGGGAGAATTGAGATCATGAGAAATGAAATCACTATAATTAGAAGGAAAGTGGTTTCAAAGAATTAGAGATTTTCAAGCGCAGAGGAGATCTTAGATATGATCGTGATTTCTATTTTGATAGCACTTCACAGTTTTTAAATTGCTTTCACATACATTATTTGAGTTGGTCCTCATGCTCAGAGAAACCCTAAGAAATAAGCAAGCCAGATGTGTGCATCCTCATTTTTAAAATGGTGTAGCTCTTTGACTGTCTGCTGAAGTGGGAAGGACACTAGATTCAAAGTCAGCGGGTCTGGTTGGAATTCTGGCCCTCATAGTTAGAGGTCATTTCTTTCCTCTTTTGAAAAGCAAGAAGTCATGCACTGGATGGGGTCTGAGACCCCTTACAGGTCTAGATCCCATAAGGCCCAGAAAGAATAAGGGACTTTTCTAGAGGACATCATTCAGACTAAACCTAGGCATTCCTGATTCTCAATTCAGGGCTCCTCCCACCACACTCAGTTGTGTGAGGAAGAGAATTCTTCTAACAGTTTGGAGGGGAAGAAGCTAACTTATCAATCAGACTGATGCCATAAAGGCCTGGGAGAAATGTGGTCCTAGATTATAGTGGCTGGTTAGTAAGAGGAAAGCCACCAAGACACTAACCTGGACAGCTTGATTCTCTACTCCACCCCTCTCCCCTCACCCCCCCCACCTGTGTCCTTTCCAGGAACCAGATCTGACTGAGGAGCTTTGCAGAGAAAATAGACCTATGTAGGGACTGCTTTCATCACTCAGCATTTGCTTAGTTTTTTTTGTTTGTTTGTGGGGGGTTTTTGGAGAGGAAAAGCTAAGGCAATTGGGGTTAAGTGACTTGCCCAAGGTCACACAGCTAGTAAGTGTGTCAAGTGTCTGACGTTGGATTTGAACTCAGGTCCTCCTGACTCCAGGGCCGATGCCACCTAGCTGCTCATACTCAGTGTTTTAATAGCTTAAATTGGAGTAACTCAGATAGAAACAGAATCTTAAAACTGGAAGGAAACTCTGAGGTCATCTTAGTTCCAATCTCCCATGCAAAGCAATAGACCATCACCTTTTAATTATCTGTACCAATGGCAGGGAGGGGGTAGAATGACCAGAGAATCACCAAATGAAACTAAGCTGCTTATACTCAAAACCTCAAGGATTCATAATGTTGTCAGTGTAAATATCCCCTCAACTAATCAGGTGATAAGCATTTTCAAATTTATCCACACTCGTGACTAAGAACAGGCATGCACCAATGGGTCCATATGCCATAGGTTCATAGGAACCATAAATTTAAAAGTGGATGGGAAAAGACTTTGGAGGTCATCCAGTCCAACCCTCAAGACTTTCCTACTTGGTAGAAATTTGCTATGTGTGTAATAGCTAGCATAGTATTTGAGACTCAAGCATCATCTCACCTCTATTCCATGAGGCATCATAGACATTAAAGGAGGAAATTAAAGATAATTTGTTTTTTACTTTGAATTTTACTTTTTTTTTGGCAAGAGATTTATTTTTACAAACTGACTTTCTCAAGTCAGGAATGGTAACTACACACACTGCTGAGAGGGAAGGGGAGAGGAAACATTTCAGAAAGTTAAGCAGATGTAATCTGAGAGTGGATGGTTTAATCGTCCATGGACTGCCAGACAGGAGAAGAATCAGCATCCTTTTACAGTATACCATTAATGTGTATTTAGTAATTGATCATTTGGCTTTATCAAACTTTGCCTTCCTACAAGGAGGCACTGTGAGCAGTGCAAATTCTATCTCAGATACCTATTAGCTGTATGACCCTGAGCAAGTCACTTACTCTCTAGACCTCAGTTTCCTCATCTGTAGAATTTTGAAACTGGACTAAATGTCCTCTGAGGTCCCTTCCTGCTTTAAATCTACAACCTACAGATGGGGAATTTATACATGACCTTCCAAGGTCTTTAAGGATTGCCTGAGAAATCTTAAAGATTTAGAAGAAATCTTAAAGATTTCCTGAGAGAGCAACAGGGATGAATTTCAAAAAAATAATAATAATAATAAGGATTTTGACTTCACTGCCCTGAGTCAAGAATCTATCAGTTGTCCGGGGCTTATATTATCGTATCATATCATATTATGTTATGTTATGTAATACATTATATTATTATATTATATTATACATATTGGTATACTATGGTGTGGTATGGTATGGTATGGTATGGTACGGTACGGTACGGTACGGTATGGTATGGTATGGTGGATCAGAGATAGTGGGCTTTCCTAGAACCTGGGAAGAGATTTGGAGTCAAGAACTCGAGTGTGCAATTCTTAACCTTATTTTAAGATATATAGCCAATCCACAGAACACAAGAGGAAACTCAACTCCACCATCAAAAAATAGATTTATTAAGCACCTACTGTCTACAATGCAGTAATGTATTGGGCTGGGGAGACAGAAAGATGATTAAGGGACATGGTTCCTTCCCTCAAGGAATTGCAGTTTGATAGGGGGTGAGACTGTCTAATCAAATAATTACAATATAAATTTGATAATAATAAATGCCTAAGAGAGATTACAAAGAGCTATGGACAAAATGCTTCCAACTGGAAGGAATCAGATAAGGCTTCCTGGAGCAGGTAGCATTTGAGCAGATCTGGTTGTCAATAGACAGAAAATGGGACGTGATGGGTAACCAGGAATGCATTCCACATATAGAAAGTAAATTGAGCAAAGGGTCTGGCAGTAGCATAGACTATGTGATTGAGAATATTATGAGATACGGCAAGAAAGGCAGGTAGGAGCCAGACAGCTGAAGACCTTGAATGCCAAACTAAGGAGATTAGCAGTTCCTTGAGGACATTTTTGTCTTAGTCAACAAACTATTGGGCTCCACCATGTACCAGGTGGTGTACTGCCTGACCAAATGGATCCAATGGAGAAGGAAATGGTAAACCATTCCAGTGTCTTCACCAAGAAAACCCCAAATGTGGTCAAAGGACTGAACAACATGTACCAGATACCTACTACAGAGCCTGGCACATTGTTGTTGGTGTTGTTCAGTCATGTCTGACTCTTCATGACCATACTGTCCATGGGGTTTTCTTGGCAGAGATACCAGAATGGTTTGCCACTTCCTTCTCCAGTGAATTAAGGCAAACAGAGGTTAAGTGACTTGGTCAGGGTCACATAGCTAGTGAGGGTCTGAGGCTGGATTTGAACTTGGATCTTCTTGACTCAAGGCTCTGTGCATTGACCCACTTAGCTCCCTGAAACATAGCAAGTGATTAATACAGTCTTGTTGAATTGAACCAAATAAAGGAATTCAGACTTTATTAGGTGGTCACTGAGGAGGCTCTGAAGGTTTTTGAGCAGTGGAATGACATGACCAGAACTGTGCATTATGATCAAGCAGGTAGCAATGACAGATTGGATAGATATAATTCAACTGTTCAAACATTAAATGCCTACTGTGTACAAAACAGTGTGCTGGATGGTGGAAGAAATACCAAGTTTAAAGAAAGCATAGTCCCTGACCACAGCTTCTAATCTGATTGAGGGGAGATATAACATATACATGGTGATCTGAATAACAAATCAGAATGGGATCAGTGATTCTGTGAAAAACAGGAGAGGTAAGAAAAGATACTATGAAAGGAAGTTCATCCTCAAAATTTGGGGGTGGCTAGGTTCTGCAGTGAATAGAGCACCAGCCCTGGAGTCAGGAGGACCTGAGTTCAAATTCAGCCTCAGACACTTAACACTTACTAGCTGCATGACCTTGGGCAAGTCATTTAACTCCAATTGCCCTGCCTTCCCCCCTCCAAAAAGCAAAACAAAAACAAAAGAAAAGATACTATGTGAGGTTCCAAGAAGTAAAGGGGATTCCTCTTCATGTATGGGTTGAAATATATAATGTTTAGTGTTGCTTCAAAACTTCAGAGTCTTTGATTTTGTAAAGAAAAATGCCTAACTGCAAAAGATTAGGGAAGGGTGCCTGGAAGAGGGGACATTTTGAGCTGGAAGAGATGAGGCTGGGAGGTTATTGTACCAGGTAGAAAATACAGACATAGATTCATTGAATGAAATAAAGACATCTAAGCACTCTATCTCCTCTCTGTGTGCTCTTGCATTGGCTGTGCCTCATACCTAGAATTCACTCACTCCTTGCCTCCTCTTCTTAGAATCCCTTGTTTCTTTCAAGACTCAACTCATGTCACCTTCTCCATGAAGCCTTTCCTGATCTCCCCTGTTGTTAGTGCCTTCCCTAAAAAACTATCTTTACCTATTTTCTATATACTATATATATATATATATCTTGTTTTCTCTGACTAGATTATAAGTTCTTTGAGGACAGAACTGGTTCATTTTCATCTTTTGTATAACAAACATCCAGTACAATGTCATGCTTGTTGATGATCAATTGATTAAACAAATACATACAAAAGATTCATGTCTGCTCATCTATAGAAAAATTTTAAAGTGGGATAGGAATTCATTTTTGACAAATATAGTAAGAGAAATTAGTTAGCAATTTTTTTCTTTTTCCCCAATTATATGTAAAAACAATTTTTAACATTTGGCGGTTCTTTAAGTTATGAGTTCCAACTTCTATCCTTCCCAGGAAAAAGCAAGCAACCTGATATAGATTATACATGTACAATCATGTAAAATATTTCCATGTTAGTCATTTTGTGGAAGAAAACTTGCACTAAAAAAAAGGAAATGAAAAATAGTATGCTTCGGTTTGTATTCAGACACCACTGGTTCTTTCTCCAGAGGCAGATAGCATTTCTCATGATGAGTCCTTTGGGATTGTCTTAGATCATTGTATTGCTGAGAATAACCAAGTCATTTGCAGCTGTTCATCATACAATGTTGCTGTTACTGCGTACAATGGTCTCCTGGTTCTGCTCACTTCACTTTTCATCAGTTCATGTAAGTCTTTCCATGTTTTTTCTGAAATCATCCTGCTCATCATTTCTTACAGCACAATAGTATTCCACTAGAATCACATACCAGAGCTTGTTCAGTCATTCACCAATTGATAGTCATCCTCTCAGTTTCCATTTCTTAGCCACTATAAAAAGAGTTGCTATAAATTTAAAAATAAATTAGTTAGCAATTTCACAGGACATGCACATAGACTCACATCTAACATCCTATCACCCATTGAATTCCAACTATATGGTAAACAAAAAAGAACCATAAAAAAATGGAAGAAGATAGCATAGTATATGGAATAATCTATTATGGAGGACAGCTGTTTCTATTAAACAAAAAGAAAGAATTATTAGGGATGAGAAAGATTGCACTGGGACAATGGTTTAATAATATTACTCAAATATTCAAGTGGATTTGTGATATCACCAATTGGAAGTTCCCTCCTATGATGGAGATCACCACCCAATCCATGCCCACATATCCTGTGGGATTCTTGCTTGTGTCTTCTCATAAGTTTGCCTAGAGAATAGTGGAGGAAGGGGGTGCTGGGGAGGGCAGGGTCCACCCAATCTGCTGAGGCCTTCCTTGCTTTCTTAGAACGTTAAGGAATTACCAATGGAGCCCTCTGACCATTATCCCTTATCCTCAACATGTGATCAGATCATCTTTTGTCCTATCACACATTACCTTAATGAGATCTTTTGTAGATATCTGTTCCCCTTCAAAGTTCCTGGTTGGTTATACATAGCTGCATGCTCCTAAACCTTTCTGTTTCCCTCTTTGGAGACCACTGCATTCTATGGTTTGCTTCAACACAGCAACACTGATAGAATATCTTTTCAATCTAAATCAATAAACATTTATTAAACACCTACTATGTGGAAGGCACTATGCTAAGTGCTGGGATTACAAATAGGGAAAAGACAATCTCTGCACACAAGGAGCTAACTGTCTGATGGGAGATGTCAAGACACAAAAGAATACTTAAATGTTGATAAAACCAACAAAATTGTTAATTAAAATTAAAATATCAATATTAAAATTATGGGATTTTGCTTTCATTGGAAGCTTGGTGAGCTTTACAATTTCCCAAAAGTGATCCAACCTGCTCTCCTCTTCTTGTTTTGTCCATCTGTGTGTATTGTCCATCTGTCCCTGATACACCTGCTGATTATGCTGAAATATGGGCAATACATATTATTCATCCACGTGGTCTCTCCTGTGTGGATTATCATGCCATATTCCTTTGAGTGATTATGGATCTCTGCCAGGAGAAGCGGCTAGGTGGTACCATGGATAGAACCCTACACCAGGAGTCAGGAGAGACCTGAATTCAATACCAGCCTCAGACATTTACAAGTTATGTAATCCTGAGCAAGTTACTTAACCACTTTCTGCCTCAATTTCCTCAACTATAAAATGGGGATCAGAATAGCACTTACCTCCCTGGGTTGTTGTGAGCACATAGTAGGCATTAATAAATATTTGATTTCCCTCCTCCCCTTCCAGGAGGCCTTTGCAGTGTTCTGGGATTGATGTAATCGGTACAGTCATTTTAAAACAGGGGTATCTAGAGCCCCTTACCATCCACAGACCTGTACTCTGTGCAGAAACTTTTCCATTATCTTTAGTGAGCACACATTTCCTTACCCAATGTTTACTAGTAGAAGGTTAGTTAAACAGGGCTATTTTTGTTATTATACATTTCAAAGAATCCTGAATGAAATTGATGCATTTATGGGATGGAATCATTTTGTTGAAGAATTTATAAGGAGGCATCCTGTACTACAGAAACCAATGTTTTTTTTTTCCATAATCAACAAATAAATGAACACCACAGGACTTCATATTATTGACAACTGACAAACACATGTCCCATTTTAGAATTCTGCTTGTGAAAGCCTCTTTGCTCTATACTAATTCCTCCATGGTAGCTGCCCTGGATTTGTGTATAAGTGATTCTTATGATTTTTAATGGATGGGAAAGTTACTGATGGTCTCTCAGTCTCCTTTTTTCTATTAATAAGGTCTGCTGTAGGTATCTTTCACTTCCCCCTTAAATACCTTGTATATAAATCCCACAGTGTCCTCACAATTGTGTTGTCTATAGTACAGGTCTCCTTTATGTACATTTGGTCCAAGCTGGCTACTTTTCCTGTCCTTGTTCTCTCCAGTGCCTTTTCTCCCTCATCCATAAGCTACAATGTTAGGGTCCAAGTTTGGCGGCTCCACTGGCCTCGGTGGAGAAAACAATTTGTTACAAATCTTTGATATTTTTCTTCTATTTGATATCCTTCTATTTTTATCCTTAATCACCCTTGGAAAGATTTTGCTTAGTCCAATGTCTTGCTGAGCTTTTTTAAAAACAGATTTTTACTTTCTACTGCTTCTTTGCTTTAAGAGATGATACTGTTCCATTGACCTTCTTAATAAGATTTTCTAAATTAGTTTAGATTCTACCTAGTGTTGCCTTTGGCAGTCATCTCTCTGTTTACAGGGAATTCAGATGTTTGCTGAGTAAGGCTCTTTCTAGGCTCTTTTGGCCCCTTTGTTGGGGCTATTAATTTATACTTGTCAAGCTTCTGCACAAAAATTATAATCAGTGTCAATGTCATTTCTATTGTCCATTTCCTATTTTTGATCATCAATTACTGGTTTAAATAGTTCAGGATGGAGTTATTTCAATTGCATGATCTCATTATTATTCTTGCTTCTTGGTTTTTACTAATCTGAGCTTAACTCTGACAAGTCAATGTTCTGACTACATGCATACAGCTAATTCAGGGATAAAACCTACATCCATAAAAAGTCTTTTCCTGTCCTGTTAAAATATAATCTTTTTCATTTCTTTTTATGATATTGTTTGGTGTTTGTCACATCTAGCACCTACAAAGTCATTTCTCAAAAAATGTTAATGATATAAAGGTACAAAGCTTCTGTGTAATCTACAAGTAAATCTTTGGCCTCTCTCATTCTTTCTTCCTAAACTTCTTTCTTCTTCCTAAATATGCTTTCCCATATATTTCTAACAACTCTAACCACTGAAGGGCCCAAAGGGCTAGCATATTGCACATTCTCCCACTTCATTAAGGGATACTTCTGTACTGAACCCTCCATCTAGTGACTACATTCACACCTGGGGGAGCCTGGCCCCTAAGGAGAGGGGATAGATTGATTTCTCATACATCTTTTTATATTCCCACAATGAAGCCTAAGGAAAAATCACTTAAGACTTAGGTTTGGTTCATGTCTAGGGTCTCCCTAAAGGGTGAGTAGAAAGATACACCATGTAGAATAAGAATTAGGCACAGGATAACTATTTATTTTCTCCATGTGAAAGAAATGCTAAAAAACAAAGGCTCACAAGTGAATTGATAAGAGTTTCAAACAAGACTATGCACTATCCAAATAATTCCTTCCGGGTCCCTATCTACAAGCAGGCTACCTCAGTGGCTGGTGGGCATCCTTTCCAGTGCAGAAACTTCCCTTGCTCCCAATCAGCTTTGACAGAGGGACTGGGGTTCTTCCTCTTGAAATCACAAGGTCACCTCCAAGACTGGGTACATCCATCTTGGAAACACTACCCAGTCACCTACACTTAGGGAAGAAAACACCAAGTGGGAAAGGCAGCCAGGGTTCTATGATCCAGATTCAGACTCACCTAAGTCAATATGTTGTTTTTAGCTGCCATGTTTTCACAGTTCAGCATTTCTGCTGGGGTTGGTGGAAGGCTGGACTCCTCATGGGAAGGAGAGGAGAACTACCCAAGGACAGGGAACTACGTGCCACCCATTCCAGACAGAAAGAAAAAAAGATCAAGCCAGAAACCGTCTCCTCTTCCTAAAAAGATGAAGCCCCTTTGCTGCCATAGTCATGAGGATAAGAGGCTAACAGGGGGATTATTTTCCCATCCCAAAGTGCCCTAGTCCTTTAGCACTGAGCATTGTGCATTTGTCCGTCATTCTCAAAGAAGACCATGACATCAGGGAAATGATGATATGACTTGCAGTTGACTTGGATTTGAGTGGGGGGGTGTTACTGAGCATGGTTGTCTGGTAGCCTGCAGGTTGGAGCATGAGGATGTTCCGGGGGGTGCAATCCCTGTTCCATATTCCCCCCCCCTCATCCTCACATTTTCCCACCTTTGCACTAAAATCAGTAAGTATCCTGATATATGTTCATTTAATTTGGAGGGTTAACTCTGAAGCCCTGAGAGGATGCTATCTGTCAATGTGAGTATAGTTTGGGGAGTAACAAAAGAGAGCATCCCAACTGCTTGTCACACACACTTGTGATTTTCATCCATACTTGATATATCTGATGTGTATAAAAATTAAAATTAAAAACACTTCATACTTTTACGCAGCTATCTCTTCCACAACCCAGAGTGGGGGTAGAGGTACATTGCCCCTGCAATCTGAAAAATCCATATAAAATATTTTGACCCTGGCTTCCTACCAGAGAGTCTGAATTTTTTTCTTTTTCTTTCATGGGGTGTTTACAGTACCTTATTGTAAAACTTGGGTCAAGTATTTGGTTCTATGTTGCCTTCTGGCCTTTGTATGTTGTCTTCAGCTTTCTCAAAACTCCCCCCAAAATTCCCATTTAATTTCTTATGCTGACCCAAGATATACTGAAACTTTGATGGGGAAAGTTGAGATGCAGAAGGGATCACATATTGCTTTAAGGTTTGCATGGAGGAGACATAGTAATTGGAACCCACTGAAAGCTTTTAACTGCATCCCCAGCAGTTAGGGTCTGAAGTCACTGTTTCCAGGCTAGCTACTCAGTTGATTATTCAAGGAATAATAGATTTGTGTCTATCCTGGCTGCTTACTTCAGCCACTTTTCTCTTCTTCTGACTTCTGTAGGAGTCAGGGGTGCTTCAAAGCAGATTCTTGTCTACCCTGGAAATAACTGTCAACAGTTATTTGTTATATAAAGACAGAAATTAACTGGTTTCCCTTCCTTTCCTTTCCCAGGTCAGGTTAAATGGTTGATTCCAAGGCAAAGAGGAAAAATGCTTCTCTTACTGGCTAATCAAAAAACATGCATTCAGATAGGGGGTCAGAAAGGGTCCATTGCTTCTGTAAGGCACTAAGGATGATTTTTTGGTATGAGGTTGATGCTTACTTCACAGGGTTGCTGTGAGGAAGGTACTTTGCAAATATAAAGCCAAAGCCAAGAGCCACCGTTGCACAGAGAAGGGGGCAAAGGATAGGAACAAACAATCCTTAAAAGGTCAGCTTTTAACAACCAGATGAAAGCTTGCTCCAAATCACCAAAAAGAAAAAAGCAGACCACACCAACTCTGTGACGTTCACCACACCCCCAACAAATTTGCAAAGATAACAAAAGATGGAAATAATCGATGTTAATGGAACCAATACCCTATTGGTGGAGCTATGGATTGGTCCAGCCATTCGGGAAAGCAACTTGGAACTATTTCAAAAAAGTCATTAAAATGTTGGGGGTCACTGAAAGGGATCTCAGGGACTAGCTAAACTACCTCATTCATTTTACAGATGGGGAAACTGAGGGAAAGTGGAATGGCTTGACCAAAATCATACAGGTAGGAAACAGAGACGGGACTGGAACTCAGATCTTATTCCAGAGTTAATATTCTTTCCTGTCTATATTTTTTGACCCAGAGATCCCACTGCTAAGTATATACCTTGAGGGATAATAATAATGAGAGAAATAGTAATAACTAATATTTATATAGTACTTACTATGGGCAGCCAAGTGGTACAGTGGATAGAGGGCTGAGCCTGAAGTCAGACATTCATACTTCCAGAGTTCAAATCTAACCTCAGGTACTTACTAGCTGTGTGACCCCAGGCAAGTTCCTTAACCCTGTTTGCCTCAGCTTCCACATCTGTCAAATGAGCTGGAGAAGGAAATGGCAAACCACTCCAGCATCTTTGCCAAGAAAACCCCAAATGGGTCATGAAGAGTTGGACATGAATGAATAATTCATGATAGCACTTACTATTAGCCAGGCCCTGTTTTAAGAACTTTATCTCATTTGATCCTCCCAACAATCCTGGGAGGTGGGTTCTATTCTTATTTCCATTTTATAGATGAGGGAACTGAGGTAAACAGTGCTCAAGTAACTTGTCCAGGGTCACACAGCTATTAAGTGTCTGAGACCAAGATTTGAATTCACATCTTCCTTGACTCTAGGCCCAGCACTCTATCTGCTACAGAATCACCTACAGAAAGAAAGCCTTTTTTTTTTATGGTTACAAAGGACTGGAAACAAAGTGAGTAACCATTGAAATTATGTGAACATGATGGATTATTATTGTGTCATAAGAAATGGCAAATATGAGGAATTCAGAGAAACACGGGAAGATTTTTTTTAATTAAATTTTTTTCCAATAAAAATTTACCTTCCTACTTCCCCACCTTCAGCTGAGAAAGAAAGAAAAACAAAAACACTGTTATATACATGCACAGACAAGCAAAATAGATTCCCACATTGGTATTATCCAAAAAAAATAAGTTTCAGTCTACACCCTGAGTCCATCATCTCTCTACCAGGAGTTGGGTGGTATATTTCATCACAAGTCTTCTAGAGTCATGGTTGATCATTGCATTGATCACTGTTCTTAAGTCTTTCAAAATTGTTTACCTTTATAATATTATTGTTATTGTATAAAGCATCCTTCTGGTTCTGCTCAATTCATTCTGCATCAGTTCATACCAGTCTTCCATGGGAATGTCTATGAACTGATACAAAATAAAGTAAAACAATATACACAGTGGCTACCACAATATAGAGATAAAAGACAGTAAAACAAAACAACATTGAATAATTATAACAATGGAGCTTGGCCCCAGACAAGAGAGGAGAAAATATTATGCCTCTCTTCTTTTTTTGAAGACACAAGGGACTAGGGAGACAAAAGCTTGCATATGCTATCAGACAAAGCCAATGGATTAGGTTGGTTTTGTGGAATTGTTACTCTTCAAAATCGCTGTTACAAAAGAATGTTCAGTGGATGGGGAAGAAAAGAGGGGCATACTTAGAAATGAACGTGATATAAATGAAGAACATCAATAAAAAAAAAAAAAAAAAAAAAGGGGGTAAAAAAAAAAAAAAAAACAACCCTAACACTGTAAGCTAATAATTTATACCTATGTAGACAGTCAAAGTGTAGGACCTAAGAGATCTGGCTTGGCCAATTTACAGAGCTACTTGGTATAGTGAGGGAAAAGTGTTATATTAGGGGTCAGAGT
The DNA here is from genome assembly GCF_028583685.1 of Petaurus breviceps papuanus. Lineage (NCBI taxonomy): Eukaryota > Metazoa > Chordata > Mammalia > Diprotodontia > Petauridae > Petaurus > Petaurus breviceps. The sequence continues at coordinate 2,275,529 of NW_027186342.1, read as the reverse complement.
ACCTGGACTCCCCTGCTACTCTCATCTGTGTGACCATTTAATCTTTCTGAGCCTCAGTCTCCTCATCTGTAAACAGGAGGTTGAATTAGATGATCTCCAAGGACCTTCCAGCTCTTAAGCCAAGATCTTATGATCTGGACTGTTAAAATCCCACATTCTTCCTGAACGCCATGGACACTGTTAAGTGAGAGTCCTGTGAGTTCCTTCTGATTGAAACTTGAAGGACTGGAGCAGGATCCAACGCTCCATTTTGGACTGGAGACATGCTTCTGTGATAGAGCCATCCACCCAGCTATTAGGTTACTAGGTTATGTCTCAGAAACAGCCCCCAAAAGTCAGATCCCAGAGAAAACCTATAATGGGAAGTTCACATAATCCAGAGAAGCAATCTTCTTTAGCTTGTCTTGCCTGGAAACCAGTCCTGCCCCCACCCCTCAGCCCTCTGGGCTATGCAGACACTCCTGGGGAGAATTCACCACCCTCCCCCAGTGCAAATCTCACCTTCCAGCCAAGGAACCTTCCCCAGTCTCCCCTCTCCTGCCACAGACACATCACTTGCCTCTGGCAGGACCAAAATAAAGGGGATTACATCATTTGTAACAACAAAATGGTTATTATGGTAATAAGTATAATTAGCATTAGACAATTACAATAATAATACATTTCCTTGCTGCAGAGGTACTTTTTAAAAAACAGGTTTATTTAATGCCTCTCCTCTTTTCTCCCCCTCAAAGAAAAAAATACAACCCTCTCCTTTCACGAAAAGTTGAGGCCTCTTTCATTCTGCTGAGATCCTATCTTAATGAAGGTGCATTATTGACAGAGCCCATAAAACCAGAGCAGATTCCCTTAGAATGAATTCTCTCTTCCTTCAGTTTCTCGGGGAGGAGAAAACCCTATGCCTCTTTCGAGGGACTGGGAGAACTGGTTGGGGGATTGAGAGGATGAGCCCAATGGAGGAAGGGGGCGGAGAAGGTGGAGACAATAGTCAGGAAGCTCTCTCTGCACACAGTAGGTGCTCAGTGTTATCCCACCCTCTCCTGCTGAATTGGTCAAACTCGGCTGGAGAATGAGAGAGGGAATCCCAAATAGCTTGTCTTGGGTCCACTGGGATGAACCATCCCATTGAATGTTTCTGGCTTATATTGTCCCCCCAAGTGGAGCAAAGGAAATGCATGGAGAAGGCCCTGAGTAGAGTTTTAGGAGAAGACTTGATCCTCACAATACACCAGGCATGATTTCATTTCACAATTACATATATACAAAGTAAGACACAGTCCTAAATATACAGTGTCCCAAAAGTCTTAGTGCAGTTTTGACTAAGACTTTTGGCTATATACAACATGAGCCCCCACACACATGTACCTTCCATAAAGTGGGTGTTCCGTTTTTTGTGGAATGAATGAAAAAATAATTCACTTCATACACATGCACGTGCCGTCTTGAACATAGGCACAGGCACACGCTCAAACTTACATAAAGACAAGCATACACAAGAGAATATATAACCAGACCTGAACACTATAAAGATAAGAGTCTCAGTTCATCTCTTATCTCCTCTGAGAGACACTTCCCAGAGGCATGAACTTGTTCTACTAGCCCAGACCATCAATGCTGAATTCAGGTGGAGAGATTTGGAAGTCCAGATTGGGAGCCCTCCCAGTACAGCACCCTGGGAGTGCTAGTCCTTTGATCACAGGAACAAAACCAAACCAAATCAATCCTCCACCCTACCCCCACTCCTGCCCATGCCCCCATCATTCTAACTTCCCATCTAAGCTGCTCCAAATGGTGTCCTCACTCCTGGTGCCTTGTAGTGCCTTGAACTCTCATGAAATGATTGAATTCATGAATGAGTGGGTTATTGTGTGTGTATGTGTGCAGAGCTCCAGCCTGGGTAATATGGGAAGACCTAGAGTAAGGGTTCTTAACCTAGATCCCTGGATAGTTTTGAGGGGTAGATCTGTAAACTCAGATAAGGAAAAAGGGCACCTTTATTTCAACATAATTGATCCCTGTATAAAGCTTGTTTACTTATAATTATTTGCATGCTGTCTTCCCCATTTAATTGTGTGCTTCTCCAGGACAGAATCTATCTTTGTATCCCCAGAGCCTTAGTAGGCAGCCTGCCTGGCACATAGTAGGTGACTAATAAATGCTTACTGACTGACTGATAAACATTTTAAAATATTTTTTCGACAATGCTTTATCAGAATGAGAAAGGGAACCAGGACAGAGATGGACACACACACACACACACACACACACACACACACAAGGACACGGACACAGACATACATACACACACATATACACACAATGGTTAAGTACTCCCAATCTAGAGGGAAAGACCTTAATAGCCATTTATTAAACCTTTACTATATACTCAGTGCAGTGCTTGGAGCTAGTAGGAGAATGCTATTAAATAAGACATATGGGACAGCTAGATGGTGAAGTGGATAGAGCACCCCTGGAGTCAGGAGAACCTGAGTTCAAATCTGACCTTAGACACTAACTGTGTGACCTTGGGCAAGTCACTTAACCCCGATTGCTTCACCAAAATAAATACATAAATAAGACATAGAACTTGCCCTCATAGAGCATACAACCGAAAAAGACCCATAGTTTCTATAGAAGACAGATGACAGACAAAAAACTACGGAAATAGAAGTAACTGAACAGAGTTTGAGAAAAGAACATGAGGTGATGCTGCTGAGAGTTTGGTGGTAACCAGAGCTGGAGGAAAATAGTAATTAATGAGCCAGAAAAGGCTTCCTGGAAATGGAGCCGATCATCAGGTCCAGACTAGTAGCTCCCCTCTATTGAGGGTCTCCAGTGTAACCCACAAAGACCTCATCTGTATGCAGTCATTGGCATGTGGTCTCCCCGCCTCCCACTACATTAAGGGCTCCTTGCAGACAGGGACTCTCTTTTGCCTTTCTCTGTAACCCTTAGCACTTTGCACAGTCCCTGGCACGTGGCAGAAGCTTAATATAATGCTTACTGGTTGATTAGCTGACTGAATAGGATTCTGAAAGAGGGAAGAGATAGAAAACGATTCTATGGGAAATAAGGAAAGGCTAGTCCCAAAGAGAAGAAAATGTCCAGTGCAAATACTCAAAGGTATGCATAGGAGAGCAAAGTTTCCCAATTTGGGATTAAGTTAGGAAGGGACAGTTACCAAAAAAAATAGTGGGAATGGGAGGTGATAACTCACTTTTGAGCTGACAGAATTGACTGGGATCTCAGCATTTCCCAGAGGGAGGGACAAAGGTCTTATCCCAGGGAGAGAACCCAGCTTACTTAGCATGGTTACTTGTATGTAGTAGGTGCTTAATAAATGCTAGCTGACTGACTGACTAGCCATCGTCCTGAGATAGTATTGGTAACAAATTGGCAGGGTGGCTAGGTGGCGCAGTGAATAGAGCACCGGCCCTGGAGTCAGGAGAACCTGAGTTCAAATCCGGCCTCAGACACTTGACACACTCACTAGCTGTGTGACTTTGGGCAAGTCACTTAACCCCAATTGCCCTCCAAAAAGCTAAATAAATAAATAAACAAATAAATTGGCAACATTTTCCATACGATCTCCTTTGCTCCATGCAAGAACTTATATTATATCTCCCACTAGGATTATTCCTCCATCCCATCCCAGAGATTACAAGGTCTCTCAGGAGGAACAGAATAGAGGCAAATGACCAGGGCTCACCTACATTTGGCTCTTTTCTGTTTCCACAATGTCTGAAGGGGTTTGTGGACAAATCACAGCCCAGGTGCCAAGAAGAATTCTAGAAGGGATGAGTCAGGACTGGTCTGTTTGTTTTTTTCTCCCAGGCGGGATGAGCAGGAGTCAATAAACACACTGGAGTCTATTTGGCTGGAGCCTTGAGCAAGAAGAGCTCATTTGCTTCAGGGGATTTGAACTCAGGTCAAAATGGTCATCAGGGCCTTCCTCCCCTGAGGTGGCAACCAGGAGCCTAGTCTAGCTAGCAGCTGAGGTCACCCACTGGGTAGCTGGAGGCCCCACCCAGCTCTGAGTTACACAGAGGCCATTCTCCTCTGTTTCCACACAAGAAGATCCTCTTGCCCAACCCAATCTATCTATTTAAGATGTAAAGAAGAAATACACCAGCATCTTCTTGGGGCACTGGACTTAGAGTCAGGGAGACCGGAGTTCAAATCCTGAGTCAGACATTAGTTCTATGATTCTGGGCAAGTTACTAAACATCTCCTAGTTTCAGTTCCCTTATCCATAGACTAGGGATAAAAAACGGTGCCTACCTCACAGGGTTGCTGTGAGAATCTAAGGAAATAACATATAAAGGCCTTTATATTTGCATCACCTATCCCACCAACCCTCAATACAGCATCTGTGATCTATCTGAGCACCCTGGGTGGTTCTAATCCTTTGATCACAGAGACAAAAAACAAACAAAACAATGACCAAAACCCCCATCATTCTAACTTCCACCTAAGTTGCTCTGAATGGGGTCTTTCCCCTTGGTGCCTCATAGTGCCTCCAACACTCATTAAATGACCTGATGAATTTACCAACCTTAGAGCATTTTATAAATGCTAGCAATTGTTTTTATTAGATGTTTATTTGGTCTAGTGGGGAAGAGTATTTTCCAGGCTGTGCTCCAGACTCTCCTCTCTCAGGCTTTCTCAACAATGCCCCTAGCAACCTCTTCAGGAATATTCCTCTATCCCTGGACTTCCCGCATTGGAGGGACCTTCAACATCTTCAGCTGAAGATCGGCTGATTCCTCCCCACACCTTCATTTTAAAGCTGTTGCCCAGACCCCGGCTGCATTCTCAACTCTCCCAGACAGTCTCTACAATGCCTGCACTCCAGGGACCTTCATAATCTCTTCTCTCTCCCCATCCCACCTTCAACTTCCTTTTATGTGCCATCTTCCCCTTATTAGAATCCAAGCTCCATGATACTGTGATATCTGTGTTTGTGTGTATCCCTGGCACATAGCACAGTGCCTAGAAAGTAGTGTACAATAAATGCTTGCATTCAGGAGAAACTTGAGTGTGAATCCTCCTTTGATATATACAAACTATATGAATTAGCTGCTCTGTTTCCTCATCTCAAAAGATAATAATACCTATGGTGTAGGGTTGTCGTGAGAATCAAAAAGCATAATATATGGAAAGCATTCTAGTCTGCATATGAAGCACTATATAAAGGTGAATTGGTTGAGTTAACTCAAACCCAGGTTGTAAAAATTGGAACAAACAGTATCAGGTCAAAGCCATGAGTGAAAGAAATACTCCTGTGAGTGAGAGATCCCAGGACTAGTAAAGACCTGGAGAAATCATTACAACCATCCCTTTGCTTTAAGCAAATGTGTGCTTGCTCCTTGGAAAGAAATCCATGGCAAATATGGGCAGCATATTAAAAAGCAGAGACATCACCTTGCTGATAAAGGTCTGTAGAGTCAAAGCTATGGTTTTTGCTATACCAACATATGGCTGTGAGAGTTGGACTACAACAAAGGTTGAGGGCCACAGAATCAACACTTTTGAATTGTGGCGTTAGAGAAGACTTTTCAGAGTACTTTGGACAAAAAAAGAGCTCCAATCAGTCAATACTTAAAGAAATTAGTTGAAGTTACTCACTGAAAGGTTAAATACTGAAGCTGAACTTAAAATACTTTGGTCACATAATGAGAAGATGGGACTCATTGGAAAAGACCCTGATGTTGGGAAAGATCGAAGGTAAAAAGGAAAAGGGGACGGCAGAGGATGAGATGGATAGAAATTGTCATGGAAACAAGGAACATTAACTTGGACAGATTTCAAGAGATAGTGGAAATTAGAAGGGCCTGACGTTATCATCCATCAGGTCATGAAGAGTTGGACACAACTGAACAACCATCAAAAATCCCATTCCACCACAAACTTCCCCAGTCAGATTATTCTCTCTCCCTTTCTTGCTAAATCAAGGTGTTCCAAAAGTCTTAGTGCCGGGTTAAGCGTTCACTATTAAACCTTAAAATTGCACTAAGACTGCTGGGACACCTCATACACTATATGAGAGACTACAGCTTCTTTTGGCCACCCATTCCAAAGCTGCCTCTTCAGGTATAACATCAATCCCTCTTGCTGCCGCTATTGGATAAAAGAAGTTCCTTCCTTCTCCTGCCAAGGAATATCAGTTCTCAGCTGAACCAGTCGAAGAAAATGTCTAGTACAGGATTTAAACCAATATCTGAAGTCTAATCAAACAAGAACACTGGTTCATTTCCTTTCATATTCCCTGGGCACTGGGAAGAGAGTAAACAGGAGAAGCAGCCCACATCTCTGGATGTTCATTGCCTAGTGAAGGGGACAAGACACCGGGAAATGAGTGGAAATCTGTCAAGAACACGTATGAGTACAGTGTGAAGGATATCCAGCTTAAGAGGGTCTTTGTAGTCAGGACTGAATTTTGGTCAAAAAGAGTCCCTTAGAGGAAGGGCCAAGGAGACCAGGCCGGTGAGGAGAAGAACAGAAAGAATCCCAGACTGGGAAATAGTTTGTGTGAGACCCCAGTGGTGGGAGGGGGGGGAGAGGAGGGTTAAAAGCAGTTTAACATAGCTGTAGTAGTCGACTGAAAGAAGAGCTGTGTTGATAAATATTTAACAATCAGCTCTCTAAAAAAAAGAATGATGATCTGCTCTTAAGAACAATTTGCATATTAGCATTTTCTCTATCACTTTCTTGGAGAGGACCCAACAGGCCTCAAATCTGTTGGTGAGTTAGGGGGATATCTACCCAAGCATGTAAAGATTTTCACCAGCAGAATGGGTAGACGAGAACAATTTGCACCAAGTTACATGAAAGTGACCAAAGTGCTTAGATCTTGGTCAGACAAGGTCATACCCTGCATCCCGGGCCACTGCCAGTCATCTTGACTTCTGTCCTGCCACTGGATTTCAATGACTCTGGAAGAGAGAGGTTGACGACTTTGTACAACTCTTCCTCACTAAGACCCAATTCACACTCGAGTCAAGACATCACCCATGATGTCATGGGTCTTCTTTGAAAATGAAGGGTCAGCAAAAACAATAATCACTTTCTTAAGTCTAGAAAATCAATAAAGCAATAACTCAAGGTCCCATGTGTTGTGTGGTGATTACTCAGGTGAATACACACACATCGAATCCCCCAATGTATCTCTGTGGCACGAAACGAGAGAGTGAAATAAGGACGCAACTGGAAGAAGAGTTCTGATGGCCCAGATTAAAATGTTGGGCCTGACAGTAATAGCACATGAAACTGGGAATCAAGAGATCTGGATCTAATCCCAGTTCATTTTGTTATTGCCTGTGTTATCTTGACTTCCTCTTCTGTAAAATGAGGGTGTTGGACTAGACCAGTGATGTCAGACCTAAATAGAAACAGAACCTCTAAAAAACAATACCTAAGGATTCCTATGGGGTGACAAGGTTGCCCAGTGGATAGAGCATTGGGCTTGAAATCAAGGAAGATGAGTCTTCCCGAGTTCAAATCTAGCCTCAGACACTTACTAGCAGTGTGACCCTGGACAAGTCACTTAACCCTGTGTGCCTCGGTTTCCTCATTTACAAAATGAGCTGGAGAAGGAAATGGTAAGAAACTTCCAAATGGGGTCATGAAGAGTTGAACATAACTGAAATAACTCAACAACAACATGTCCCTGTGGGTCATGCATTGACTTTGAAAATCACACATTAATATTACCTAGGTCCTCTTGTATTTTTATTTATTAAATAAGTTTATTTTAGTCATTAACTAAGATATATTCAGTATTTCCCAATTACATTTTAATGTGGTTCTGGCAGCAGTTGGGAGCATTGCCAGCTGCAGAGTCTTGTATATAATGCCTTCAGACCAGATCTCCACCTCTAAATCCTAAGGTCCCAGGATTCTCTGACACACAAGAAGCAATGGGAGTTACTAGGGTGGTACTGGAACAAATCCATTTAATTTTTTTTCCCCTTCCACATGACAAGTCTAAGTTCCCTTTATCCCTTCAACTGAATTACAACTTGAGCATATTTACTACGTCAAAGATTAATCCTCTAAACCCGGCAAGCTCTCTGGTTGAGCAGCAGGGAAATATCTCTATAAAAAGAATTGACTCTATAAATTATTGGTCACTTACCTAGGGTTGTTACTAAATTATTTTAAAAGGATATATATTCTGCTCCTACACTCTCACTTCTGTCTCGCTCAGACTAATTGCTTCCTGAACTAGGAAAAATGTCCAGACAGAGAAGTGGGAAGTTTGATATATTCCTGATCCCTCAACTGCTAGGATTCCAGATGGTAAATAAGCTGAGTGGTGGGATTGAAATCAACCTGTTCAGAGACTAGAAAAAGAATAAGAAGAAAGGTCATTGATGCCATCCCTCTGCCTCCAAGGATCACAGGATTTTAGGATACCTAGAGTAAAGGGGGCAGTCTCTGGGGAGGGGGAAATTCTTTCCCTATTCCTTCAGGTGTAAGGATATCTCAAGAAGCTATTTAAGGATGGTGGGTTGGTCTTTCTTCTTCTGGTGTCTGATCTCAATCTTTTTTTCCCAGATAGGTTGATGTAATAAGTAAGTGAGGTAAAGACTATCATTTTTGCTGACTGTTCCCCATGCTGGATTTCTCTCCCACCCCATCACTACTTGCTGGATTCCTTCAAGTCCCAGCTAAAATCCCACCTTGTACAGGAAGGCTTTCCCCTATCCACCGTAAGTCTAAGGTCTGCCTTCTGTTGATTACTTCCCACCTACAGTTTGTTTGTATGTTATTGTTTTCAGGTGGTCTCCCACTCCTGTGAGTTCCCTGAGAGCAGGGATTGCCTTCTGCCTTTCTTTGTATTCCCCTGTGCCCGGGCACAGAGCCTGACACACAGTAATAAGAGAAATGTTTATTGACTATTGACTGATTGACTTTGTAGGTCCTCTGTGAGGTTATGTCTACACAGCCAAAGGAATGATTTGCTGAGGCAATTTACCTGCAAGATCCTGACCTTCTAACCCACTAATGACAGAAGGTGTTCAGGGTTATCTGCACAGATGATATTATTTAGGAAACAGTTTATCTCCTCTCTCATCTTCACTGAGTATCATGTATTCGGCCGAAATAGCTCTAGGCCAAGACAGAGCAAGTCATACAGACACTTAGGTCCTCACCTAAGAGCCTCCCAGCCTCATAAGTGAGGTCACGTGGGGAGGATGGACAGATAACTAAATAATATACATTGGCCAAAGACAGACATAAAGAAAGAGTAATTATTTCTACTGTAGACAAATTAGGGGATTCGTAGCACAGGAAATAGGGGAGGGGATACTGCTAGTCCACATCTGATCAAGGGAGGAGAGAGACAACCTTCTTTATCATTGGTTAAGGGGCTACTGTATGTAGAGTACTGGGTTAGGTGTTAGAGTCAGTCAGTCACCCAAAAAGCATTTATTAATCACCTACTATGTGCCAGGCACTATGTTAAACACTAAGGAGGCAAAGAAAGGCAAAAGACAGCCCCTGCCTTTGAGGAGACCACAGTCTAATGGGAAGACACATTATTTAGAGAAGAAACTTTTCCTATAATACCTGGCACATAAAAGGCACTGGATAAATGCTTACAAATTGGCCGACCAATTCAAGGAACTAGATCTAGTCAGAATTAAGGTATTAAGATGGGTAGAGTCTAAATAATTAATAAGTGCATTAGACAATTACAAAATCAAATAGTGTGTGAGATGTGAAGGGGAAGGTCACTTCTGACTTGGGAGTGTCAGAGAGGCCATCCCAGAGGAGGTAGCCTTTGTGTTAGTCTTTAAAAGATGCATTGAAATTCAACAGGTTAAGATGGGGTGATGGCTACGTGGTACAACAGATAGAGCGCCAGGCAGGAGTCAGAAATACCTGAGTTGAAATCCAGCTTCAGACACTTACTAGCTGTGTGACCCTGGACAAGTCACTTAACTGTGTTAGGGGGATCAAAATAGCACCTACATCTCAGAGCTATGATAAAGATCAAATGAGATAATAATTGCAGTGCCTGGAACATAGTAAATGCTTCTTAAATATTAGTTAGTAGTAACAGTATCAATAGTAGTAGTAGTAGTAGTCATCATCATCGTAGTAGTAGTAGCAGCAGTGCCGCTGCTTGTGGTAGTAATTTAGATCACCTGACAAGGTAAGGTACCAGACACTGGTCCTTTCTCAAGCTAAACTGCCAAGTATTCAAACTCTACTGCAGACAGTGCAACTCTGATGGGCTGGCCATGGTTGTTCAAAAGTTAAATGTACATTTGCCTAAAAGACTCTTTTACAGAGAACTCACAAAAGGCAAGGGCTCACATGGAGGTCAGGAGATGCCATCCAAGGATACTCTCAAGGTCTCTCTTTTTTTTTTTTTTTGGAGGAGGGAAGGCAAGGCAGTTGGGGGTAAGGGGCTTGCCCAAGGTCACACAGCTAGTAACTGTGTTAAGTGTCTGGGGTCGGATTTGAACTCAGGTCCTCCTGACCCCAGGGCCGGTGCTCTATTCATTGCGCCACCTAGCTGCCCCTACAGGTTTCTTTTAAGAACTTTGGAATTGACTGCATGACATAGGAGACACTGGCACCGGACTGCTCATCAGAGAAGGCGTTGTGCCCTATGAGCAAAGCAGAATTTCAGTTAGCTCAAAAGAAATGGGAGATGTGCAGATTTAGAGACACTTCCACTCCAAATGTTCATGTGGACTATTTCTGCCCAACCTGTGATAGAGCCTTCTGAGCTGATATTGGTCTGATCAGTCATAGTCACATGAGTTATACCTTGACTCCAACATAGTGATGACATTTTGGTCCCTTCAAGAGCAAAGGACAACAACCAGCCAACCAAGAGTAGTCCAGATGTCAGAAGAGTTATGAGCAAAACCGAAGAGGGCAGAGGGCAATCATGTGACGTGTACAATCTGGCTGGAGAAAGATATATAGAGGGGAGTAGTAGAAAATTAGGCTAGGAAAGTAAAGAAGTTCCAGTTTGTACAGAACCACAAACACAAACTGGAAGAGTTTAAACTTTACTCAGGAAAAAAAATCTTTAAGCAGAGAAGTGACATGACCAGATGGCTATTAAAAGAAAAATTATTGGGGCAGCTAGGTGGTGCGGGGAATAGAGAACCAGCCCTGGAGTCAGGAGGACTTGGGTTCAAATCTGGCCTCAGACACTTGACACTTAACTAGCTGTGTGACCTTGGGCAAGTCACTTAACCCCAATTGCCTTGCCTTCCCCCCTCCAAAAAAAAATATTATTCTGATTGCAAGTCATTATCTCTCCTTTGATCAATGATAAGACTTTCCTAGAAGAGGGAATATGGCCAATGATAAGGATACATTGTGAGAAGATCAAGGTGATTCCATGAATAGAGTATGATCTGGGAGAAGAGTTAGAGGATTTGGATCAATCAATATATGCAGCCCTAGCCCCTCTCCTAAACACCAGTCCTGCATCACCAACTGGATGTACCATAGGCATCTCATGATCTTTCTCTTTCCCAAACCCACTCCTTCTTCAAACTTTCCTTTTGTTATTGAGGTGACTGCCATCTTTCCAATTATCCAGGTTTGAAATCTTGGAGTCATATTCCACTCCTCTCTTTCTCCCCCCAAACTTTCTCTCCCCAAACCTGCCAGTTTTTGTCAAGTCTGCCCCCTATAAGATCTCTTACATCTGCTCCCTTCCCTCTACAGAGGTTGGCAAACTATTCAAGGCAGCCAAATCCAACACGTTGGCCTGTTTTTTATATGACCAAGAATGCTTTTTACATAAAAAAAAACCTTGTTGAATTTAAGCATGTACAATTCCTTCTCCCCTCCTGGACCCCTGGGAGTGGGCCCTCAGAAGTAGTTTGGTGATCCCTGCTCTGCTCATATGACCACAACACTACTTCGGGTCATCACTTTTTTTCCTATAAATTATCTTTATTGTTATGAATTTAACAACCATCAATAAACACACACATTTGAATATAAAAGCACTAAAAAGTGTTGAATAAGAAATTGACAACTTCTGCCACATATAATTTATTTTTAAAGAGTATATAGAGGAGATCTGTGCTGGAGGTGATATAACTATCAGATATAGAGGAACCAATATACAAGGCAAGGAAAGGAAGATACCAAGGCAGGGTGAGGTGGAGATCAGACCTTACCAGTATCAAGAAAAAAAGGCAACTGAGAGATTCATAACTACCAGCCTAGATACTTTTGTGTCTGTTTTTTAGTCATTTCAGTCATGTCCAACTCTTCAGGATTCCATTTGGAATTTTTTTTTAGGGGGGAAGGTAAGGCAATTGGGGTTAAGTGACTTGCCCAAGGTCGCACAGTTATAGAAAGTGTCATGTGTCTAAGGCCAGATTTGAACTCAGATCCTCCTGACTCCAGGGTAGGAGCTCCATTCACTGCACCACCTAGATGCCCCAGGATTTTCTTGTCAGAGGCAATGGAGTGGTTTGCCATTTCCCTCTCCCGCTCATTTTACAGATAAGGAAACTGAGGCAAACAGGGTTAAGTGACTTACCCAGGGTCATATGGATAGTAAATGTCTGAGGTCAGATTTGAACTCAGGAAGATGAGTCTTCCTGACTCCAGGCCCAGCACTCTATCCATTGTACCTGTACTAACTGCCCCACCTAGATGCTCACTCTCCTATATATACATGAAATCTTTATGAGAGTCAAATCAAGGACAGGTTCAATTAAGGTATTAGTAGGGAACAAATAGGCTTTTACAAGCAGTATACAACAATGGACCATATCTTTGCCATTTCACAATTAACTGAAAGATGTAGAGAATATAAGATCCCACTGTGCTACTGTTGGTTGATTATGAAGAAGTATTTGATTCTGCAGAACAAAACAGCTCCTCAGAAACTCGTTTACAACAAGGTGCCTCCCATAAATAAAACCGAAATTATTCAAGATTCCTTGAAAATTATAAACACAGAAATAACCCTGTTTAGCAACCCTCTGATAGTAAATACCAGGCAAGGAAGAACAGGGAGAAGTGTGCTCACCAAAGGTCTCCGCCATTGTAATGGAGAACCTCCAGCAGAGTCCAGGAATCTCCTTGGGCTTCCAGATACCCCTGTTGTAGGATGACATTATGCTTATTGTATCAAGTCCAGGAATATTTCAGAGTCTTCTGGATGAGAGGTATAATCATTCCACACAAGAAAGATCAAGTGAATGGAAAATGTCCTAACCATCCCCACAGTAAAGATTAAATGGATGAATAATATTTATTACCCGGATTACAACATGTATTTGCATGGGCAAAACCTATAGCCCTTATCCATCAATATGCAGGAAAAATAGTACAGATGGATATAAAGTTGAACAGGAAGAAAAGAAAAATTCGGATTGTTTTGGGGAAATTGCAAAACTCTTTTACTAACCCCAAGCTTCACATGATAACAAAGGTCTATCTTTTCAGTGCTAACATTTCACCACTTCCAAGGATTCCAAAGGATTAAAAAATGAGTGTGACAAGAGACAATGGAAAGGTCTATGGTGTATACTAACCAATGAGAAAAAACAGATGAAAAAGATGACACCAAAGCATTATAAGATAGGGAAAGAAGGTGGGCTGCTCCCATGGCAAAGGATGGTGGGTAGACAGCCAGAGTATTCCACTGGTACCTTCACAATGTCAGTAATTAGTGAAAAAAGGCCTCCAGCAGGTTAAGAGGGATCTCTTTGCCTCCCCCAAGGCAGACTTATGGGAAGAGTCACACAAGGATGGGTGGCAATCTCTATCATGGGAGGGAATTTACAAACGGATGAGATTGCATGTCCACTTGAGTGTTCAAGTCTATTAAATTTAACTGAGGAGTCACAAAATGGCCCCGATTGTGTCTCCTCAACTTTTTTCTTTCCTCTGTATAGTTTTAGTGTTTTACTGACACTTGCTTCCTTTAGGAAAAAAAATTGTTCATCTCCTTTATCCACTGACTCCTATCTTCACCCCACCAAAATTGACACCCTCCCTTGTCACAAATAAGTACAATCAAGCCACTCAAACACAAATCAGAACCCTGACCATGTCTGAAAATACATGTCTAAATCCACATGTTGGACCAGCAGCTCTTTTCCAAGAGGTGAGAAGCATACATCATCATTGGTCTACTTAACTCATGCTCATCGCCTCTTAATGGGTCTCCTTCTCTCAAGATCTGAGCTCAGAACTGGCCTCAGATACTTACTAGCTATGTGACCCTGGCCAAGTCACTTACTCTCTGTTTGCCTCAATTCACTGGAGAAGGAAATGACAAATCACTCCACTCCGGTATCTTTGCCAAGAAAACCCCACAGACAGTGTGATATGGTCCATGAGGTCACAAAGAGCTTGACATGACTAGACAACAAACACAATGAGACTAAGAGGAAGGAATGTGTTCTTTGTCAAAGCACCTATCTGGGAGAAAAGAGCCCAAATGCAAAAACAGAAAGAAAAAAAACAACATATTTCTTCTTCTTTGAAGATACTAGCAGACCATTTTGACAAATTGGTTAAGAATAATAACTCATCTACTTGCCAGATGATGGCCCGGGAATCACCTGCCATCAGGTACAATCTGGATTGGGGGACAGCTCCCCATTCTATCTATTCAGCTACCAAGTCCATAAAAGAGAAGAGGTGTGGGACGGGGGGGGGGGGGTAGAATCTCATTAATCCCAGGGGGAAAGGAATTGTAATGACCCACAAATATGTGTAGCCCTAAATTCATCCATCTCTCACCCTCTCTGACCTCAGAAGAGGCCACTTTCCTTGCTTATAACTACTTCCTTTAAAGATATTTTACATGATAATATAAATATATGACATAATATATGATACATCACATAATATAATATATACTGTTAATATTTTTATATCATGAATCCCTTCTCAGAATGCCTTTAAATGCATAAAAATAAAATACATATGATTACAAAAGGAAGTCAAATATATTGAAATACTGTTATCAAAATATAAAAAAAAACCAAACCATTTACAGACTCCAGATTAAGAAACCTTTTCCTCCCCCTTCGTTTTCCTTTTCAACTGTATTTCATATTCCCTTTCTTCTCCTACGCCTAACAACCTCCAGGATATCTTCCCCCTTTTATCTTTTTTCCTTTTGTATCTCCTGAATGTGTCTCCTTGGGGAGCTCCCTGAGAAAAGAGGATCATATGTCTTCCCCTTTTGAATCTGATCTCCCCACCCTAGCCCTTCAAGACAGGACTTTGCACATAAGGGATGTCCAGTGTTTGTGGAATGGCTGAAATAAATTCCCCCCCTGCATTTTGCATAGATGCTCAGGGTGGTGGTGAGGACAGCCAGACTGAGGAAGACAGGCATCAGGCCAATGTTCTTTGCATCTCTCTCACCCTGTCAGGAGAAGGAGTTATGGCTCTCCCTGTAAAAAGTCATTATAATTATGAAAAATGTCTACAGCTCTTTCCACCGTTTAGCTCGAGCCTCTGGCTGTCCTGGTGAACAAAGATTTAAGATCCTGTTCTCCATAAAGATGGCTAGATACCCAGAGAGATAGATGTGTTAACGCCTAATTGGCCATTGTCAAGTCATCAAGCGTGTTTCAGGGAGGGTGAATGGATGAGTCTGACAGGTGAGGGGGTGGGCAGAGAGTCGTCAGTGGCCTCCGAAGGTCATCTCCGCCAGTCTCCTGCCTCCGCATTGGCTCACTGCTCCACAAAGGCAAGCTTTCCAGAGAGAAAATCAGACAATCTCCCTGGGAAGCAGGCTCACTAACCCTCCTAGCAAGCAACTGCTTTCTTTTTTTGTTTAACCCAAAATCCTTTCTGTTGCAGGCCCAGTCTTTCCTATTCTGTGATGGGGGCAGTCAGCAACCATTTCCTCATAGCCTTCAAGCCACATAAATTCAAGGCACTTCTCTGGTAAACAAAGATTTAAGACACTTTTCTGGATATAGAGGTAGACGTGACATAAGAGGCCCATCAGACCCATCTTCTTCATTTTACAGATAAGGAAACTGAGGCACACAAGTTAAGACATTTGCCTAGGGTCACACAGCTAGGGAGTGTCCAAACTAGGATTTGAACTCAGATTTTCCTGACTTCAAGACCAGTGCCCCAACCACTGTGTCAAGGCACCTCTAACGTATGGAAGCAGCATCTCCCTATGCCCCAGCAATTCAATCAGCATCACCCAATGTTGGAGCAGAAGGAAGGAGAAGCATACTCGCACCATAGCCACCCCTGGCCTCTGTGGCCAAAAAACCCCCAAACAAAGCAACCAGTTTTACCTACACGTATGTGAATCAAATCCAGGAACCTGGGATGCCCAGTAAGGATTCATTGGTCTGTTATGGGTGTGGGCAAGGAGGAAGCCACGGCTAGCAGTTTGTGGCTTTAGAACAAGAGGAAATGGGCTGAACCTCCCTCTGGAATGAATGGAAGTTAAACAGAGAAATGGTTTCAAGACGCTGAGGAAGAATGATCATGTTTGTTGTGGACTCTTTATTGGAAGCTCTTAATCACGGAAGTCCCACTAAGAGGTAGGGAATGGACATCATGATCCCAGGGAGAATTTCCATTTTTCCTCTACCCAGGAAAGGCAATAGTATCCGTACAGTGATGGGAAACAAATGGGGAAGGGGCAGCCAGGTGGCATGGTGGATAGAGTATGGGCCCTGGAGTCAGGAGGACCTGAGTAAAAATCTAGCCTCAGACACTTACTAGCTGCATGACCCTGGGCAAGTCACTTAACCCAGATTGTCTCGGGCTAGGCTCGAACCAAGGACCCAGATATTCTAATTCCCCATCTCTTAGCTGCCTCCCAGATTTTATTTACTTTGAAATCCTGCTTGGTGGGAGTCACTGCATTCCCACCCCAAATATGTGGGATAGAAGACGCTAATAGGACCCCATGTATTTATAAGCCGTTAATTAACTTTAAACCCTTCCTCAGATACTTACAAACTGTGCAATCCTGGGTGTGCTATTTCATCTCTCTGGGCCTCAGTTTCCTCATTTATAAAATCAGGGAGTTGAACATAATGGCTCTTTCAGCCCTGATTTTATGAAAGAACAGAATTAACCTGCCCTCTGTCCTCAGGCAGAAATAGGAGATGTGGTTTCATCCTCCAAATATGGCCCATCTAAAATTCCCGATTCCTCAAAAGAATCTTGGCTGTCCCTCTGCCCTTGGGATGCATATGTACTAACATCCTAGCACCTTCTTTCATGTTTCATATCCTCTCCCCCTCCCTGCCTCTCATCAGAAAATTCTTTCTTAGATCTACTCTTAATCCCTTCCTGCTACAGGACATACAAGAGGTGGGGGAGATTTGCTGTTGTTGTTCAGTCATGTCCGACCCTTCATGACTCCTGGAGTGGTTTGCCATTTCCTCCTCTTGTACATTTTACAGATGAGGAGACTGAGACAATTAGGGTTAAATGACTTGCCCAGGGTCACGCAGCTAGTAAGCATCTGAGGCTGGATTGGAACTCAGGTCCTCCCAACTCTAGGCTTGGCACTCTATCCACTATGGTAGCTAGACAATTGAAAGAGGGTATTTGTCCCTTAAGGACTTTGCCATCTTGGCATCTCATTTCCTCAACCCTCTAACCCAGCCCCAGAAAGAAGAAACCAGATGACTCTTCCCAGCTCAGGATCTCAGGACTTCCTCCCCAACCCTACTCCCCTAATGAAACAGATGCTGGGGAAAAAAAAATACCCAGGTTCAAATTTCACCTCAACTACTCAAAAGCTGTATGACATTGGACTGGTCACCTCACATCTCTGGGCTTCAGTTTCTTCATCTGAAAATGGTGGGGTTGGTGGGGGGTAGGGAGGAGATGGATGAAGCGTCCCTCGGATCTGAATCACATCATTTTTTAAAAAAGAAGAGACAGGCTCCAGAAAACCAAGCCACCCTTCAAGAAGATGAAGAACTTTTCAGAGGTCAGAGAATCATCCCTGATTCGCTATTCCTGACTCCAGAGGGAAGATATGCAAATATTCGTGTGTGTTGTGGGGGGAGGGTCAACTCACACCTCAACGGTGCCCAAGACAGATCAAACAAGGCATTCAGCCTATTCACCGAGGCCCTGGGGCCCCTCAGGGTGAAGGGAGTAGGGGTTCCCTCATCCAACATAATAATTGCAGCCGCCACCATGCCAATAATAACCCCTAAGCCACTGACAGCTCTTTTCATCTAGGAGATCTCAAAGCACTTAGCTACCAGGTACTCGTTAAGCCCTCCCAGGTGAGGTCGGGGCCGACCTGTCGGAGCCCTCACCACAGACCAAGGAGCCAGGGTCAGTGGGTGACTCAGCCCAGAAACCTGGGGAGGCAAATACTAGGGGGTAGGGAGAGGGAGGGGCACCATAACCCTCCCACACGTGGGAAAATCCAGAGCTCAGGGCTCTGACTCTTGGTGGGGGAGGGCAATGTAGGGGGGAAGGGTAAAGGATAGCTCCTCCCCCCAGAAGCCAACAAGTAATATCATGTAGACGAAGGCCCAACAAGGAGCTCATTTACCCCATAGGCCAGACAGGACTGTTTGCTCCCTAGAAACTGGGAGAAGAGGAGCAAGGCTTGGAAGGGCACTGAGAAAAAGAGGGCAAGAATTGAGTGGGCACTAGAGAGATGAAGAAAAGGGGGACCCTGGAGATGACAGGCCAAAGGGAAATCACAAGAACTGGGGGCACAGAATACAAGTTAGGGGGCACTAATAGACACTGGAAGTCGCTTCACCCCAAACGCCTTCTTTTTCCTTGGTAAAATAAAGATTTTTCCTCCTTTCAACAGGTAGGAAAGGGTCTGGAACCCCTGACTCAGGCTGCATTGTGGAATTCACCATAGGTGCCTCTAAATCAGAGCTTGTAGTATATAGACCAGGTTATGGCTTACACTGATTCTGCTCTAGGCCAAGGCCGAGACATTGGGAAGCCAACCTTCCTCTGTCGCCTTCCCCAAACCTTCAGTGTCATAGAGGCAGCTAGCCCAAGTGGATTCAAAACCACTTTCAATGGTCCCAGTTACAGTCTTTAAGGTCTTCTCTGTAGCCAGCTCTTGGCAGTTAATGCCAGATTTGTCAAGCCACAGACAAATCTGATAAGACAAAAGGCCCAGAGGCATCATCTAATTCACTCATTCCTATTTGCCTCCAAGATTAAAAAAAAAAAAGAAGCCTTGTTGACTTTGTGTCTCATCTCCCAACTCTTACTGGGAGGCAACTCACATTATGAATAGAGATCTAGCCTTTGGAGCCAGGGAGACCTGAGTTCAAGTCTCACCTCTAATCCTTAGTGACCATGGGTAAAATACTCAAATTCTCAATATTCTAAACAAGTAAAAAGCCAAGCCAGTTGGGCTGATAGCCATAACCCAAGACACCACTGGCTCTCATTCACTTGTGACAGCTACCTGAATTTCAGGCACAGTGACTGGGGAAGAAATAAACCAACTCTGAAGCACTATGAAGCCTCATAAACCATCCTATATAGGGATGGCAAAGGTTACATTTGAATTTTGACCCAACCCACAGACCAGGAAAAAACTTCAGGAATGTCCCTTTAAGACAACAATTGTCTGTGACCCAAGACTGGGTGGACTGGAATCCTGGAGGCATTGACAGATCCAAAAACCCTTCCAGATTCACTTTGGGGATCCTAGTTTAAACAGCTAAGTGGAAAGGGGGGGGGGGGGTAAAAAGGATCTAATTCAAATCCTGCCTCAAATACTAGCCATGTGACCCTGGGCCAGACTTCTTTCAGGCTCATTTTTTTCATCTGTAAAATGGAGATAATAATAGCATTCAACAAAAAATAAAAAAGTAATAATGATAATAGCACCTATTTCACAAGTTTATTGTGAAGGTCTGTATAGAAAATTTATAAAAGTGTTTTGTAAACCTTAGAGCTTTGTGTAAATTCTAGTTATTAGCATCATTATTTCTCCCTCCCCAAAGAATACTGCCATCACCCTCCAAAAGCCTACAGTTGAAGGAACCTTTCCAAACCTCCTCTTTGTATATGGCAGGTTTTTCAAGGTCATTTAAGGGAGCACTCTGTTTCTGAACAAGACCCCCCTTCTCAACCATCCTGGCCAAGGAGGAGAGAGAACCTTGAGGCTGCCATGAGGAGTGAGCCCTGAGGTTGGGGGGAGGCAGAGAAAAGACGCTCATTAGCAACTCGCAGGTGGTGTTTCCAGGGTGTTATTTATTATTTGCTGGATGCCAGGGCCTCCCTGAGCCTGCAAAGACAGAGCCATTGCCCGGGGGCTCCAAACTCTGAAGCAGACAAACAACACAAGCCAGGAGTGAAATCTGCTCCAGCAAGGAGCTGGGGGCAACCTCAGGGATTGGAAGGATCTTCGGTCTTTGGGCAACAGCCCCTGAAGGTTCTTTGGTGAGGGAAGACACTCGTGTTTGGAAGAGACCCAAAGATAAAATTGACCTTTCTTCCCACTTACCCTGGGATGGGGAGGGAGACCCTAGAGAAGAGTGAGAGGGGCTCCAGAGGAAGAACCTGAGGTGAGGCAAGAGGTCTTCAGAAGGGTTGAGAAGTAGGAGGAAATGAGATCAGGGCTACAGGCTGGGACAGCAGGAGGAGGAGGTGGTGGTGGTTGGCATGGGGGTGGGGGAAGGTGTTGCTGAATGGACCAGGAGAGGCCAAGAGATGTCATCAGCTGTTGCGTGGGGGAACATGGATGCCAGAGCACAGGTTGCAGCAAGAATGAGCAGACAGAGGTTCTGAATGACTGAATGGGAGTTTAAGTAAGGGGGAAGGAGGAAAGAGGGGCTTGGTCGTCAGGAATACTCTAAGCTAGGCTGCTACCAATAACTAGCTCATTCTCTGCCTCCTGCATTCCCCCATGGCCTGGTTCAAGCTTGAACAAAGGTGACCCAAAGGGCCACTCAAATATGGCTCTTACCTTCCAGGAGTTCCCGATCTGATAAGAGAGGCAGAACACACACCCAAAATACAGGGAGAGATAAGAACAGAACTTGGAGCAGACAGAGTTCTAGATGCCCATGCTTGGGGTGGGGGGGGAGAAGCAGATGTGAAGCCAAAGGTATCTGTTAGGGAAAGATGGCAGATGGAGGAAAAAATTAAAACAGATTTAGAAATGAGGGAGGATTAGGTAGGATATATGGCACAGTGGCATGCCTCAAGTGAGCATTCATCCAAGCAGCCAATGAAGTGGGGACAGGGGCCCTTCCCCTTGCCAGGCACTGATCCAGTCCTACAAGCAAAAGCCATCTACAAAAAAAGATATAGATTCCCCGCTACAAAAAGAGACAGAAGACAGAGACGGGTAGGACAGAAGTCCTGGGGTAAGGGAGTTAGTCATGTCATGCTAATCATTTGAAAGTCCCACCCACCCAAGTCTAATTTAAACCCTTCAAGTTGCAATTTTAGTCTTTTCTCCTCTTTCTGGAGAAATAGAACAATTCTCCTGTCCTTTAACCACAGGCAGCTAGGTGGGTTAGTGTACAGAGTGCTGGACCTGGAGTCAGGAAGATCTGAGTTCAAATCTGGCCTTAGATACTTAACTAGCTGTATGACCCTGGGCAAGTCATTTCACCTCAGTTTCCTCTATTGTAAAATGGGGATAATAATAGCACCTACCTAGAAGGGTTGTGGTAAGGATCAAATGAGATAATATTTGCAAAACGTACTACTTAGCACAGCACTGGTTCAGTTATACAAATGCTTTTCCTCTCCCTTCCCCCCATACCCCTTTCACATTTACGAAACCTTGAGCAAATGTTTGACTACTTTAGGCCTCGGTTTCCTTATCTCTGAAATGACAAGGCTGGATTAGATTATCGCTAAAGTCTCTTCCAGCTCTATGAAAATAGCAAATGACTACTTCCTCTGTTTTAGATAGCCTTAAAGTTTATTAAAAGAGTCTCAACTCAGGCTGCCCTACACCAGCACCCCTCTGGACTGAGAACTCATCAGGGCCATGATATACATTACTGCTGTCCTGCCTGAGGTCCCTAATCTGAGCAAGGCACTCCAAGGACAGGAAGCTTGCCAGGGTTTATTTATATCTCTCCTCCTAAGCCCACACCCATTACCCAATCTCTTTGGCGGGCTCACACCATAAAAAAAAATGTAATTAATATCAGAAAACAACATAAGTTGTACTCCAGTAAAGCCCAAAGGGGAAAGTCAGGGACTGGCCTCTACCCCAACACATCCCCTCCTTTTGCTCAATCCCACTGCCCTTTGGATCTGCTCAACCTAACCACAGCAGGATGGACTGAGATTGGATAGCAGACAGAACTTCCCAAAATCTAGTGCCAAGCAGCCATGGAAGGCACAATAAAGCCATCATGATCATCCTGGGCAGAGTTCCTGGATAGATCCCCCAAATGGGGCTTGGGAAGAGCTTTCCATTCTTACCTTTCTCAGAATCATGATCAAATAAAGCTGAATAGGATAGCTTTCACCCCAACCTCCCCCAGCCTGAAATCAAACCCTCTGATTGAGTTGAGAGCAAGCACAGAAGCTCTAAGAGAATAGAGATTAAATCAGAGATTCTTAACCTGGTGTCCATGGACTTCCTAAGGGGTTAGACCATGGATAGATTTGAGGGAGTCTGTGAACTTGGATGAGAAAAAAAAATTACATCTTCATTTTCACTCATCTTTGATTTACTCTGGAATCCTTTGCATTTTACAACATTATTCTAAGGAGGAGTCCACAGGCTTCACCAAAGAATCTAAACCACAAAAAAAAAATTAAGAACTACAAGGTAAATCCAATGAGAATCCCATAAATGCATCTCTGTCTCCACAAAAGTAGGTCTCTGCACAGCCAACTCTGTGCTATGCATATATCTCCCAAAAATCTTAGTTAAAAAAGTTTTTTTGATTTGACTGTGGGAATTATTCTGTAATGTTGTATTATCAAAATTTATTAAATTCAAATTTATTGTTATTAAAATTAATTCAAATTCCCTCAAAGTACATGTTAGTAGGCTATGGAAGCAGAAAAGTCACAAAATGTATAACAGAAAATGAGCAGTATTTAACAGGAGAATATTTCATTAGTATATCTCTTTATGCCCGACCTACCTCAAACACCATTTTACCTGAGGATTCCAGACACGTGTTTTCCAATTGTCAGGAGATAAGAGTTCAGCTGGCAAAAAGTGGGCTAGGAGATGCTGGGTGTGTTTACACATGTTAGCTTTGGGGGGCACTGGAGGTCTATACTTGTAAATACAGGGAAGGGCTCACAGCAGCAGGAAGGAATCAGGTTAGCCACACAGAAAAACTTCCTGAAAGCATGGTGTAATGGAAACCAGGTTGGAATGAGAGTCAAGAATCCTGCCACTAACCACTTGTGATACACCTGGCAAATTTCTTAACATTTTGGGTCCTTGGTTTCCTCATTTGGGAAGTGGGAAGACTGGAACTAGATGATTTCCAGGGGCAGCTAGCTAGGTGGCAGGATGGACCAAGACCTGAGAGTTCAGATCCAACCACAGGCACGCACTTACCTATGTGACCCTGGGCAAGTCATTTAATTGGTGTCTGCTTCAAGATCCTCACCTGTAAAATGGGGATCATAATAGCAACTATCTCCTGGGGTTGTTGTGAAGATCAAAAAAGATAGCATCTGTAGAGCATTTAGCATGGTACCTTTAATAAAGGCTTGTTCCCTTCCCTCCCATACTCCCCTCCAAGGCGTCTTCCAACTCTAATATTCTAAGCTAGGGAGTGTTAATTACTAGGACATTTTTCATCATAGGGCTTTAAAAATACACCCCGAGTCTGGGGGCTGGGTAGGGGGACCCTGCACCGAGGTGAGGGAGAAAACAAAATGGCCTTGCTTCCATTCCTCTCTCTCCTCTTCTCCTTGGGGAAGCCAGACATGGTATCCAGGAAACAGGGACCTTGGTGTTCTCTACAAACAAGACCTCCCTATATCACCACCACTTACTGTACTGGAAGCCGGTATTAAGTGAGCTGCTAGCGTAGTGCATCAAAGGCTTATTGAATATTGATTCCCATTTACGTGACAGGGAAATGGCCTAAGAAATCTTCTCTGGATGCCTTGGCCTCTTGATAAAGAGGGTGTTAGTTTTGTTTTATGAAGCCAGGACCCCAGCCAGTCACATCTTATAGCTCCACTTACTTTTATTTAATAAAAACAAGGGATGGTATTTGGGGGAGTGTGTTGTCTTTATTCAGGATTTGCTGGTGAAGCAAGAGGGATGGGGGTTAGACTTGAAGAAGGATTTCAGACAGGTGGGAAAGGGGATAAAAGAAACCCCACAAAGGATTTTTCTTCCTTGAAGAGAACTCCACAGTGGGCAAGTGAGGGAAGAAAGCTGTTGTAGACCAGGGATGTACAAAAGAATGGAATGAGGAGTTTTTGACAAAAAGGGTGGAGTAGCTGATTTTCCCCAGGTAGCAGGACCCTAGAGGTGGATGGGTGGCCATCTCCCACCCTCCCCCTATGGCTCCAACCCAAACGGGGCGGGATCTCACCTATACTCAAAATTTGCTACAAAACTGTATTTCACAAGAAACCTCACCCAGTTTTCATCCAGAAAACTGAGACCTTCCTGATAGCAAATCTGAGTCCCACCATTCTCTCTGAACCATTGTGGTAGGCATTAGGAAGAACTTCCCAATATGGGGAAAGCTGTAATCCCCTAAGTGGCCATGCCGTCTCCCTCCGGAAAGCCCATTTGTGCTCCACACAGACTGGATGAGGTGCAGTCTGGAGATGGACCGAATTGGGGAGGGGGTAAGAGTGGGGGCAGTACAGATGGCAGTGGGAGGGTGGGTAAACAGGGGAACTGGGGAAAGACCACAAATTGGTCGGTCTGCCAGGAGCCACTGACCCCAGTTTAATATCCCAGAGGTTGGAGGCGAAAGCAGAAATCACAGGCTCCAGAAAAAACAATCTTTGAGAGAAAATTGCCTGTCGCGGCCAGAGATATATGGAAGTGCAGTTACGGTCGGGGGTGGGGGGAAGCGGGGGAGAGACTGTAAAATTATACCTGGTTACTACACTGACTAGCTGCTCTGGCTCTACACAATGTTTCTTTGGGGAAGGAAAATATCCCTATGAGGTGGGAGGGGGTGGGATCCAGAAGAATCTGGTTGGGAGGAGTTGGAGGCACAGATTGGAGACTGGGGTCTCAGCACTCAAGTCCAGAAGGAGATAGGAGTCAAGGGAGA
>NW_027186342.1:2234323-2235333 GCF_028583685.1 Petaurus breviceps papuanus | reverse complement strand
AGCAGATTCTCTCTTCTTCGATTCCTCTGATCCAATCTTCCCGTTTTCCAAGCATCATCAATCCCAACGATACCCCCTATGCAGATCATTTTTATAGCTTCCCAAGCCAGAACCACCTGCTCTCAAAGGCCCCCAGTCTGAGTTCCCCTCATTCCCATTCTGGCTCTTCATTTTTATGGATCTTCATTCTGCCTCTCCCCCAGGTGAGCCCCCTTACCTTCCATATCCTCATCCCTCCTCAATCCAGCATCCCTGATTTCTATCTGGCCCCTCTTTTCTCAATAACTCCCATCAACATGCTCTTCCTTCTTCTTTCTAGACATATCACTCCTTCCTGGAATGGGAGGGGGGCTGTTCTAAACCATCATTCCTCTCCCCTCCCATCTTTTTCCCTCTCTATTAGGCATGAGGGACACATCCAGGTAAAGCTCACAGCCCTACTTCCCATCTACAGCCCAGGAGCTGGAGAATGGGGGTCCCAGGAGAAAACAGGGAGGAGAGAGGAATTTCTCTCAATACTTCCTTCCCCCATCCTGCTAGTGCTCCAGCCCCACAGGGGCCATGAGACTTAATTAGTGCTTCCAGATTACTCTGAGATCTTTGAGAAGGGCACCAAGGACCATTCTGGGCCAAGAAGAAATTTATCAGCCTTTTTTATGACTCTATTTGTTCTGCAGTTTCTCCAGCCTGGGCTCTTTATTCTAGTCTCTTTAGTTATAAAACAACCTCAGAAAAGACAAATAGAGATGGAACCATCTAGAACCCCCTCCATGCCAGTCCCTCCCTCCACCCCCAAAACCAGGGGACCCTGAGGTAGGATTTCTCACTCCCCTTACGGGATCCTGCATAGACACAGCCCAGGGACATATAGACACAGCCCAGGGATGCATATAGACACAGCCCAGGGACATACAACCCAAGGATATAGATATAGATACAGATACAGATATAGATATATAGATTATATACACAGCCCAGGGACATATACTCAGTCCAGGGACATATACACA
>NW_027186342.1:2175497-2234313 GCF_028583685.1 Petaurus breviceps papuanus | reverse complement strand
GGGACATATACACAGCCCAGGGACATATACTCAGTCCAGGGACATATGCACAGCCCAGGGTCTTACATAGCCATGGAATGTAAACACAGTCCAGGGACATATACATAGCCCAGGCACATATGCACAACACAGAGATATATATAGCCAAGGAGCATATATTCAGATCAGGGATGACATTCTACACTACAACATTTGAGAAAATGATTCAGGGGTACAAGAAGGATGAAAGCAGTTATGTGCTTTGAGATGTATAGAAAAAAGGAAGAAAAGTGGAGAGAGTTGTCTAAAAATCAGATGAAAATGGGATCCGGAAGTAAGGCAGTTACTGTCCATCCAACCAATTCATTTCATATCTCAGTTTCCTCCTCTTTTAAAGATGAATCAAAAATGGAATTATATATCACCATTCATATGTTCTTCCCTTATACTACTCCCTAGAGGAAGATGCTGCTACAAATCCCTTCTCTTTTCTAACCTCTTTCCCCCCAAATCTTTCTTTCCCTCTATTATTTGCAAGGGAAACTCTATAGAGTGGGTCAGTCTCTGAAGGGGATGAGGGAGGAGAAGGGAACAGTTTATTTATTAAACGAATCATTGAGAGAAACAAGGTATTGTGCTTTACACTCAAAGGGAATTCCTGTTTTGGGTTTCAGATGAGGACCTTCCTCAGGGCAGGGGAATGACTAACATGACTTACCACAGTCCTTTTTAGCTTTAGTTTCCACCCCACACTGAACCTCTGTTTGCCTCAATTTTCTCCCATGTAAAATGAAGATAATACCACCACAGCAATTGCAAAGTGCTGAACACAGTGCCTAGAACATAGTAGGTGCCATATAAACCTTAGCTATTATCATTTATTATTATTAATGCATGTCTTTCCACTCAGCTAAGATAGTTATCCAAATGCAAAGCCCACCTTGAGTCCTAATTTCTGTGAAACATCCCCTGACCACCCCCAACCCACTATAATCCTTCCCTCTTCTGAGCTCCTCTTACGTATAGTGTTATATCATTCATTTGACATTCATTTTTTCTCTTGTGCTCCTAGCTTTTCCCCTATATGTATGCATAGCAAATCAGATACTGTAAGCTTTCTAGTCAGTCAAGCTGTGAGAGTTTATTAAGCACTTACTGTATGCTAGGCATTGTACTAAGCACTGGGAATACAATGCAAACAAAAAAAAAAAAGAAGAAATTTCCTGCCCTTAAGAAGCTTACATTCTAAAGGGGATGAGGGAATATTAGTAATAGCAGCTAAATAAATAAATATATAGATGCTTAACTATTTGCCAGGCACTGTGCTAAGTGCTTTACAATTACTATCTTGTTCCATGGTCACAGCAACACTGAGAGTTAGGTAACATTATTATCCCCATTTTATATATGAGAAAACTGAGGCAAACTGAAGTTAATTAAATGGCCCAGGATCACATAGTAAGTGACTGAGGCTGGATTCGAGACCCCAGGCCTTCTTGACTCCTGGCCTAGAATCCTATCACCTAGCTGCCTCTAAGATGAAAATACTTAAAAGGGAGCTAAAAAAGGAGGAAGGAGAAGGTACCTTCTTGGCCGCATGGTGGTGAAATCCAGAGGAATGAAAGGAGGCAGGCCAGGGGCCCATTCTCAAAATGGAGTTTCCAAGAGAAACTCACTGGATGGGAGAAGGGGGCCAGGCTGGTGGAGGGATGTTCCAGGGTGAAAAGGCCACTGAGACATAGTAGAAAAGTATAGAAAGTAAAAACAGAGCCAATCTGATGGCAATTGGTCAATAAACATTTATTAAGCACCTACTGTGTACCAGGAACTGTGTTAAACACTAGGGATACAAAAAGAGGCAAAAGATGTCCCTGCCCTCGGGGAGCTCACAACCTAATGAGGGAGCCATCAAGCAAAGGAGCTTTGTATGTACAGGATAACACTCAGACACTTAGCAGCGTGACCCTGGGCAAGTCACTTACCTGTTTGCCTCAATTTCCTCATCTGTAAAATCAGGACAGTAATGGTACCTACCACCCAGGGTTATTATGAGGATAGAATGAGATAATAATGATTAAGAGAGAGAGAAGAAATTATAATTAAGTGGAGTTAGGGAAGACTTCCAGGAAAAGGTGGAATTTTAAGTGAGACTTAAAAGGAAGTCCCAGAAGGCAACAGGTGGAGATGAGGAGGCGAAAGGATGGGGGACAGACAAAGAAAATGCCCAGAGCCAAGAGATGGAGGGTCTTGTTCATGGACCAGCCAGGAGGTCATCAGCAGGGTATGTGTGGGCAAATGAGGGACTAGGTTATGAAGGGCTTTCCATGCCAAACAGCATTTTGTATTCGCTCCTGGAGTTAATTGAGGGGGAGTGAGGTGACATGATCAGACCTACAATTTAGGAAAAACACTTTTAGTGGCGAAACAGAGAATGAATTGGAGCAGGGAGAGATTTGAGGTAGGCAGAGCCAGCAGCAGACTGTTGCGATAGACCAGACGTGAGGGGACATGGGCTTGCACCAAAGTGGTGGCAGGATCAGAGGAGAGAAAGGGGTGTGTTTGAGAGATGTGCTTGCAAAGGTGAGACTCACAGTCCTTGGCAACCTTTTCTGCATCATACTTTTTTGTGTCAGGCACCTTCCTGTCCCTGCAAGTTGACATACTCTCCCCCTGCACCCTTCATTTCCAGGATGCCTCCCATCCATCACAGGATCAAAGATCTAAGGCTGCAAGGGCCCTCAGAAACAATCTAGTCCAACCCTTTTATTCCATAGATGAGGAAACCAGCCCTGAGAAGTTAAGTGTTTAAGATCAACTAGGATATAGGGTGGGGCAGCTAGGTGGCACCATAGTGCACAAAGCGCTGGCCCTGGACTGAGGAATACTCATCTCCCAGAGTTCAAATGTGGTCTCAGACACTTACTAGCTGTGCCATCCTGAGCAAGTCACTTAACCCTGTTGGCCTCAGTTTCCTCATCTGTCAAATGGCGGGGGGGGGGGTAGGAAATGACAAACCACTCCGGGATCTTTGCCAAGAAAATTCCAAATTGGGGCAGCTAAGTGGTGCAGTGAATAGAGAGCCGGCCCTGGAGTCAGGAGGACTCAGGTTTTTGAACTCAGGTTCAAAACCAACCTCAGACACTTAACACTTACTAGCTGTGTGACCTTGGGCAGGTCACTTAACCCCAATTGCCCCCCCAAAAAAAGCAAGAAAACCCCAAATAGGATCACAAAAGGTCAGACGTGATATAACAAGGTTGTAAAGCAGTAGGATTTGAACCTAGGACCTCTAACTCCAAAAGCCCGTGCGCCTTCCACTAGACCACACCTTCTCCTAGACCCAAAATGGGAAGAACACTTGAGAGGTATGTCCAAGAAACACCTGATTAAATGGTTATTTTTTTTCCTTTTTAAAAAATAATTTCCTTCGTTGTTTCCAAGGGCTGTGGTTCCAAGTTGGTAATATCGTTATAGGAAATATAGTCTTATATTAAAGAATTCAAAATGGAACCAACTGATGAAGATAAAATGATGGGAATCTTGGGGGGGAAATGATTACTCCATCTTGAAATGTATAATAGAGAAGTAGAGCAAAGACTAAGATAGTCTAACACTCACTCCAGGCTGGAGAAAGCAGATTGGGAATCCAAAGGGTTCCGAGAAAATGCAGCCACAAACATAAAATTCTGATGAGGAAAAGGGGAGTTGTCTAAAGCAACGTACCAGAACTCAATGACAAACAGATTTTTTAAAAGACATAGTCAAAAAGAGAAGAAAGGATAGCTAAAGATATTAAATATAAAAAACATAGTGATGCCGCTGAGAAAAGCTGACATAAAACATAGGTGGGTTTTTTTTTAATTTCCTTTTAAAAATGTTTCTTTTTAATTTTCAAAATTTTATTTTTTTCAATTAAAACAATTTTTAACATTCTTTTTTTTTTCAGTTTTGAGTTCCAAATTGTCCCCCTCCTTCTCTCCCACCCCTCCCCCTCAATGAAAAAAACCAGGCAATTTGAAATAGGTTATACATGTTCAGTCACGCAAAACATATTTCCATATGGTTGGTTAATTTCTAAGCTACACTGGGAAACAGAAGATTCAAAGAAGGGAGAACAGTGAATGACATAGAAGGAATGAAGATAATGGGTAACTGGGAAGGGGTAGCATTTCCCACCTTTGCTTCTGTACTTTCTGATGAGGAGAATCATCTTTGGCATGGAAAGGACAGAACAAAAATGTCTAATATGGAACTGAAATTTTATTTCTTTTTTTTTAATTAAATTATTTATTTTTAGTTTTCAACATAAGTTGAACTTCCATAAGTTTTAAATTTTCTTCCCAGGGCAGCTAAGTGGTTCAGTGAATAGAGCACCAGCCCTGGAGTCTGGAGGACCTGAGTTCAAATGCGGCCTCAGATACTTAACACAAAAACTAGCCATGTGACCTTGGGCAAGTCACTTACCTCCAATTGCCCTCCAAAAAGCAAAAAAAAAAAATTTCTCCCCCAGCCCCAAGATGGTTTGCAATCTGATATGGGCTCTACACATACATTCCTTGAAATTTCATTTCTGTAAGAAAAAAGTAAGAGTGTACCTTGAGCTGCCCTAAATGAGTCCCAAGTACAGCCCAGCAAAATGACATTCCACAGAACTGAAAAAACTGATGGGTGTGATCTTGAGAAAAAAGAAATGATCTTTTGAAAGGGCAGAAAACAGGAAAGATGTCACAATACTGGAGGGGAGGAGATCAAATGCTCCAGTTATTTTTTTAAAAAGCGGAGAGAGACCTCTACCCTACAGGCCTGTCAACATGACTACTTTGATTCCTGGAATAATTCTGAAAGCTCTTACTATTGGTGACCATGTAGGAGAGATCACAAACCACAGAACAGCTCCATGACAGACTGCACACCAGACTCACCTCATCTTCTTTGCCCACAACATAGAACAAGAGAAGGCCATGTGGTTCGTCCACATTTTAGCAAAGTATTTGACAAAAGTCTTTCGGGGAATTCTTATGTAAAAGATAGAGAAGTAGCAACACATTCACAGTTAGGTGGATCTGGAACTGGTTGACTGGCTATAGACCCAATGAATTAATTGTTAATTAAATTAATAATGCTTAAAAAAAATAAATCTGTGACTTGAATAAATAGGCAAGTGACACAAAGCTTGGAGGAATTAGTTGGTGCAGTGGATGACAGGACAGAAAAATACTTTGTCAGACTAGAGTTTGAGTCACATCCAAGAAAATGAAATTCAGTAGAGATCAGAATCAAGTCTTATGCTTGAGTTTAAAAAAAAATCCACCAAGCACAAGACAGAGGAGATACGGCTA
Source organism: Petaurus breviceps papuanus (assembly GCF_028583685.1). Taxonomy (NCBI): domain Eukaryota; kingdom Metazoa; phylum Chordata; class Mammalia; order Diprotodontia; family Petauridae; genus Petaurus; species Petaurus breviceps. The sequence goes on along the minus strand of NW_027186342.1, from coordinate 2,228,995 downwards.
GATGGTAGTTCATCTAAAGAGGATATGGGTGTTTGGGTAAATTCTCTATGAAGCAATAATGACGGGACAGCCAGAAATGCTTCCATGCGCACAGAGACAAACTGAGCATCCAGGACTACGAAGGTGATGGTCCCACTAGAGCCTGACCTGATCAGGCTCCATTTGGGACACTATTTTCTGTCTTAGGCACCATATGCAGAATCAGTTGAAGAAAATGTCAAGTATTTAGAATGACTGATTAGAATGAGCCACTCTGGGGTGGCTAGGTGGCTCTGGAGTCAGGAGTACCTGAGTTCAAATCCAGCCTCAGACACTTAACACTTAATAGCCGTGTGACCTTGGGCGAGTCAACCCCAATTGCCCCTCCACAAAAAATAAAAAGAATGAGCCACTCCAACTTATTATGTTAACCTTTGGGCCTGCTGTTGTAACCATGCTGGAACACTGATTTGTCAATCCATAAGCACTTATTAAGTGCCTACTGTGTTCCAGGCAGTGTGCTAAGTGTTAGTGAAACAAAGAGAAACAAAAGACGGTAGTGCTGCCCTCAGTCTAGTGGAAGAGGAGACATCACGCCACCAACTGCGTGCAAACAAGCTAGACTGGAGACAGTCAACAGAGGGAAGACACTGGAATTATTTTCTTAGAGTAAATTTTTTTGGAGGTAATCAGGGATAAGGGACTTGCCCAGGGTCACACAGCTAATAAGTGTCTGAGGTCACATTTGAACTCAGATCCTCCTGATTCCTGGCCTAGTGCTCTATCCACTTCATCGCCTACCTGCCCTAGGAAGGCCATTAGAATTGAGAGAGGCTGGGGAAGGCTTCCTGTAGAAGGTAGGATTTTAGCTGAGACTTGAAAGACAGGACAGCTAGTTGGCCCAGTGGATAGAGTGCTGCACTTGAGTACAAGATCTGAGTTCAAGTTCAGCCTCAGATATTAGCTGTCATTTAATCTGTTTGTCTCAGTTTCCTCATCTGCGAATGGGTAATAATACCACCTATCTCTCAGGGTCGTTAGGAGGATCAAATGAGGTCATTATAAAATGCTGGCACATAGGAAGCGCTCCATAAATGTTAGCTATTATTATTAGCCAATTAAAGACAATCTTCCTTCTGAAATAATTTCTCCATTTATTGTTCACTTCTTCATAGGTTTCTGCATCATCGCCCTCCTTTGGTCATTTACTTTTCCAGATTAATTACACACATTACTTCCCTTCGTGCACGCTAGAATCCAGCGAAAAGGACATTTCTTGGCATTTCTTTTCCACGTATCCTATCTCCAGGCCTTTCCACTAACTATTGTTCCCTATACCTAAAACAGATTGCTTCCTCTCCTCCTTCAGAGACTCACGCATTACCTTCTACATGAAACCTTTCCTAATCTCCCTGACAGTGCCAGAAGACATTGAAAAAATATTTTCCATATACATATACTGGGAATCCTGAAATCTTAGAGGTTTAAGCTTATAATTTCATTATCAAGCTTTTTTAAAGTTTAATGATTTTATTAAGCTTAAAACTACAGTAAGACTTTGGGATTCCATGTATATTTACATGTTGTCTTCCCAGATAGAATATAAGCTACTTGAGGTCAGGGTCTGTTTCATTTTTGTCTTTGTAACTCCAGTGCCTGGCACATAAAAGGAAATTACTAAGTGCTGGCTGAATGACTGATTTATTACCACCTTCTATCAGCTAGCTGGGCCAAAAAGCTCTGGGATGAGTCCAATGTACAGCCCTAGGCCCCTGCTGGGCTGCTGCTACCTTCCCCTCGGTCACAATCACTGCCATCACTGTACCCAGCTGGGACTAGAGCTGGGGTTGCTTGGGCTGCTGCAGTCCCAGCTGCCCCGTGCCCCTTGCCCAGTCTGTATCTGTTTCAGCCCTTTGAGGAAGATGGAAGCAGAAAGAGAAAGAGAAAAAACCAAAAGCTACCCCTGCCACAGCAGCCACCCAGTTAGAGCCACTCTGCCAGAAACCACCTGTGCAAGCAGCGAAGCCCCAGGGCCCACAATCTCTTCTCACCACCGCACACTCCTTTACTTTGGAAACCAATGAGCTATGGGGTCATACAGCCCAGAGACAAGTGTGACCGATTAAACGACTTTCTAGCTTTCCCTCCCCAAGACTAAGGGGGTGGGGATGGGAAGCAAAGCACCCAGAGAGAAACACATAAGGGAAAAACCTGGGTATCCTCGCCCCCTGTCGTGCCTTGGCTCCCATACCCACCAGCTCTCTTCGGGGACCATGATACCTCCTCTAGCAGGGGGAAAAGCGGGGGAATAGAGGAATGAGTCAGCTGGAGTTGGAAACAGAATGTTTTGTTCAGGAGAAGATGTCTGTGATGCAAGCTTGGGGAAACAATGTGCTCCCTGTATCTTCACCCCCTCCCCCTCCAGCCCAGCCAGGACATTGAGCAACCAGCCCTTGCCCCGAATCTAATCCTTCCCTGGGCTGGATCAGGACTATAGCATCAGTCTTCTTTGAGGCCTCCCACTCCCAATTATCCTCTACACAGCAACACTAAATAGCTTCCTGAACCACTAACGACCCTGACCTTTTCCTTGCTTAGAAAGCTGCCATAGTTCCCAGCTGTCTATCACATCCAAATTCCTCCGTGCTTGGGCTAAGGTTTCTCTAGTCATTGAGACCCTGGTATAATGGAAGCAAAATCAAAACACCAAGGTTTGCATACCTCCCCTCACCACAGGATTTCCAGTACTAATAGCACACACTGGTTTTCTCCCATAGATTATTCAAGACTTTATTTATTTGTTTGTTTGTTTGTTTATTATGTGACCTTGGGAAAGCAGAACCTTCCTAAGCCTTTTATTTCTTTATCTGTACAATAGGAATTCTTCCCTCACACAATGGATCAGAAGAGAAAATTTATGTAAAGTGTTTGGTAAACAGTAAGGCACAATATAAACATAAACTATTCATATCATTACCAACCCTCCTTCCTTCCAGACCTAACTACCTTCATACTGTAGTAAATTCCCAACACAAGGTCTCAGGTGAAACAAATCAGCCGATCCCATGCTTAGACCTCACCATCCCTTACTTCCCAAGCTTTCACATAGGCTACCTGGGAAACCCTACCCAAAGCCTTCCTGTCCCCATCTTCCCTAGTCTTTCTCTTTCTCCCAGAAACCATCCCTGATTACACAGCAGAAGCCTCAACCCCATGGACCCCATACTAAATTGCCCTCACCCTTCCTACTTGTTGCGCCTTTGTTTCGTATTAGACAGAAGGTGTCTCTCCTTCCTTCCTTCACATGCTCTGGAATGAAAACGTGAAAAATGTAAGGTGTTGGGAAGAAAACAACCATGTGATTTAAACTGAAGTATTGGGAAGAGTATAGCAGTGATAGGTCAAAGACCTTGAAGCTAGAATTTAGATTTAATTACAAGAAGCAATAGCCACACACATTCAGGATCGCTAAGACCTTGCTAATTAACTAACCCCCGAAAATGTCACTAGAGTAGGGGATCTTAACCTGGGGCCCACCGACCACCTCTCCCCCACCCCAGGGTTGTCTGTAGGAGGGCCATGAATTCATTTTTAAATATCTCGATAATTGTATTTCGGTATAATTGGTTCCTTTGTAACCTTGTGCATTTTAATCTATGCATTTAGAAAAGTGATTCTGAGAAGAGGGTCCGTCAGTTTCACCAGACTATCAAAGGGGTCTGTGGCACAAAAAAAGGGAAAGAATCCCAGCTTTAGAGAGCACAGAGCTCACCATCTAAGTCAGATATTACAATGTGGACAAATGAGCAAAAGAACAGATAGAAACAGAGGGCCGAGAATGTTTCAATCCAGCTCTGGAGGAGGGTTTAGGCTCAAATCCTGTCTCTGACACTTGTTCCCGGTATGACCTTGAGCAAGTCATGTCATTTCTTTGAGCCTAAGTTTCCCCATCTGCAAAATGAAGGGCTTGAAGTAGATCAGGGATTCTAAACCTTGAGTCTATGAATTTGGTGGTGTGGGGGTTTTTTTAATATTTTAAAACTGTATTTTAATATAACTTGTTTTCTTTGTAATCATAATTTTATTTTATGGATTCAAAAATATTATTCTGAGGTGTCCATAGTTTTCATCAGAGTGTCAGAGGGGTCTGTTGCATAGGCTGCCTGGCTCGTAGGGGTGAGGATACAGGAGGCACCTTGTTTGCCCAAGTTTGCACCACTGATATCTAATGCCCTGGACTAGATGGCTTCTGAGGGCCCTGCCAACTCAGGGTCTAGAATTCTATGAGCCATAACACGGCCTCGTGACTCCCCAGCAGCAGAGATCTGTCTGATTGAACTTATATAGTGTGGGTAGGTCAGTCACCTGCACCCCTCCTGCTAGAAGATCAAACATCAGTTTTGGGGTACCTCATCATTCCCCATTACCTGGCCCTGTGGGATAGGCCCTGTCAGCTGGGGTTTTATCACGGAAGCAGCCACAAATACAATCAAATAGAATGAGGTGATAGCAAGACCATCTTTACTGGCAGGATGAAAAGGTGTTGGAAGGGAGTACTAATCACTAAAGTCATAAAGGAAACCTCAAAAAGATCATTTTTAAAAGGGGGGAAAGAAAAAAGAAATGTTCATGATAATTTTATCATATATTTTAAATGAATAGAAAATCATAAGATTTGCAGTTTTGTGTACAATTATTTTTATTATACTATGTTATGGAAGTGCTTGTTTTATTCCATAAATTAAAAATTAAATTAAAAAAAAAGCTTATCCAATGAATCCTCCTCCTTGCAAGCAATACCTTATTTCAATTGATTATCTTCAAAAGGCTGCCTCTATTTAAAATCCCCCAGAGGAGAGGACGTGAAACCTGTTCCAATACCCTACCATTCTCCATTGTTCTCAAGTTCTTCTTTCTAACCCCATACCCTCATACATGGTACAGCTGAAATGTATCCCTTCTCCCAAGCTTCTCTATTTTACACCTTTTGCTTTGCCCTTGTTTCTTTATCCTCGGGGTCTCCATCCTTCTCCTCTCCCCCTGAAATCCCGGCAAATGCCCCTCTGACTCTCCAAAGGGTAAAAGGCGGAATAGGAAGGCATGCCAGGCTGGGGATGGAGCTCTTCAGTTCAGAGAGACTGAGCAGGGTGGGAGAAGAGAGCTACCCGCCCTCCGTCAAGGTGGCTTTGCTGTGGTTTTTATTATGCATCGATTTTCTTATCCATCTTCTTTAGAGCCTCTTAGATCTTCTGGCTGTGGCTGTTTCTCCAAATTGTCATTCACTCCGAGCTCTCTAGCTCCTTGCAGGAGACCAGGGAGGAAGGTGGGGGGGAGGGTTGCTAGGTAACCGTTGCCAAGGAGCCAGTGCCAAGGAACATCCCTAGCTGCCTCCTCATTCTATCCTATCCCTCTTCCCCATCCTCCCCTCAATAAGTCCTCTCAGGTCTATAAAGCACCTTGATGCTGTCACCTTCACCAGCCGCAGTCTTCTTTCCTCAGGTTGGAAGGTCAGTGATTTCAGCACCCACAGACAGACCTTTCACGCTTGGGTCAGGTCTGACCAGATCTTCATAGCTTTTTTCTCTTGGCCTTTTTTGGTTTGGGAGACAGACAGCAGTTTTTAGAGAAGCAGGATATCTCTGCTTAGTCTGAAAGGTATTGTCTATCCCTAACACAGAAAGGGATGCAGGGGAAAATGGAGGCTGGGGTAGAATATGGAAATAAACTTCCCATTTCCTCTGGAGAAGTCGCACATTCACAGCACAGTTTTAGATTTTTAATCTGTAATATCAGAATTCCCAGAATTTGGGGCACAGAACAGAACACCTCCCCCACCCCTCTCACACACACCACCACCACCACCCTCCAAACCCAACTATCCTCAAATGGAAAATGTCTCAGTTCTATGAAAAGAGGGCTGGATTTGAAGTGAGAGGACCTAGGCTTGAATCTATGTTTTACCCATGAGACTGAGCAAACCATCCACCTCTCTGGGCCTCTCTCTCTTCATATGCAAAAATGAGGGGCCTGGCTAAACCACTTCTGAAGTACCTTCTAGCTCTTGGCCTATAAACCTATGAAAATATGTTTTTATTATCTCTAATACCCTCAGCAGATCAATGAGCACATTGTGGGTACACCCTCCAGGGTGCAGACTGCAACTCATCCATACCTTACTATTCTGAGGGACTCTCATCCATGGCCTTCCACAAACATCACAGTTAGGGTACCCAAAATTCTGGGGGTCTTCCTTTCATTCTCCCTACAATTTTGGGTTCTCCATGCCACTGTCCTATTACTGCAGTAAACTAAAACATTTTGCAACAAATTTGCCTTGTTAATTCTGTTGGATGTAGACAAATAATCAAAATAAATTCGCACTAAATTAAAATGACAGCCAGGTGGCACAGTGTTTAGCATACTGGGCATGGAGCCAGAAAGACCCGAGTTCAAATTTGTATCACTGACTGTATGACCATAAGAAAGTCATTTAACCTCCTTAGCCTCCATTTCCTCATCTGTTAAAAAAAAAAATGGGGCTAATAATAGCACTTCCCTCCTACAGTTGTTGTGAGGATAAAATTGGATAATATTTGTAAAGCACTATATAAATTCTAGCTATAATTTTAATTCTCCCAGGTGACAGAGAGAAGTAGCTAGTGGCAAGCTGAGGAATGGAAAAGAGAGAAGACAGGCTGAGATTCAACCAGAAGCCATCATTCTTACATTCTGCACATATTGGAGTGAGAATGATTCTGTGCTGGATCCAGACTCCTTATTAGCTCTGGGCAATAGTAACTCTAAGAAGGGGTGTGCATGCAGGAGCCAGCTCATACTGGCCCCAAGCTGATTGTTAAATTTTCTATGAGAGCATTTATACCTTGGAAATCATCAAACTATTAATCAGGACTTGATTTATTGTTTTGTTGATTTCTAGACTGTAAGAAAGTGATAAAGGAAATGTTAATAATGCAAATTAAACTTATGAGTATGAACCTACTTTTTTTTTTTCCTGGAAAGCTTATTGTTAAACATTTACCAGTATACCCCTGGCTCTAAGTCATTCTTAAGCCTACCCTTAAGAGGAGAAAAAGTTTAACCTATGCCTTCAGTCACCAACTCCAATATGTCCCACCCATGAAAATCAAGAGGTCCTTCCTTCAACCTAAACTCAAGCTGCCCAAAAACTGGAAAAGCCCATGCTTACAGCCCCTAGGTCTCACTTGAATAGGGCTGAGAGCTTAAGGCTATGTCTGCCTAGGGAGAAGTGAGGGCCAGGGAAATCCTAGCTCAGAAACCCAAGTCTAGTCCAATCACCTTCTTGCCAATTCACTTCAGCAAGAACCAGTGCCTGAGATAAAGGAAGAAGAAAGGAAAACACTGTTCCACAATATCACAAATTTCCCAATACCCATGCCTTTTGTTCTCACCATATTCCTTTTGCTAATCTTTCCTGTTTCAAGGCCAAAAATCCATTCCGCCCAAACTCACAAATAACAATAACAAATAGCCCAAAATAACAATAGGAAGCTCTCTGACCACTTCAAGATGGCACATTGAGGAAATCTCCTTGGTCATCCCATTTCAGTGTCTTTCAGGAAATCATTGCAAGTATAATCTATATCTCTCCTGATGTGAGCCAAAACCCTTCCTCCCTCCCGATGTTCCCATATATTGTCTTCTCAGTCTCCTCAAGGTAGGGATCAGAATGCTGGGAAATATAACAGTAACAGCTTACACTTTCATAACATATCAAGTTGTTTTTTTTCTCCTTTTTTTTTTTTGTTGCCTTTTGGAGGGCAATTGGGGTTAAGTAACTTGCCCAAGGTTACACGGCTAGTATTTTTGTGTGGGTGTTAAGTGTCTCAGGCCAGAATCGAACTCGGGTCCTCCCGACTCCAGGGCCGGCATTTTACTCACTGCGCCACCTAGCCACCCCAACATATCAAGTTTTGCAAAGAACTTTACAAATACTCTCTCATTTTATCCTTACAACAACTCTGTAAGGTACATGCTGTTATGATCCTTATTTTGCAAATGAGGAAACCAAGGCAGATAAAAGTGACTTGCCCAGGGTCACGCAGCTAGTAAATCCCTAAAAAATGAGGCTGGATTTGAACTCAGGTCTTCCTGACTCAGGATCCAGCACTCTATCCACTGTGCTGTAAAGATGAAAGAGGGAAGCATGAAGGCATCAAGGCAATAACTGTGGAGACAGAAAAGACTGATTGGGATCAGAAGAGTCCAAAAAGGGAGAGCCAGCAGCTCTTAGGGTCCTGGAGGAAGGATAGAAGAATGTCTATCTATCTCTCCAATTCTGCAAAGCAGATACAAGAAGAAAAAGATACTGGAGGGCAAGTGTTGGGAAACTCAACCTTAGTGCTGCAAGGGAACTCTAAGTGAGATTTTAGGAAGAACTTCCCAACCAGCATGCTGCTTGTGTCCCTGAGAAATTGTGGTACAGAGTAGACTTTCTCTGATTTGATGGATCAATAGAGTGTCTGCTGTGGAGGAAATGGCTAAATGTACTGAGAGAATCTGAGGTGGGAGAGTAAAGGAAACATTGAGAATTTACTTTGGGGACGGAGTAAAAAAAAGAAAGGGTCCTTTAATGAGGCAACTAGAACTTTTCTTATGATTGAAGATGATTAGAAGATAGATTCATTCTCCCAGTGCCCCTACCATAACTCTAGTTGCTCAAATTTCCCCTTCCCAACAGTACAGTCAAAAGATTCCTTGCCCCCCCCCCACAATGGATGACTCCATTGATCCCTCCAATGGATCGCCAGATCTTTCCAGGAACCCTGGAGATGGACTATTCTTTATGTATAATATCTCTGAATTAGAATTTGAGTTCTTTGGCAACGGGGGCTATCTCACTTTTCTATTCATCTTCCCCAGATCTTGTCTACAGAGTGTTTGGCAAATAGAAAACAGGAATGGGGACTACATTTGTGATTTCATTGATATCCAGAGAATGCCCTTGATGAAGAAACTCGCTTTATTTGCCAACTATCTCCTCTACTCCCCATGCTCTTAGAGAGTTGCTTAGAGCGCTCAGAGGTTAAATGAGTTGCCCAGAGTCAGACAGCCAGTGTGTATAGAGATGAGACCTGAACCTAGGTCTTTCTGGTTATGAGGCCATTACTCTATCCATTATGCAATGCCACCTCTCACGTAGCATATTAGAAGCATTTAATATTTTCCATTCCATGGAAGAAGCAACAGAAATGGGAAACCAGAGAAAAGCTGATGCTAGAGACCACAGCTTTGATTCCCCATCCTCTAGCCTCTTGAACTCAGCTCTTTGGGGATAGTGTTCAACCTCCCAACCCCGCCCCCCCCACCAAACACACACTCTGCTGTCTACTCTGGTGCCAGTATGTGTCTTAACCTGCCCTATGTTGCATGCCTCATCCTGCCCTTGAAGAAAGCCAGGGATGTTTTCATCACTGGGGAGTTAGACTCCAAGTAGCACTTACAGGTAAGGGCTGGAAGTAGAGTGGTGTCCAGCCCACCTCAGCCACAAAGTCCTCCCTCCCTTTATTCTTCCATAATCCCAAGAACTTCATATTTAGGCATTATCTCAGCTGCTCCACCGCCTCACCCATTCCTACTGGGTGGAAATCTTTCCTTAATGGAAAGCCTCCACCCCAACCTTAAGTCTCTAGCCCAAGTAGGACTTCCAGATAAGGGCTGGAAGCAAAATGTCAGAACCGAGCCTAGAGCGGCAGGAATGGACATTACATCTTGGTAGAAACCTACGTCAACAAGTCTCTACCTAGGTCCTCCTAATCTATACCAAATTCTGTTTCTATCCCTATTAAGAAGGGAGACCTATAGTCACCACACTCTTAAAAACTATGTCAAAAAAGTAAGAAGACTAGACATTTTAGAAGGGGAAGAATTTCCCATCTCTTTGTTAGTGGACTCTAAAATGGATAACTAACAGAGGTTGAAGAATCCTTTTCTGTAGAGACATTTAAGCTAAAGAACAAGTATCATCTCCCAAAGTTCTCTCTTCAGGAGTTTTTAACCATTTTTTATGTGTCTGGACCACTTTCGTAGTCTGCTGAAGCCTGTAAGACCCCTTCTCAGAATAATGTTTTTAAACGCATAAAATAAAATACACAGAATTACAAAGGAAATACCCCCCAAACGAGTTCACTGCACCCCTAAGAAGCCCATATTCTGCAGTACAGTGACACTGGCCTCTTTGTGGTCCCTTGAACAAAACATTCCATCTCTTGGCTCAAGGCATTTTACTGGCTGCCCTCCATGGCTGGAAAGCTCTCCTTCCTCCTCTTTACTTTCTTCAAGTCACGGGCACTCCACCCTTCAAACCCCAGTTAGAATTGTCTTCTACAGGAAGTGTTTCCTGTTCCCCCTTGATTCTAGTGCCTTTCTTCTGTTGATTATTTCCAATTTATCTCATTCATAATTGTGTTTGCACATAGTTGTCTGCATGTTGTCTCCACCATTAGAATAGCAAGAACTGTCTTTTGCTTTTCTTTGTACCACTGGCACTTAGCACAATGCTTGACATACACTAGGCACTTTATAAATGTTTATTGGCTGACTGACTGTCAATGGGGATAGACAAGATGATCTCTCAAAGCTTCCATTCTGTTTTGTTTTAATGCACAGAAGGTATTACATAGGGAGATCTGTAAACCTAGTTATATAACCAGCTGATAAATGAGATGATAACCCCCACTTTCACTCCCTATCTTGGTTCTCTACCCCACCCCCAGCCATCTGGAATCTTTCCTGAGAGTGACCATCCAGTACTTCAACTGCAATTGAAGCAGATCTTCATTCTGTTTGGATTTGGCAAAGGAAACTACACTTCCTCATCCATTGATTGTTTCCCCCAAATGAAGCAATATGTACCCTCTTCCTCCTTCCCCTTACTCCTGCCAGTCTCAGGACCAAAGAAGCTCACCCCAGGAGAACTAGAGGAAGAAGCCAGATCATTTAGGATTAGATCTAGGATAGGATTTTCCACCAATCAGATAAGACACACAATACTATGACCAAGGGGAAATCAGCCTTTGGGAGAGGAGATGCTGTTATTAGTCCTGGTCTAGAGATAAGGGGTTGGAACAGAATGGCATCTCCAGGGGAAGCCCGGCAAGGAAGGGAGGAAGTGAATCCATAAGCACCAATCTCTTCTTGAACTTCCATTACGAAGAAGCTGGTAGTGGCTGTGAGCAGTGAGAGAGAGGAGTCAACCAGGTGTTACCCATTGTGCCTCTCTGGGTGGTCCCAGGGGCTATTCACTCATGCAACAACCATGTATTAAGTGTTGAAATACCACAAGAAAGCCATTTCTCACCATCTGAAACCCTGACAGCAGGGATGGCTGAGGCAGTGGCTGTGGTCATTCATAGCATTATAAGTCTCTGCCATTCCAAAAGCCTAGAACAACATCCAGGCAGAGACCCCCGAGACCAAGTGTCTAGGTGTGGGGGCGGGACAAGAGAAAAGTGTGGGGAGAAGCCCAGCGGCTGGCACTGTAATCAGTTCTTTCCCTCTCTTCCCCAGCTCGTCATGCCCTGTGGCACTTTTGAGGAAGCCTCCTCCTTGATCTTCTCCAAGTCTCGCCCGACATCAAAGTTCCCACCACCTGTTTTGCTGTCTGGCTCCTGAGCTGGGGAGCTGGGGGAGGGAGGGAGGGTCCATCCTGGGACAGCCTTCTTTCCCCAAAGTGGTGGGAGAGATAGAGGGATGTCAGCCTTGGGGAAACCAAAGCATCCCTTTGTAGGGAGATGATGATTTGATTCTTTATTATTATTCTTATGATTTTATTATTGCTACTATTCGATCTCTGGACTCTGTAACTTTTCACTGGCTGTCTCCCATACCTAGAATGCAGTCCCTCTCTTCCCTCCCCACCCCCACACTTCCCTCTGGAGTCGCCTCCCGCTTACCCTGGATGCATCTGCTTTGTACGTGGTTGGTAGCACAATGTCTCCCGCTTAGACTGGCAGCTCCCCGAGGGCAGGCGCGGTGTTTTCACTTTTCTTCATATTCCCAAAGCTTAGCACAATGCTGGGCACACAGTAAGAGCTTCATAAATGCTTCTTGATTGTTTATGAGTAGGGTCTATTGGGCAAGGACATTACAATAATCTATTGCTGGTATGATACTCTCCAGATGATAAATCAGAGTCTCTGGAAGTATAGTATTTCTGTTCAATAGACAGAAATGTTGGAGAAAGGGGAATTTCAAACAGAGGGATTAACATGAACGAAGGCTTTAAGAATCTCCTAGCTTCGTGACCACGGTTTGAAAAGCTGGAGTAGAGATCAGGTGGGAGAAAAGGGGAAATGACTGAGCTGTCCCTCAGAAAAGAGTTGAAGGAAGAACTGAACATTTTGAATAGGGACCCAAGAGTCCTGATTCCCCATTCTGGGCTTTTTTCATCCTTCCTCCTCTCTATTATCCCAATTTAAAGGGATGCTGGGGGTGGATAGGGGGCAGGTTACTTGCCCCATTCTCAATCTGTATGTCTCTGGTCTCCTCTGATCAGCCACAAATTCTCTATGAACAAATGACTGCCTTAAGTCTTCTTTTACAGAAAAGTCAGACAGATGCACATGCTATACAAATTAATTCAGATAATTTGCTTACAGGGGAGCAGACACTGGAGCTCCTTCCCTCTCCAGAATCAGTTTTCCTCAATCTCCTGCCAACAAACGACTGCCTTAAGTCTTCTTACACAGAAAAATCAGACAGATGCACATGCTATCCAAATTAAGTGAGATAATTTGCTTAGAGGGGAGTAGACACTGGAGCTCTTTCCTCTCCAGAATCAGTTTTCCTCAATCTCCTGCCACCGTGTGTCCATAAATATCTATATTTCCTCCTGCCCTGCACGGGAGATGCTGTTAAATGTCAAATGTAAAGTAAAGTTTGTCATAAAAATCCCTCATAAAAAAAAAATCTCCCAACTACAGGCAATGGGAAATGGAGGAGGGGAGTTTGTAAGCTGAGCCTGCTTCTTAATTCATCCCTGAACATCCCAATAATGGCAAGGTCATTTTATCCAGCCCCCTGCCTTCAGGGACATCCCAGACCAAGCTCATCTTAAAGCTGTTCCAGGGGAAGAAGATTAGAACATTAAATTGCCCTTGGCCATTTTCTCCATCAGAAAATTCTTCTATTTGCCAATAATTTCAATATCTTCAGTATAAATTTTCTCTTATGGAAGAGACATTGGTTGAGTGTGGCTCCCTTTTTACCACCTACCCATCAGTCCTAAATTTCTTCATTAAAATCATCTGATTTTTCTTCTCTTCCTGATGTGAGGGAAGATCTTACCTGGAGACAAAGGAAGGAGGAACATAACTATTCCAGATTCTTACGATTGGGGCAAGTGGGGCAGGAATCCAGGGTGGTGTAGAAAGATGGTTGACTGAAAGTACAAAGCAGAGGACTAAGGGGTACATTGTGGCTGCTATTTCTGTTTCCCTGCAAACCTCCCCTGATTACAGCAGATTTACAGGAGCCCCAGAGCAGCTCAGCTCCTCAGTCATAAACTTCTCAGAAAGAAAACTCATTGGGGTTCCCCTGAGAGGTGGCAGGAAAATAACACATCAGCCATGGCTAGGGGTGGCGAGGGAGGGGGTGGCCAATTCCCTGGAGAAGGTTTAACTCATTCTGGTTTGGAGCAGTTGGGACATAGCCCAGACCATCACACGTACTCCCCACCATTACTCCCCCACCCTCCACTGCATATTTCTACCCAAATCCGCTGGTGAGTAGTGCACACTTCCAAGTATACATATATACAACCTATCAACTCTGTTACCCTGTGAATTATCCTCAGCTTCTTCCACAGAGGCCTAGCAGAGTCCCAAGCCAACAATAGTAGAGTCAGGCACATTGGAAGTGAATGAATGAATGTGTGTGCCTCTTTCTGAGCAATTCTTTACATGCCGAAAACAAAGTAAAAACAATTTTTGGATTATTCTATAGACCTATTGTAAAATTATCATAATGCAGGGGCAGCCAGGTGGCTCAGCGAGTAAGAGCACTGGCTCCAGTGTTGGGATGACCTGGGGATCAAATCCGGGCTCAGATACTTAGCACCACACCCAGAAATAACCCCGATTGCTTAAAAAAAAAAATTATCATAATGCTCATTGAACATCTGTTGCAGTGAATAGAGCACTGGCCCTGGAGTCAGGAAGACCTGAGTTCAAATCTAATCTCACCCACTTCATAGTCATATGACCCTGGCTAAGTCAATTAACCTCAATCTGCCTCAATTTCCTCATCTGTAAAATGGAAATAATCATAGCACCTAATTCCTACTGCAGTACCTACCTTTCAGGGTTGTTGTGAGGATCCCATGAGATTATATTTGTAAAAGTCTTAGCACAGAGCCTGGCACACAGTAAGAGCTATATAAATGATTATTCCCTGACTACCCCACTCCCCTGCTTCTCAGTATTGTTACAAGGATAAAATGAGATTAAATTTATAAACTGTTTTGCAAACTAAAGTGCCATAGAAATGCTAGCTATTATTTATTATTGTGCCTCTAGTATGTGTCCAGCCCAGTGGGAGGCACTAGAGACGTACTAGGGATACAAAAAGCTTTGACTTAGACCATGCCCTTTGAGATTGTGTGATCTACAGCAATAGTGATATTAAAACAACAATCAGCCCTGAAAGACTTAGCTACTCTGATCAATACAATCATTCGAACAGAACCATGATGAAAAATGCTCTCCACCTCCAGAGTGAGATCTGATGAACTCTGAGAGCAGATTGAAGCATTTTTTTTTTACTTTCTTTATGTTTCTTGCTTTTTATTGGCTTTTGGGGTGGGGGTTGCAACATGACTAATATGGAAATATATTTTTCAGGACTTCACATGTATAATTGATATTATATTGCTTGCTTTCTCAATGGGTGGGGAAGGGATGGGAGAGAAGGAAAATATTTGGAACTCAAAAGTATTTTTAAATGAATGTTAAAAATTAATTCTTTTTTTTCTTTAAAAAGAAGGTGATTTAGAGGGGATTTCAAGCATATATATTTTTTAAAAAGCAATGACAGTGGAACCTAAAAACTGAAACCTATAGAGATAATGGGCAGCTAAGTGGCACAATGGATAGAGCACTGGGCTTGGAATAAGGAAGACTCATCTTCCTAAGTTCAAATCTGGCTTCAGATACTTACTAGTTATGTGACCCTAGGCAAGGTATTTAACCCTATTTGTCTCAGTTCTTCATCTGTAAAATGGACCAGAGAAGGAAATGGAAAACCACTCTAGAGTCTTTTGCCAAGAAAACCCCAAATTGGGTCACAAAGAGTCAGGCAAGACTAAAACAACTCAAGAACAATAGCAACAAATACAGATAATACAAAAGCTGTGTAGGCCTCAAAATATAACCTTCTGCCTTACCCAGCCTTGTTTATTAGCTTGACAATTCCTTCCGTGGCTCAGTAGACCTGGAAAATCAGTGTCTCCTTCAGAGAGTGGGTCAGTAAATCTTGGATTAAAAGGAGATCCTTCAATTCAACAAGTATTAATTAAACACCTACAAGTACAAGGTACTGGTGAGAGACATTAGTGATGTGAAAACAAAGATGGAAAAACAGTCCCTGCCCTCAAGGAATTTACATTCTACTGGGAGATGCTGTAGGTAAACATATAACTAAATAGAAGATAATTGAGAACATAAATAGCTGGGGGATCAGAGAAAGCCATCCAGAGGCGCCAACACCTGTGTTGAGCAGTGAAGGGAGCCAAGGATTCTAAGAAGAGGTAAGGAAAGGAGTGCATCCACTAATGGTGGGACAGTCTTTGTAAATGCAGACTGGCCGAGATGGGATGTCAGGTTCAGAAAACAGCAAGAAGACCTGTTCAGCTGGAACAAAGAATGTATCAGTGGGAATAATATGAAATCATAATGAACAGATAGACTGGAGTCATACTGAAGGGCTTTAAATGGTAGAAGTTACAGTTCATCCTAGAAGCAATAGGGAGTCATCCTATCTTGAGCATACCATACTCTAGGAAGATTATTTTGTCTGATATGTGGAGGGTGGGTTGGAAGAGCAAAGAGTGGAAACTCAGAAACTAATTTGGAGTCCAGGTGAAAGGTTGGGATGACATCAACTCTCATTCCTGTAACAGAATCTCATCCCAAAAAGAATATTCCAAAAAGGGACTCCCTAGTCTTTAGACTCCCTCAATCAGTCACTGGAACATTTAAGAATTCTTCTTCATGTCCAACTTCAGTTCCTTTGGTCAAATCTGTCTCCCTCAGTTTCCTCAACTGACACATGAGGATTGTAACAGCACCTACCTCCCAGAGTGGTTGTGAGGATTAAATGAGAAAATATTTGTACAGAGTACTTATCACACCACCTGGCACATCCTTCCTTCCTTTGCTAAAATGTCCACTTATCTCCTGGCATTCTGTCTTCAGAGAAAATGAGGAACACGAGCCTTTCAGAAACATAAGGACAGTGATTAAATGGGACCATTGGCCTTTTCTCCAAACCACGCCATCTTAGTCCCTGACCTCTCTTTGGTCCCATAATTCTTCCCTACCCCCACCCAGTGGTCCATTAGGGACAAGGGAAGACCTTGGAAGAGAGGAGGAGTATATGCCCCATGACAGTCTCCTTATCTGGGCAAAGGGGTAATTGGCCTTTCCTCAAAGTCACATAAAGAAAATGCCCTGGGGCATCTAGGTGGTGCAATGAATAGAATCAGGGGGATCTGAGTTCAAATTCGGCCTCAAACACTTGACACACTTACTAGCTGTGTTACCTTGGCCAAGTCACTTAACCCCAATTGCCCTGCCTTTCCCCCTCCAAAAAAATACAAAAAGAAAATGCCCTAAAACATTTGCCAAGCATATGTCTCCTTGTTTTATTCCTTGCTTGATATTCATAATCAAAGGGTCATCAAATGAGGTTATTTCTGTTGTTACACCTTTCAAGGAATCTTGTATGAGTTTAACGTAGACACCTTGTCAGGAGAGAACCTCTGTTTTAAGAGATTAAATAAATATTGGGGGGGGGTTTATAGTCAACAAATGATAAAAAAAAATAAGATGTCCTAACCTTTGCCCACTTCCCTCATTTCTCTCTCTCTCCAGCTTCCTTAATTAGCATCCTCCAGTTGTCATCCTTTTAGCCTAGAGGCAAGGGGTGGGAGAGGGGGGAATGGATGACCTTTTCTACTCTCAATCCATCCATATGATGTGGGAGAGGAAGGGCAGACAGGGGAGCAGTTTTGTCAGAAACCCTGACCTGTGCTATACCAGCCCCAGGGAGTCCCTGGGCACTCAACAGGCTCCAGCGTGGGCACAGTAGGCACCTTTCCCAAAGTAGGCACGGTGCCATGTCCTGGCATAGTGACGGGTGTGGGAAGCACAAAGGTGAGCCAAGTACCACAATTCTCCCATCCACCCACACCCACCCCCAGTTCTCCAATTCTCTCAGACTGAGCCGTTCCCACTATATGCCCCATCCCAAACCCTTCAGACACATTCTCACAGCATCCGTGGTCCAGACCCCCATTAATCCTACATGGATGATTGTGTGGTAGCTGTCTCCCCTGGAGCTTTCCAGAATGGCCCCATCCCCCTCATTTCCAGCTTCTCATCTAGCTGCTCCTAAAAGCATAATTGTGACTCCCTAGGTCCCCAGGTCAGAGTCCTCAGCTGATCAAGCTCAGCTAACAAGCATTAATTTAGCACCTACTGTCCACCAGGCATTTTACTAAGTGCTGAGGGTACCAAAAAAAAAAAGGCAAAAACAAGCAAGGAAATCACATTCTAACGGGGGAAACAATATGCAAATAATTATATACAAAGAATGAAACAATCCTTCCTCAAGATAGGCTTGCATTCTAATGGGGAAGATAACAATTATATAAATTTAAAACATATATGGCATAAATATAAACAAGGACCAGACAAGCTCCTGCCTACTAGCTGTGTGAGACCCTGGACAAGTCAATTAACTTCCATCTGCCTCAGTTTCCTCATCTGTAAAATAGAGATGATAACAGCATCTACTTAAGCACTCACCTTTTGGGGTTGTCAAGAGGCTCAAAGTGAGAGCTTTTCCAAAGCTAGGAACAGCTGGTCAAAAACTCTTAAGGATCACTGCTGAGGGGATAAGGAAGAATTTAGTCAAGTAGGCCTGGCTGGAGTCCTCCAAGCAAGGTTTCCTAGAGGAAGGAAACAGAAAGCAGAATTTAAAAGGAGAGTAAGGCAGGTCTGGACAGAGAGGAGGGAGATGGTATCTGCTATTGGGAGATGACAAAGACTAAGCTGAGCATGAGTTTATCCACACAGTGGCACTAAGTCTGATTCAGGGGAGGAGGGAGGAATTACAAGAAATCCTAGAATCTTAGGATTCTAAGTCATCTAAGAATTTGTAAGACAGCGGTGGCTAGGTAGCTCAGTGAATAGAGCACCGGTCCTGGAGTTAGGAGGACCTGAGTTCAAATCCGGCGTCAGACACAACACAAAAACTAGCCATGTGAGCTTGGGCAAGTCACTTAACCCCAATTGCCCTCCAAAAAAGCAAAAAAAAAAAGGAATTTCTAAGATCTAAGAAATAGCCTACTCCAATTCCACATTTTAAAAATGAGGCAACAGAATCCCCAGAAGATTCACAGACTTGCTGGTCCCTAAAGAATTGCACCTGAAATCCAGGCCTTTCGCCAGCCAGTCTAGAGTTTTTTAGAGTGAGCAGACTGGTCAAGAGACTAAAGAGGAAGAAAAACCTGAACATCCATGAACACAGATATGCCTGAATAGAAACACCAAACCAAAGGCAAAGTGCTTTGAGATCAGAAGTCAACTATCAAACAAAACTCAGAAATCCCATGCCAACCAAAGCTTATAAAGTCACCCGCCAGAGACCAAGAAATACAAGAACTGACGCCAGACCACGTCATAGGAAAGCAACTCCTCTCCACTGTCCTCTCCCCCCACAAAAGGTCTGAATACCTCTAGGCATCCTGCCTTTTTACGCATCACATGATACAATCCCATTTGGGTTAGTCTAACTCGTGTAGCTTCATGTACTAATTAAGCTGTAAGACACAACAGGGCATGAATTTATTGTGCAATAATTCACACACGGGGTGTTTGCGCAGTGCTTGGGCGTGAGTTATGACACATTAATTCACGGCCTAGAGGGCCTCGTTGCAATTACAGAACCATTTTTTAAAAATCATTTGGGTTTAAAACAAAAATGTTGGTTCCCCTCCTGCCCCCCAACCTGAGTCCTGTCTCAAAAATCTGTGTCAAGGGGCAGACACCTGAAATCACGTGCCACTATGCCATGGGTTCCTCTTCTCTTCTACGACACATGTAAGGGTTTCTTGGTGATGGAGAAGGGGGACCCAACCATCTTTCCCAGCTGAAGTAAGACCTGAGGGCCTATGGAAGCAGGAGCTGTGGATACTGGGAAAAGAAGGGATTGGCATCACAGTGAACATTGAGAAGAGAAGGTCTTTAGCTAAGGGATACTGGTCAGGAGAAGGACAGAGACTTCATGAGCACTGCAGACAGAGGTCTATTGGCCAAATCACTGGGGAAAGAAAAGGGGTACAGATTAAGCATTTCCTGGGGGAAAGAAGCAGGGACTCAGGGCTATTTTGACATTCAACAAACCCTACACCAAGCAACCAGTGGGGGGAGGAGGAATCAAAATATCAAAATATATCAAAAAGTCAGAAAAGTTAGAGGGGTAGAGAAATTAATCCATCAAAAGAACACTGATTATAGGGGGAAACTAGCCATCAGGCAGGGACTCAATCTCCTTTTCCCAAATGAGATTCCTTCTACTATCTCCCCATGGCTTTGGGAGACTGCACAAGCTTCTATTTGTAGCCTACTCTGGTCTGTTTGGCCCATAGTGTTCTATAAACACCCTCTGCCATCTGTGATGTCAGCCACCAGCCGCCTGGAGAATCTGTCCCGCTCTGCAAGCATGTATTAAAACACTCACTTATAACTCCCTATTAATTTTTCACAAGGAGTTATTTTTAACTCACACAAACCATTGTCTGGATGAGCCAAATTCATTTTCTTAACAAACAAGCCCAGCGTGTTGCTCCCTTTCCCCCTAGATTCCCTCCCATCACTCAAGCGGGCTTTGGAGAGGAGTGGGGCAACTCCAATAAGCAGCCCTACAATCCGCTTCCAGAATGAGGAGAGAGGAACGAAAAGTCAAGTCACTTCTTTAGGACTGATCCCACACCTTTACCTTTTGTCTCCGCCTCTAGCTCTGTGGTGTGAAAATTTTAGGAAGTATTGGCAAAGGATTTGGAAAGGAGCTGGGAAGTTAAGATTAAAGGCATGATGTCTTCATTGTCAATCATAGAAAATATCCCAGTGTAACCAAGCCAACTTCCTCCCTCAAAAAAACAAATCTCTATTGAAGCAGTATCCTTTGCCATTTGTTCAGGCGAAATCTCTGTTTACCCTCAGCATGGAGCACATATGGTCATCACCAATTCTTAATTCATTGCCCAAATGAAGAGAAAACACTGAAAGAACATATATTCCTTTCTATGTGACTTTGGGATGCAATACTTTCCAGAAATGCTTCCTTAGAAGTAGTTGGATTACTCAGTAGATAGATCAATGGCTCTGGAGTCAGGAAGACGTGAGTTCAAATTTAGCCTCAGACACTTACTAGCTGTGTGACCCTGGGCAAGTCATTTAACCTCTGCCTTAATCTACTGGAGAAGGAAATGGCAAACCACTCCAGTATCTTTGCCAAAAACTCCATGGACAGTGTGGTCCCCAGAGTCACGAAGATTCTGACATGACTGAATAGCAACAACCATGTTCCTGAATCTCTTTGACTCAGACAAATATCAAAATGATTTTGGACACCATGAAGAAGACAGAAGTATGGTCCAGATGTAAGCTGAAAAAGCAAGGGAAAACCAATGGGGATTTTAAAAAGCCCTGCCACAAATAAGCCACATACTATAGAGAGTCACTAACAGACTACATTTCTTAGGCTGGCTTAGAACTATAATCCCCTATAGGCTGTAGGGAACCAAAGCACCTTGATACATAGCTTAAGTGAATCCCCAAATCTTCAGAGCCTTCAAGACCGCTCCTGCCTTTGCCCAAGAGGGTCTCTAAACCAAGGGTCAATGGATAGATTTCAGGGGCAACTTGAACTTGGATGGGAAAAAAAATACATCTTTACTTTCACTAACTTCTGACTGATATTTGGCATTTCCTTCAATTGTGAATTTTATTTAAAAACAAAAGAAAAAGCCTGACCTTATTAGAAGGAGTCCATAAGGGGGCAGCTAGGTGGCACAGTGAATAGAGCATCGTCCCTGAAGTCAGGAGTACCTGAGTTCAATTCGACCTCAGACATTTGATACTTACTAGCCGTGTGACCTTGGGCAAGTCACTTAACCCCAATTGCCCTGCCCTCCCTCCTCCAAAAAGAAAAAAAAAAAGGAGTTTATAAGCTTTGCCAGGCTGCCAAAGGGTATATTTGTGTATGTGTGCATGCACACGGGTACACAATTTTAGAACATCTGGTTTAAACTTTAAACTTTGGAGTAGGGTTTTTTTTTAACTTTTTTTTTTCCACAATGGACCCCTTCTCATAGTAAGATTTTAAAATACATAAAATACATGGAATTGCAAAAGAAAACAACTATATTGAAATAAAGGTGTAATTTTTTTCCACCCTAATTCCCCACCTCCCAGAAAACTCTCTACAGATCTGGGCCTCCTGCTATGAACCTCTAACCACCCCACGTGACTAGGGTGGTCCAACTTGTCCTTAAAAGAAAGCAGATTCTCTACTGTCTCGTTCCTGAGTCTGGAAGTCCCTACTGATGCCTAACCCCAATCTCATATACTGCAAATGTTACCTTTGTTGTTATGTGTCCTTGTTCTCTAAGAGAACCAAGACTTCAAGAAGGTAATGCCATGACTTGCAAGTGAATTGGGTTTAAAAGTGAGAGATGGCTGTGCAAAGTCAACAGCATCACTTTCTCCTCTGGAGCCACCTGAGTCTAGTGGCAAGACAAAGATCAGGATGACTAGAGAGGCCTCGGATACAGTAGGAGACCTAGGCTTTTCTAAGCTAAGGTCTTTCTTACCCTTTTAGTTTTTAACTGGGCCTCAGTGGAGATAAATAAAAGGCATAGTCTCTTATAGGCATAGGACCTGAACCTGTGATTTCATTGGTGTACAGATCTCCCTGAATAAGGAATCTCCCTCTACCAATGCAGGCTGCACCTCCTCTGCACCTTACAGTATTAGATAATCACCTAGAGCATGGAATGATTAACTGAGCTGCCCAAGGTCACATGGCCAGCATGTAACATAGTACAGGCATACTAAACCCAGGTCTTTCCAGTTCCAAGATTGGCTCTGTGTCCACTATACCACACTGCTGATCGTCTCCATAATCTATGTCATGGTAGTAGGGATTATAGAACTAATCATTCTGAAATGTTTTGCAAACCTTAAAGTTTTATATGTAAATGCTAGTTGTTGTTGTTATAATAATAATTATTATTAACAAATCCCTAGAGGCATGACAAGTCTAAAACCCCTGAGCATCTAAGGCAAAAGGAATAGGTTTGTTTTTATTGGACAGGATGGAAAAGGAATTCAAAATGTGGGGTTCATGGCACCCTCTCCTAGATGACTGTACATACGTACCTTCTCCCACTCTACCGAAGCTTCAGAACTTCAACAGCTCCCATTCTCCACCCAACCTAGTCCCAACAACAGTGTCTGGAGGCAGAGACATCGGCACAGAAGTGTTTCTGTCTTCAACTTTGTATATACCCAATGACTGGCATAGAGGAGACGTTTAATAAATGCTTTTTGATCGACTGATTGACTTTAAAGGACCAATCTCTTGCCAAGATAGGAAGTATATAACCAGTGGCTATCGGCCAGTAAGAGGGTCAGGGAGGAGCAAGGCCAGAAATTCTCCTTCAGTCTTCACCACCATCCATATGACCTTTTCCCCAGTGCTTTTTTCCCATTTACTTGAGTCAATCAAAAGCCCACTATGTGCTGAGCACTGGGGATATAAAAAAGTGGCAAAAGACAGTCCCTGACCTCAAGGAGCTCACAATCTAATGGGTGTCTTTAAAGACACTTGAGATGTCTTTGGAGTTATCACAGAATCATAGGACTGAGATACAAAAGGGACCTCAGAGGTCATCTGATTTCCCCTACACTGTCCCTGGATGAGTAAAATGAGGTCCAGAGAGGTTAAATCGTCCAAAGTCAGACAGCAAGTAACAGGCCTGGGATTCAAAAACAAATCTACTGACTTCCCAATCCTGTTTTTTTTTGTCTACACTGCCACTGTACCTAAAGATCTAATTTTCCCCGTGAAAACTCATATTATCCCAAGCACCATGGGTTCTGCAGTGCCACTGATTGATTACCCAGGAAACTCTCCTTATGGAGAACCTGGGCCAATTTCCTATTTTTCTACAAGAGGGTTTAAGTCAACTAGGTGAGTCATACTTATGCAGATTCCCCAATATTTCAAGACCTCTGTTTCTCCCCACTTTGAAACAAGGGGTGATACCTCCACACTCCACCTCTGACACAGTCAGACCTACCTCGAAGTCGTAAAGATGTCAGGGTCATCACAGAGTCCAAATAGTAGATAAGAAAGGGCAGGCCTATTTTATGAGGCAAACCGGATAAAGACAGGGAGGCAAAGTCTAAGCATATAATGTAGACATATTGGGAAACCAGGGTGGGGTAGGGGGTGATGGGAAGCAAACTCCAATTCATTCTATGGCAGCAAGTGAATCCATCCTCCTCAGATACAATTTTTATCCGGTCCTTTCACTGCTCAAAAGAAATGGGGTTTAGCACAGTGCCTGCCACATAAAAGAACTTAGTAAATATTTGCTGAGTTGACTTGTTTCCAGTCATCTTTAGGGTCAACATCCCAACTCCTCAGACTCTCTTGGGCCAATTCCAGTCCTACCTTCATGTTTATAGTTGTTCCTTATTTCCTCCCATAGTATCTCCTACCCCTAAGCATTCACATAAGTCATTGCTCTTATATAGAATGTCTACTCACTCTTCCCTATCCCTCCCCTCCTTTCCCCAACTCCAGAGGAAGCCTTACCTGATAGCCCTCCTAGATCTTTTCACTCCTTCTGCCCTAATATACTCAGAGTATCTCTGTTCACAGATTGGCTGTGTCCCAACTCCAACAATCAATCAGCCAAGCTCTTAACTAAGCACCAATAAGCTAGGGGTACAAAAAAATAAAAATGAAACAGTTCCTGCCCTCAAGGAGCTTACATTTCCAGCACTGAGCCCACCCAGTGCCTGGCATGATAACAAATAATTCACAAATTTGTGTTGATTGATTCCATCAAAGGTGATTACACAGGCATATATAAGTCAGAGACTGGACCTGTGATTTTGCTGGTATAGGGGCGTTCTCAAATGAATCCATTCCCTCCCTCCATCCAGGACAATACCTTCGCTGCAATTGTATGGTCTTAGAGCACTGAGAAGTTGTGAGTTGCCCAGGGTCACCCAGTCAGTGTGTGTCAGAGGAGGGACTTGAACTCAGGTCTTCTTGGCAGTAATGCTAACTCTCTATTCACTACACCGTACTGCCTGTCATCCACACACAAAAAAAGATAAAGGACATTTTGGGGGGATGGGCACTGGCAGCTGGTGGAGATAAGGGAAATTTTCCTGTAGATCAGGGGCTCTTCACCTTTTGGGGGCAGTCTGGTGGAGTCTACTGATATATCTTTATTTTATTTATATATTTATTGTACCCCATATATATTACAATACCCTATCCCTATCTACTGTGGGAGAAAGGTATGTGTGGTCATCTAGGAGAAGGTGCCATGAACCCCTTCATTTATATCTTCATTATATCCAAATATCTTTAAATGGGCAATATAAAATACACAGTATTACAAAGAAAACCAATTATACTGAAATGTAGTTATCAAAATATTTGTTAATAATAAATCCCCAGATTAGATGTAGATGTTGAAGACACACCATTGGAGTTCTTGTTCATCAGTCACTTCAGTCATGTCTGACTTTTCTGGACCCCACTGAGAGTTTTTTCTTGGCAGAGATACTGGAGTGGTTTTGCCATTTCCTTCTCCCGCTCATTTGACAGATGGGGAGACTGAGGCAAACAGAGTTCAATGACTTGCCCAGGGTCACACAGCTAGTAAGTGTCTGAGGCTGGATTTGAACTCAGGAAGATAGGACTTCCTGATTCCAGAACTGGCACTCTGCACTGTACTACCTAGCTGCCCTATCAGAGGGTCAGAGACTGTTGTCTCCTCTGACTACCCCAGTGCCCAGGACTGGGATCTGTATGCACATGGTTGCTCAGGAATGGCCTGTTGGATAGATTGATAGATCTCAGTTTTCCTAGAAGTAAGAAATTCTTTGGAAGGAGAGTGGGAAAGAGCCAGCCAGCCAGTGGCGGGAAGACAAGAACAAGCATATCATCCTTTTCAGGAGCGTCTCCTGAGGACATTTCCTAATGAGGCTCCTAGTCTGTGAATCTCAATTTAATTAAGAAACATTTTCTCCCAGAGGAGGTGCTTGGCTCTGGGGAGGTGCTAAAGAAAGACAGAGGCAGCCCGGAAACATGAAGATGGCTTGTATGGATTCCACAATGCCCCCGGGTCCCTCCTTCCCTCATCTATATGTCTCTGAGCTCATTCCAAACTCCACAACACAAGTTCCATTCCAACCAGCCAAGAAGAACCCATGTCAAATCCAGTCCACCCACTCAACTGAGGGCTGTCTCCTTCTCCCAGCCAATCCCACCCACGCTCCTCCGTGGTTCACAAGGTCACTCTGTCCATTCCTCCACCTCCATTCAGTAGAATATAGTAGACCCCAAACAGATATCTGCCTCCCAACTTTTTGTTTTTCTAAAATGAAAATGGCAGTAACTCACCTGTTTTTACATCCCAAGGCCTTACCATAAGATATTCCTTCTTCATGTCTAACCCTCATCCCTTCTGCTACAGGGAAGACACAGCATTGCATCAGAAATTGAATGAAAACTAGGTAAGATGTGATTTTTTCAAGTATTATATTTGGAAAGATAAAAGGTAGACATGAGAAGACCAGGGCCTCAACTGTACAATTTCTTTAAGAATCTAAGAACAAACAGGCTCTGTAGCTTCCTTTTTATCTAAAAGTAGCTTTTTCCCAGTCCCAGGAGGATTTTTCCCTAAACCCCAAGTCATACTTTTGGACATACCCTATTACAAGTAGGAGAGAAAAATTAAGTTTACTGTCAGTCTAAGAAAAATATCACTAGATGGTGAAAAAAAAAGTATTCCAAAACCAATCAAAAGTAACATTTATGTTCTCTATTCTGAATCATCTTTGCCCCTGCTCACCCTCGTTATCTGGAATCCTCAAGAGCCTACTGTGTTGAGGGAGAGAGTAATGCTTATGAGAGAGTGGGGGCTCCATGTCATGGGACAGAAAAAAAAGGGAGGAAAAAATGAGAATAGCGAAGATGAGACCTTGGGAAAGAAAGCAAGCACGGTGCAAATTAGACAACCACACTCCTTGAGAGCTTGGGTTGATGAATTCAGTCCCTAGCCCCACATGCTTCAGGAAGCATTGTCAGAGGTAGCAGAGATGATCAGGGCTAGGGAGAGAAAGGGCCCCAAAGGGAACCCTGGAAACCTTTTTCTGAGAGGCAAAGAGCGCCTCTTATAAACTCTCTCCCCCAGGCAATGGGGATGAAAGCTTCTACATCAAAACGAGAAGTCCGAAGAATTATAGATTTCCTCAACAATAAATAATCTGGAGAGAACGACCGCCTAACCACCGTTTATAAATGTTGGAAAATACACACTCACATCAGGGAAAGGGGCAGGCAAGGTAGAGAATTATGGGGTTGTCCCCTCCAAGAAAGGAGGAGGAGAAATCAATTTTCACCATGACATTCTTGGGATGGGAATTAGCAGAGGGAAAGGGGGGTAAAGGGTAACAAAGACTGGAGACCTGGTTTGCTGGGTTCTCTCAGCATCTAGGCAGGGGTGAATCAATCAAACAATCAGGTTCCATGACCCATTTATTTACTATCTGGGACAAACATATTCAACCCTATGCCTCTAAGTCTTGGCATCACTATCTATCCAATGATTACATTGCCTCCC
This sequence comes from Petaurus breviceps papuanus, assembly GCF_028583685.1. NCBI lineage: Eukaryota > Metazoa > Chordata > Mammalia > Diprotodontia > Petauridae > Petaurus > Petaurus breviceps. The sequence goes on along the minus strand of NW_027186342.1, from coordinate 2,201,820 downwards.
CTCCTTTCCTAGTTTTTGTCTCAAGTTCCTTTTCCCTGTAGACTCAGGGGAGATAGAGGCTTAATGCTTCTACATTATTGTTGAAAAAGTATGGAATGGAGAGGATGGGGGAGGGGTGAAGGAGCAAAAGGATCTAAACAGTAGCAATGTAATCACAGGGTACTAGAATTTTAAGGTACAGCAGAAGTCATTCAGCTTAATTCTTTTCTAAAATATGAACCCCCTCAATAACATTCTCCTGAACTAGTCAATAGCACAAAACTCACTACCTAATAAGGTAGCTTTTTTCACAAGTAAGATTCTCACTATCTCTGTTACACACACACACACATACACACACATACACACACACACGGTCATGGTAAGAGTGGTGATCCTGACCGGCAGTGGCTGATACTTTAAATCATCCAGTTCAGGGATTGGGAGTTTTAGGGCTAGAGATGAAGATGGAATTACCCTGTATTCGATTAACAGCCAAAATGTCAGTAAAGTACAAATGCCTGGAAAGAAACCACAGGTTTGGCACCCATTTGTGTGGTTATAATAATTGTACACACTATAACTGTCATGCTTGTAGGATTGACACAGAATGCCAAATCAGGAGCCTGAACTAGGAAAGGCAAGGACTCTGGGAGGCATCGGTGGGGTGCATATACAGGAGCTGAAGTCACAGGGGAGGGAAAGACAGCAATTAGCAGGGGAGGATTAGATGGTGAGGGGGAAGACACTGGGGGTTCTGGGGTCTGTCAGGAGTTACCAATTCTCCCTTCACTTGATCCCTAGTTTTCAGATCATATCCTGCCAGGGCCTTTGTTTCTTCCCAAACAGATTACAATAGGCTTGGAATAATCAAATCTGAGTTTTCATTCTCATTCATTCCCCTATCTCTATGACCATAACCCAGCCCTGAACAAACATGCTTTCATCTTCACCTTCCATATTTCCAAGAAAGAAGATTCCGTCTCTCTTCTTGTAAGTTATTCCAATGTATCTCAACCTTAATAGTCCCTTCTGCCTTCCTTGGCTGACATACCTTGTTCCTCATTTACAACCTACTACCTCTTACTTCCAATCGTGGGATAACACAAACTCCATTTCCACAAATAAATATGTTTATAAATTCAAGAAATCCAGGGGAGGAAGTAAAACCTCATTCTCTATTTCAACAAACATTTATTGAAAGCCTACTCCATATATACAATGCAACATTCAGAGGATACAAAAATAGTCCCTGCCCTCAAGGTATTTATAATCTAGTGGAAGAGGGGAATCAAAAGTATGCAATATAAAAGTCAGCATATAATAAATGTAAATACAAATATAATACATATGAGTAAGTATAATGCAAGTCAGAAAACGTTATTCTTCAGCCATTTTTTCAGTTGTGTCTGATTCTTCATGACCTTTTGGGGGGTTTTCTTGGAAAAGATATCAGAGTGCTTATCAGAATGCTTTACCATTTCCTTCTCCAGTTCATTTTACAGATGAGGAACTGAGGCAAATAAGGCTAAGTGACTTGTCCAGGTACATGCAGCTAGTAAGTGTCTGAGACTGGATTTGAACTCAGGAAAAGGAGTCTTCCTGACTCCAGGTCTGGTACTCCATCCTCTGCATCACCTAGCTGTTCTACAGAAAACAGTAAGATATACAAAATTCTATGGAGAGGAGGAGGGGGAGGTGCTAGGGGATGAGAGGTGAAGACCACTTTAAAAGGGGAAGGAAATGAAGAATAAGTCCTTGTAGCCTACAATCTCCAGACTAGAGGACTCTAGCTGTTTCCAGCGCTCAACAGAACCACATGCCACCAAGAACAGTCCCAGGATTGAGATGAAAGGCCAGGAAAGCAGACTGTCGTTTAGTGAAGGCAGTTAAAAGAGAGAAAATCCTTCAAATTTCCTAATGCACCAGGCCATTTGCTCCCCAGATTCAGTGGCCAGATAAGACAGAGTACTGAAGGGAAGGCAGCTCTCCTCTACAATGCATTTCCAGAAGAATCCATCCATTGCATTGCTAAAAAGCATGCCCCTGCTCCAGAACTTAAAGAAAATTAAGGCCATGTTACAGAAGAAAATTCACACAGGTGACCATAATGCCTCCAAAACTACGAAGCAAGCTTAGCGAAAAGTACCATACAAAACAGACTTGCTACCCGTCTGAGATCTAGACCTGTATCTATATCAAGGTTCTCAGTATCTACTTCAATACCTGTATGGATGTGTACCACTTGTGCTGGTAAATATTTAACGACTGATTCTCCAAGGGGAAAAAAGGCACAGAGGACACACTTTTAAACTTAATTTCCTTCATTAACATTTACTCCATCACTTCCTTTAAATCTAGATAATCAATAAAACAATAAATCAAGCCTTGATTTCGTAGCATTTGTTGATTTCCGAGACATAAATGCTCACATCGAAAACTGAACAATCTGCTTGGTAGATTCAAGCACACCCCTATAAGACTGTGAGCCTTAAGTGTAAGGACTGCCTTTTGCTATCATTTGTGCACCCTCAGTGCCTGGCATACAGTAGGTGCTTGATAAATGCTTACTGATTGACTGACCTCATCAAAGTTGATACTTCTTCCAATGGTGCATGTCCTTATCCTCTGAGACTTTTGTCCATGCTCTCCCATACATTCCCCCAAATTCCACCTAATGAGTTGCAGCCATCCTCTAAATGTCCAGATGTTGCATTGGTACCAGTAGGGTACATAGGTTATTCTTCTCTGTTATTATATGGTTGATCTGCTACATTTTCTGGTCATTCACTTTTTTTTGATGTCAAAAGCAACATAGAATAGTAATAGAGTACTAAACCAAGAGTCAGGAAAATGTGGATTCAGTCAACTTCTGACACCCGTTGGATGGCAATGAGCATGAACGTCAGGAAACAGCCTAAAACACTCTATAAATTTTTGATGGGTAGCAACTCAGACATCAAAAGGCAGCAGGTTTCCAGGTAATCTGAAAGAATAACCCAATTCAGGCACAAGTCATGGCACATAAAAGTGTCTAAATCCCTACCTGCCCCCTTCCTATTCCTAAACTCATAGGATTTAGGGCTGGGAAAGACCTCCAAAGTCAGTAGTTCAACCTCTTTCTCTTACAGATAAAGCTGTGTTAAGAGAAGCTAGGACTTGATCAAAGTCACATAGGTGACATCAAGATGGTGTTTGTATCATAGATAGAATGTGATTAGTTAACAGTTTATCTCCCTGGGCTTCCTGCCCTTCAGTCAACAACAGCACCAGTCCCTTTTTTGCTCCTGATACTCACTACCCTCTTGCTTTTTGACCAGGCTCTTAGACTTCTCTGAACCAAACCTCCTCCTGCTTGTGGTTTCCTGGGACCTCAGAGGATACCTGTCACAAGGTTGGGTCTCGAGGGATGACCTTGAACCATCTAATCACTTGCCTCCCTCAACAAATTTCTACCTATCCATTCCTGGTCTGCCTGACCTCATTCTTCAATTACGTAGCCTACTCTCAATTCCTTTTATACTCACCATCCCACCCAGTGATTCTGATCTGACAATATCCCAAATCCAGATCTGCTTGTCCCTTCCAGCAGACCCACTGGAAAGCCTGCTCCACAAGGAACAAACATCCTCTCATCTTTAACTCTTCCTCTCTCACTGCTTCTGTCTTATAGCATTCACTGAGCTATGACTCCTTCCAGATGATACTATTTTTCTTTTCAGTAGTGACTACACTTTCTTTCACATGCCCTATCTCACTCACTGGTCATGGTAGGGAAACTGGAATATTCTTGTTCCCCAATGGCTCTTTCTCAGTCACCAAACCTTAGCAACTTCTCCTTTGAGATTCATGCTATCTAAATGTATTACTCAACCCAGATACTGGTGGACATTATCTACCAATGCCAAAGACATTCCCTCTCCTTCCTCAAAGAGTTTAGTGTCTGGCTCACAGTCTTCCCTCTCTACCCCAACTCCAGGTCTCATATTAGGGGACTTTAACACATATTAGTGTTCTCTTAAATACCTTAATTTCTCATTTCTTCAATCCACTCAGTTCCCTTGACCTTTTCCTCCATTCCACTTCAGCTACAAGGATAGACATACCCTTGATTTTGCCATCACCACAAGTGTCCGACTTTCATATTCATAAATGCTGAAAGTCCTTTATTTGATCTCTTACCGTTCCCTTTTTCTATGTCTTACAACCCCTAAGCCTGGGCTTTGTCCTTACTCTTACTGCCAACCTTCCACAACTGAATATTTTCTCAGGCCATTACCCCTACACTGGCTATATTCCTTGGTAAATAACCAGTTCAATTCTGTCCTCTCATCTACTCTTGAATTCCTGCCCCTATCAATCATGCCTTACCAAATTCCAACACTGCATTATGCCTATCTTCTTCTTCCTTTGCTTACTCATGTGAGGTCGAACAGAACTAGAAATCATGCTGATTGGATCCATACAAATTTAAGTTAGCCAATCTCAGCTAGACCCTCACTGCAGCAAAGAAAATCTACTACTTCTCACTAATTGGTTCTTTAGCCCACACACCCCAGTAGTTGTTTCAATCAATCTGTCTCCTCTCTTCTCAAGCCTCCCACAGCACCACCTTCTCCCACCCTCTCAGCTGAGGACCTCACCTCACACATCACCAAAAGAACCAAAAGCTCCATCTTCTGCTCATTTCATATTCTTGACATTATTCCCCGCTATCTTCTCCTTCATACCAATAATGAACCCCTTGTAATAGCCCATACCCATAGCCCAGCCCTGAAAAAAACTTGTGCCTCCAACCTCTTATTCCATAATTCCAAGAGAGAAGCTCCCTTTGCTCTTTTTGGCAACTATTCTAATGCATCCCACCCTGACAGTCCTTTATATCTAACTGCCATCCTACAATATAATGTGGGGTGCCATCACCTCTTGCCACTGGACTCCAATGACTCTGGGGGAGAAAGCAGGGCTGATGACCTTGCACAGTTCTGCCTCACTTAAATCGAATTCACTTGCAAGGCAAGACATCACCTTGTGATGTCACTGGCCCTCTTTGAGAATGAAGAACAAACAGCAAACAAAATATAAATTGTCTTCTTCCATCTTGCTTCTGGAGATGTGAAAACATAATCTCTATTGCCACATTAATTCAACAAACACTGATCCCATCTTTTCCCAAGTTCTTCAACAGATTGCCAGCCACTGTCTCTCATTTTTTTAAGCAATTGGGGTTAAGTAACTTGCTCAAGATTACGTGGCCAGGTGTTTCTGGGTGGATGCTAAGTGTCTGAGCCTGGGATTCAATCTCCAGGTCATCCCGACATTGGAGCCAGTGCTCTTACTCGCTGTGCTACCTGGCCACCCCTCTGTCTCTCATTTTTAATCTCTCCCCCTTGGCTCTTTCCTACTGACTACAAACATATCCCAACCTGTCTCCTCCTCCATCCTTTAAAAAAAGATCCTCACTTGATCTTTTCATCCCTACTATCTTTTATTCTTCTCCCTCCCTTTCTCCTCTAACATCTTGAAAAAGCTGTTTATATTCAATGTTTCCACCTCTTCTCCCCTACTCTCTTTTAAACCCTCTGCAACCTGGCTTCCGACCACTCTCCAAAATTAACCAGAGATCTCTTGATTGACAGATCCAATGGCCTTTAGGATTCCTCGTCCTTCCATTTGACATCATTGATCACCTTCTCCTGGATACTCCCTCCTCTCTGGGTTTTCATGATCCAACTTCTTTTGGTTCTCCTCAACTTTTTTTTGCTTTTTTTTGCTTTTTGGAGGGCAATTGGGGTTAAGTAACTTGCCCGAGGTTACATGGCTAGTATTTTTGTGTGTGGGTGTTAAGTGTCTGAGGCCGGAACCGAACTCGGGTCCTCCTGATTCCGGGGCCAGTGCTCTTACTGAGTCACCTAGCCGCCCCACCTCAACTTTCTAATCATCCTTCAAGGCTCCTTTCCATGAACTACGGTGTTCCCCCCAAGGTTTTCTCCAGGGCATCTCTTTTCTCATTATTATTATCTCACTTGGTGATTTCATCAGCTGCCAAGTGTTCAATAATCTCTCTGCAGATGATACCTGGAACTATATAAGTAGAGTTTCTCTCTCCTGAGTTCCAGTCCCACATCACCAAGTGACTCTTGAACATTTTGAACTGGCACCTCAAATTCAACATGTCCAAAACAAAACTCATAATATCTTTCCTCTGAGACCCATCCCACCCCTCTTCTGGACTTTCTTCATTACTGTTGAGAGTGCCACAATCCTCCCAGTTAGCCAACCTTTCAATGGCAGTGTCATCCTCAATTCCCAACTCACATTCATTCCATCTACCCCATTCAGTTACCAAATCCTGTCATTTCTAATGTGATGACATCGCTTGTATGCCCTCCCTCTTCTCTTCACTGCAACCACTCTAGCTCAGACTTTTTATGGAAATTGAATTGCTAAATAAGCCCAGGAACCAATGGAATTTAAGCTGCAAGATTCCTTCTTTAGGCTTCTATTTTACATTTCCCTAAAATTTATCAATGGAAGCAGCTAGGCAGCTCGATGCACAAAGTGTCAGACCTAGAGTCAGGAAGACCTGAATTCAAATCTGGCCTTAGACACTTACTAGCTGCATGACTCTGGACATATCAGTTAAGCTCTGTTAACTACTGGAGAAGGAAATGGCAAATCATTCCAGTATCCAAAAAAAAAAATACATGGACAGTATTGGCATGATATGGTCCATGAGGTCAATAAGAGTTAGGAATGAATGAATGAATGAATGAATGAATGAATGAATGAATGAATGAATGAAATTTATCTAAGGAGAAGAAATCTGAAACTGGACATAGGAAAGAACGTTCTAAAGAGATTCAAGGATAGGAATGTCACCAAAGGAGGAAGGAGGCTCTCCTTTCCCTCGAAGGGAACTTCAAAAATAAAGGCCAGGGGCGGCCAGGTGGCTCAGTGAGTAAGAGCACTGGCCCCAGTGTCGGGATGACCTGGGATCGAATCCAGGCTCAGACACTTAGCACCACACCCAGAAATAACTGGCCGTGTAACCTTGAGCAAGTTACTTAACCCCAATTGCTTTAAAAAAAAAAAAAAGGCCAAAAATAATGGCAGAATGGACCTGCCCAGAGGCTGAAAGATGAAGAAACTGACCTCCAGGCACCCTTAGAGAACATCTTCATGGGAAAACTGACACCTGAGAACAGCAGCTTTTGCTCTCTGCTTTTCTCCCCTCTTCCCCTGCTTGCTGCCCCCCACTATTTACCTGCCTGATATTTCTCCTCTGGTGCCCTCTTATCTTTCCCTCCCAGTCCTCCTGCAGATTGCAGATCTGTCTAGGTCCCCACTCCCTAGCTGGGCAAGCCATGCTCTCTGGCTCATAATTCCCAGCTGTGAAAATTGGTGACATCTCTGGACAATAGGAGCCCAACTCTAACTCTGCCGGGATGGCAGGGCTTCCTGTGGAAAGGGAAGGCCAAATCTCTAAATCACATTTCCCCCTACTGCGGCAATGAAACACATAACTGAAGTGTGAGTGCCCTCTACCCTCCTTCTGAAAAATGACACCCTCCTCAGTCCTACCGAGAAACATGCCCCCAATCTCTGCAGCTGCATCTCAGAACAAATCCAAACTTCTCAATCTAGGCTTCAAGCTCCTTCTGTCCCAGGGGTTCTGAACCTCTTATAAGGCACGGACCCCTCTGGCCGTCTGGTGAAGCCTATGGACCTTTGCTCAATCATGTCTATAGATGTATTAAGGTTTACAAAACAAACCATATTGAAATGCAGTTATCAAAATATTTATTAAAAACAAGTTAATGGACCCGGGTTAAGAATTCCTACAAGTGCCACTCATATCCCCCACCCCTCACAAGCATCCAACCTCCTTTTCTCCCCATGCCTGGGCATCTGATCATCTGCCACTTCCAATTCTCACTCAGACCACTCAGTCACCCTCCTCCTTCCAACCACTGCCTTGTTCTCCACTCCCTCAGGAAGCCTGCCCCAAGGACACTCCACCCCCCCCCCCCCCGGGGATCCCAAACACCCATCCCCCCCCACTCAGAATGTCTGGGTTCTGACCAAATGCTTCTTTTTCATTCCTTGTGACTCACTCTGTGTTGTCCTGGCATTCCCATCTAAAGCTCCCCTAAGATCTTCAGAACCTGTTTCTGCTCTGAATCTCCCCATTTCTTCATCCCACACAAGGCGGGTTCTGCATAAAGTTAGGGGGAGAACACCCTAGGGATGATGTGATAACTCACTATTCCAGAACCTCACAATAGCAGAGACATAATCCCAATTACAGCAGCCACAAGGAGTAAGGGAGAAGTGAAAAAAGAGACATTCCTGGGTTACCAGGTTTTCAGGCTCTCCCTTAGGAGCCAGTGGTTACAGCCAGGAACACCTGAGTCCAAATCTTATCTCAGACACTTCCAATCTTATTAATTAGTTAAATCACTTAATCTCTCAGTCCTAATCAGTTTCCTCATCTGCAAAATGGGCACCTTCCTCACAAGGTTGTTTTGAGGATCAAAGAAGATAACAAATGTAAAGTATTGTACAGCCCTGAAAGTACCAAATAAATACTAGCTCTTATTAGTATGAAGAACAAAGGGGTTAACAGGCCATAAGCAGAGAAGGACCCAGCAACCTCACTATCCAAGCTAGTTTTCTTCTGCCTCTGGGAGTATACAACATCTGCCTTAAAAAGTCCAGTGTTTGAGGTCACAAAGAAATAATAGATTTTCTAGCAAAGATAAGCATTGTTAGGAAGCCATTTTAAAAAATGTCTAAGCCTAAGTAAAAATATTATAAGTATTTTTTTAAGTGAGAAATATACTTGAAAGGAAAAAAAAATTCTTCCTTCACCATCGTGTTAGAAATCCTAACCTTTTTGTTTAGAAGGTACCCAGACCAGAGCAGTTCCATTTCAACAAGGCAAAAGCATGAAGGGAGTAAATAAAAAACGTTCTGGAAGCAAAGTACATTGTTTCTGACATTTATTATTCTCCCCATTTTTATCCCCATTTGACTTCTAAACACCAAACAGGTGGACAACACCAAGTTTATTAGTTTCATTGATTTATTTGGTCTAGAAAATCACCCACACCAAATGCATGACATTTTTCCAGCAGCCATATCTTGGCATTAGACAGCACACTATGATGTTGAAATTGAGGTAGCTAGTATAGGGCCAGATTCCAGAAAAGGCAGCCTGCAAGTCTGTCTGCCTTAGGCACAAGGAGATCAATTCAATGACCTCTGAATGATTCTATGTTTTATTCTCTTCCTCAGATGGATAGTTTTCTAAGGAATTCAAGCGATCAAAAATCAAACATTTGTCTAGGTCAGTCCTGACTCAGACCAGTCTGGTGGTTCAGGTCCAGAACCGGAACAAAATGAAGGTGCTGGTAGACCCTCTAGTAGTTGACAAAAGGTTCCCTTACCAGTGGCACAAGGCTAGAGCTTGGCACAGCCTTCCTGCCTCCACATTTGCCATGGTAATGCCCTGGGCAAAAGTATGTGCTAAGCCTGAAGAGCCCCCCCAGGACCCACTACAAACTGTTTTTTTTATTTATGTGACCAGGAAACTATGTCAACAGTTTAAGCCTTAGATCCCTAGACCAATAAAATCTACAGGATGGTTTCATTACCTTTTAAGGAAAAAACTAACCTAGCCTGTTTGGGGTAGACATTGCCGCTATGATATCACTCTCCTTGGTGGCAAAGTCTTAAAGGTCTCCTAGAAAAGAAGTGTCAGGGCAGCTACATGGTGAGGTGACTAGAGCACTGATCCTAGAGTCAGGAAGACCTGAGTTCAAATCCAGCCTCGGACACTTGACATTTACTAGCTGTGTGACCCTGGGCAAGTCACTTAACCCTGATTGCCTTTGTAAAAAAAGAAAAGAAGTGTCAAACTTGCTGCCAGCAAGTAGGCTGCAAAATTCCTGAAGGGGGCCCAAACCAGATTAAAATGTTTAACAAAATAAACAAAAATATAATATAACATAGGCGATGTTAATTTGTTGTTTTCTAAGTCAATATATAGTGAGCAGAGGCTGTTTCTATTTGAGTTTGACACCACTGTGCCAGAGGACTTTCCTCCATTTTTTTTTTTTTGCTTTTTGGAGGGGGAGAGGTAAGGCAGTTGGGGTTAAGTGACTTGCCCAAGGTCACACAGCTAGTTTTTATGTTAAGTGTCTGAGGCTGGATTTTAACTCAGGATCTCCTGACTCCAATGCCGGTGCTCTATTCACTTCGCCACCTTTCCACCATTTAAATAGGCTTAAGGCCATTTATTGGACCATCCTGATCTTGGGGATTTGAGAAACTTGGCACGGGTGGCACCAGACTACAAGCTTAGTACAGGTAAAACAAAAACAGAAAGGTAGTAAACAAGACAATACGCAGTATAATGTCACCCCCCACCCCGAAAGGACCAAGTCATAGATACTGAGGATCTAGTTCATGTGGCAAATGATGCCAAATCTTTGAAATCCACGATGGGTCTACCAAGGTCAAGTGGTGATACTGAGCAGAAGCAGCATCAGGACTGCACAGTACAGATAATGATGCTTCTAACAGTCACCAGTGTTCATCAGAGGTCCGGGTCCTCTGTGGTTACCTTCTTGCACACAGTCTTTCTTAGTGACAAGATGTGTCAATATGAAGTTTTGCCCACCACTTACTCAGTGTTCCTTGGTCCACTAGCCCAGGCATTATTTCCCCTCTCTGGGAGCCCCATTGGAGAAGACTAAATTTTTGTCCCTTTAGAGCCCTCTGATGATGGTCTGCTCCTTTCTTCCTTGGGGGCTGGGAAAATAGTTCCACTTCTCCCATCATTAGAAAACAAGGCACCTCCCAACAATTCAGTCCCTTGGGATTTCAAGTCTTCCTCAGAAGTAGTCCAACTTTAACCACTGGGTACCATACCAACATACAATGTAAAAAGACCTTATACTATAGGTGAGTCTGGAGCCCAAGCACTACCCTTCTATTGCTGGGCCTAAGCACTGACCCTCTGTGCCAAGACCTGAATCCCACTCCCCCCCTTTACTAGAGCTCCAATACTACCTCAGCTGCTACCATTTCCCCACCCCATACCCCCAACCCAGGCTGAGGGCTAAGCATTCCCACCAAACATAAGAACACTCATCTCAGGACCACTATTCAAACACCTATGCTCAGGGAAAGAGCCACAGAGTAGAAGAAATGGCCAGAGACTTATCTAAGTCATGTAATGGGAGCCCTGGGCCTGGAGTCAGGAAGGTCTGAGTTCAATTTCTGCCTCAGACACTTCCTACTATGTGACCTTAGATGAGGGTCACTTGAGGGTCAAATGAGATAAAAATTGTAAAGTGCTTTACACAAAGCCTACCACATAGTAAGTGCTATATAAATGTTAGTTATTATTATTCCAAAATTATAAATATTTGTAATTATTATTATAAATAAAATTAACCTTAAGGAGGGACCAGTCCCGCCAGTCAGTCAATAAGGCAACAAGAATTTAATAAGGGCTTACTATGTCCCAGGCACTGAGCAAAGCACAAGGAATACACAGAAAGGTACAAAAAAGGAAAAATCCTGCCCCCAAGGAGCTTACATTCCAAAGAGGAAGACAACATATCAATAGATCTCTATATAGTTTGGAAGGAAAGGTGTTAGCAATGAGGGCACCAAGACAGACCTCCAGTGGAAGGTGGGATTCATTTGAGCTGAATCTTGAAGGAAGCCAAGAGGCAGAGGAATAACTTTCCAGGCATGGGGAACAGTCAATGAAGAGACACAGAGTTGGTAGAAGGAGTGTGTGAAGAACAGGAAATAGGTATCTGGATCATAGGGTGTATACATGGGAATAAAATATAAGAAAACTGGCAAGGTAAGAAGGGCCAGGTCGTGAAGGCATTTAAATGGCACAAAGAATGTTCTATTTGATTCTATGGATAACAGGGAGACACAGGATTTATTGAGTAGTAGATTTGGGGGGGAAGGGGTAACATATTCAGATCTTTGATTTAGAAAAATCACTTTAGCAGCTGAGTAGAGAAGGGACTGGAGGTGGAGAAACTTGAGACTGGGAAATCAACTAGAAAACTATATTTCAAGAGTCTAGGTGAGAGGTGAAGTAAAACTGTGCCAGACTATAGAAAAGAAAATATAATATGAGAGATGCTAGGAAGGTAGAAACATCAAAATTTGATAACCGATTAAATATTTAAGAGTGATTGTCATTTAGAAGTTAAGAATGACTTCAAGATTGTAAACCTAAGAAACTAGAGAATGGTGTAATAGGAAAGTTGGGAAGAGGGAAAGGTTTAGGGGAAAAGATAATGGATTCTATTTTGGAGTGCTGAGTTTGAGCTGTCTGTGGAATGTCCAGGTCAAGGTGTCTAAAAAGCAATTAGTGATAGCTAGCATTTATATAGCACTTTAAGGTTTTCAAAGCTTTTTATAAATAATATCTGTCAACAACCTTGGGAGGTAGGTGTTATTGTCATACCCAGTTTACAGATGAGGAAACTGCCAGGCATGTGCTCAGGAGAGATACTGGGGATGGATACATGCATCTAGGAATGCACAGCTGGTCAACCTAGAGATTAAAATCACTCCCATATGCAAAGTTATGAAAACGCAAAAATAATATTTCACTATCTTCAAGGCATTGGTTCTTTAAGACCCAAAGCACATTCACACCAATCCTGGTTGCTGAGCTCCCTAAGACAGTTTATTTCCCAATCCCACTGGGAGAATGTGGACCTATTCCTTCTCTCAGTGACAAGTGGCCAGAAACATGGAAGCCACAGGGTGCAAGGCTACCAGATCAAAGCCTCCAAAAATCTCCTTCCCCTGAATTGCCCTCCCTACCCACTTCAAACACAAAGTCAGCCATGAGGTCCTCCTAATCCAAATCTGCCAACTATGCCAGCTGTTATTGAAAGAGCCTAATTCAAGCTGGTTCAAGAGGCTCAGGTTCAGGACTGGAGTAAAATGAAATGAGATACTCATAGACCTTCTAGCAATTAACAAAAGGAGGTTTACATAACAATAGCATAGAAAGGATATACAGCAAGTGTACAGCATCAATTTAGCTGAGCAAGCTTCCCTCCCTCCACTCCTGCCACGGGATTGCACCCATCAGAAGAGTGTGTCAAGCCTGAAGGGCCCCTGACTTCTCATTTGCTCCCTTTTGTACTTATGGGACAAAGCAGCCATGTCAACAATTTGAATTTCAGTGTCCTGAAACAATTAAGCCTCTAGAATGACTTTGGTACCCTTTGGGGAAAGGCTACACCCTTTGGGGAAAGGCTACATAGGGTGTAATGTGGCATCCTGTGGCAAGTATTAACTAAATGAAAATAAACTAGGGGCAATTCTCTAGAACCTAGTACTTATTTAAGGAATTTCCAGTACCTTACACATAGTACACACTTGATAAATGTTGGTTAAATTGAAGCAAAAGCAATAAATGTTGTTTTGATTTTCCCCCATAAATCATTATCACAACCACATAGGTACCTAATTGCACATAAGGCTATATAGAATGTTATATATACACAGACTGCCCTCTGGGAGCTTGCAATATACAATAGACTCAAACCCAGAAAAAATAAATAAAACACACACAGAGGCCATAGAATAGACATAGTAAATCAAGGCATGAACAGACAATAAAGTCTGAATCATAGATAAGTCGTGACCATGAACATTTCATAGACAGGGGATAAAATGAGTCCATAGTAGAGCAAAGAGACATAACAGCTAGGAAAGTTCCATACTTGGACTGCCCTGGGGGAAGAGGAAGTCTTAAGTTCTTTTCTGATCAGTCTGGGAAGGCTGCATGGAAAAGGCAGGAAGGAATTGACCTGCATTAGCATTCTGCCCTCTGCCTTCTGCTGCCCAAAGAAACGCCAGTTTGGGCTCAAGCCAAAAACCACACTAGGGCCCGAACAAACCAGTAACATTGGCCTGTACAGACCAGATTCATCAATGTTTGCTAGGAAGACAATACAGATTTCAATCATAAACTGAACAGACAGCAAAGTTCAGGAGAGGAGCAGTTCATACAGTAGCCAGAGAGCTCTGCTTCTCTTGGTAAGAAAGATATAAAACTCAAATACCTTCTCTGGAAAGCAGGGGGGCAAAACGAATCCGATGCAGCCAAATTCATCTCACACTAATGAAGAGAAATGGCCAAACATTTCCTCTTTGCTAGCACTGCCTTCCATAATTGATTTTACCCAGTTGACCATTCTTTTATTCTATCTTCTCACCACTTATGGGCTAACTGTGCTGCATTCACTTAAAAATTTTTGGATATTACCCTATAAAGGCTCTCCAAAGTGTTTGCCTATAGTACCCCCCAACTAGATTGAGGCCTATTTGTGGGTAGAGGGTGCCCTGGTATTTCTTGACACGTTTAGAAATTTGATTTCTGTACAATGCTGAATGTTTGTGCCATTCCCACCACATCCAAAATAGTAGGAGTCTCATGAACCAGAAAAGCCAGGCCAGCAGTCTCCAGGCCTCTCTAAGAATTGGATGGGCTTCCAGACACAAAGTTAGGCCTGGCTTTCCTCTTTGAGAAGCAACATTTTGCCCAAATCAACAAAAGATGAAGGTTTCAGGAGGTAAAAAGAGGGATAATTCAAGCAATTCCAAGGCCAAAATCGGTTTCTTCTCTTCCTTTTTCTCTCTCCTAGACTTTGTCGCCATGATTCATCTGCCTTCTTGCCCTGGAACTCTCCTTATCATCAAGGATCATCTCTCCCTGGAAAATCCCTCTGCTATGCCAGCCTCACTTCCCCCCCCCCCCCACTGGGGAATTCCTTCTGGAGGTTCTCATTTTGGATACAGGCCTGGGTTATCCACGTTTCATTTCTGGTTATGCTTCTGACTCTGCTGGACTTTGCTGTATCTCCAAGCCCCCACTCCCCAGCAGGAATACCTTCAATCCTCTCTGTCCCTGTTTAGCCCTTCTTTTATATATTATCTTATCCCACTAGAATATATGCTCCTTGAGGACAGAGACTACTGTTTTTTTCCCTAAATCCCTAGCACTTAGCACAGTACCTAGTACATAGTAAATGCTTATAAATCCTTGTTGCCTGCCTGCCTTCCCTGCTGACTTTTGCACTTAACTTCATTTAATCTTGCATTTTACAAGGCCCTTTACCAATACCATGCTCTTAGTATGCCAGACCTGCTTATAAAAACTTATAAAAGTTTATGAAAAAAACTTCCTAACCCAACTTCTTGACTCCATCTTTTCTTTCCTTTCTACTATCTTTTTTTTTCTCCTCCTCACCCCCTTTTAAAATTCTTACTGTCTAATAAGAGAGCAACAGAAGAGAATTAATTTATCTAGCTTTTTCCCCCTTATACTTGAAAGCCTTCACATGGACTATTTCCCAGACCTGGGAAGGCTTCCTCCTCCTCCTTGCCTGGACTCTACTCCCCTTCTCCCAGAAATTTTCTTTGAATAACTACCCTGGCTCCAAAATACTCTTCCCTGCTTAAGTCCCTTCCTCAAAACACTGAGGAGAAGCTAGAGTTTTATGTAACTGGCTCCTTCTATTTCTTCTATCATTGACTCTTACCTATATCTATGTACCTATGTATCTGGTCTTATCACTGGATTAGCAGCCTTTTGTAAGTCAGGGTCACTCTCCACATTTGCCCATTGGTGGGTGCCCTGGAAAAGACCACACGAGAAACCCCATTCAAATGGATCACAACTGGGCAGCTCTCTTTGGAGTCTGCCTGGTTCCTTTCAGCACTAGAAAATCAGTTCCTCCCTCTGCCACCACTACCATTTCCTAAGACTTGGGAAATTCCAAGAAAAAGAGAGAAAAGGTCAATGATCCAAGAGATTGCAGCTGACTAGATCCTGTTTCTGATCGATTGATTTTAGATTTGAACTCATGTCCTCCGGACTCCAGGGCCGGTGCTCTATTCACTGCACCATCCAGCCTCCCTCTAGCCCTTCTTCTTAACCTGGGGCTAGCTAGCAAGTGGAACAGAGCACTGGAAACGTACTGCTATCTCCAAGCCCTACAACTTGTTCCTTCTTCTTGAGGCAAGGAGGTGGAACGTTAGACTTAAGAGTCAGGAGTTCAAATCCTGCCTCAGACACTTCCTATCTCAATCACCCAGGCCAACTCACTCAACCTCTATCAGCCTCAGTTTCCTCCTCTGTAAAATGGAAATAATAATAGCACCTAAGTGGGGAATCAGACACGATAATCTATGTAAAACACTTGGCAAACCTTAAATAGCTCTATTAATGCCAGATGTCATAACTGTTACTATTATTTGGGCAGAACTCTCAGTTCATATATAAATGCTAGCGAAAATCACTTCTTCCATCAAGACTCACTGTTTGCCTTAGACTTCTTCAAGGTTCCCCTGTGGGCTACAGGTTCAGTTATTACAAGGGACTAGGGTCAATCCAGACGTTCACTGAGTACTATCATTTTATTGTTAAGTGTTTTCTCACTCAATCATGTGATTTGTGAATTTCTTTTTACTTTAGGAAGGGACGCTCATACCTAACAAAGGTTAGGAGCTCCTCTGGTAGGCTAATACCCACTAAGGGTTTCAGGAGCACCTCCTACTTACTACCTCCAGGTCAGCCACCTTGCCCTCAAACAGATAATCCACAATTTTTTTTTTTAATTTTGAGCACATTTTTATTCCATTCCCAAAGAGTTTTACCTTCCTGCTTGTGCTTTGCTAAGCCTAATACTAAAATTAGTTTATACCAAAATATTTGACACAATTGATAAAATGAATAAATCAATTGGGGAGGGTGTGTGTGTGTGTGTGTGCATGTGGCTTAGAGTGACCACTTGGCAGAGCGCAAGGGCACTAAGGCACACACTTCCCCATGTCTTGTATCCAACTGTGCAGCACATACCGTGTTTCCCCGATAATAAGACCTATCCCGAAAATAAGCCCTCCCTCGAAAATAAGCCCTATTGAGATTGCTACTGTAGCGGTGATCTCCTGTGCTACACGCTACATTACGGTACCCTGTGTATGCACCGTCCCCCGAGCTCCGAGCTGCATCCAATCAGAGCTGCAGCAGTGAGAGCGTCATCCTGTTCTTCCCCAGTGATTTGCTTGCTGGCGCCATTGAGAGCAGTGCCTCGGAGGAGAGCTGAGGCAAGACAACATAAGCCCTCCCCTGAAAATAAGCCCTCTGGTGTTTTTCTTTCCAAAAAAATAATAAGACAGTGTCTTATTATCGGGGAAACACGGTACTAAATTCAAGGGCAGCTAGGTAGCTCCATAGTGCTTAGAGCACCTGGCCTGGAGTCAGGAAAACTCTTCCTCAGTTCTAATCCAGCATCAGGTACTTACTAGCTGTGGGACCTTGGGCAAGTCACTAAACCCTTTTTGCCTCAGTTTCCCCATCTGTAAAATAGCTGGGAGAAGGAAATGGCAAACCACTGCAGGATCTTTGCAAAGAAAACCCCAGATGAGGTCACAAAGAGTCAAACATCACCGAAAACAACTGAACAACAAAAATATATTAGCTTCAGTCTTGGGGAGACTAACCTCTGCAGAGAAGAGGTTTTCTTTCTTTACATTCATTGGCTCATTAAGTACTATACCCCAGGAGTGATTTTAATTATAGTAAATTAGATTATAGCTTACAAGTTTGGGGAAGTAAAAAAAGGTATTCAATGTACAATATGAATTGGATATGGGATAGATAATTTATTCCTACACACACAAGAA
Organism: Petaurus breviceps papuanus; assembly: GCF_028583685.1. Classification (NCBI taxonomy): domain Eukaryota; kingdom Metazoa; phylum Chordata; class Mammalia; order Diprotodontia; family Petauridae; genus Petaurus; species Petaurus breviceps. Next base: position 2,184,090 of record NW_027186342.1, on the reverse strand, counting down.
AGGATAAACATAAAAAAAATTCATGAGCCCATATTAACAGAATAGGATTCAGTCACTTAATTTATAACTATTATTACAATCTGCTGGGAAGCTGATACTTAAGCTTCATCAGAACATAGAGCAGTTTGCAGGACTAATAATTAACTATTTCACATTTCACATTTCGCTTCAGCCCAGCGATATCACTCCACTCCCAACCTGAATCCACCCACCCCCACCAGGCAGTTCCTATGGGTGTATTGCTGCTAGAGACACACAGGCCTCTGGACCTTTCAGACTCAAATTCCTGGATGCTTCATGTTTGATCCTTAGTTAGCTTCTCGGAAAAGCCCCCAGATTTCCCCGTGTTTGACTGGAAGCAAACAGGAAATAATCCACACTTGCTCTGTATATGTTTGGGGGAAGGGGAATGGTAGGGGTATTAAGACCCAGACTTTCCCCTCTTGGAAACCAGAGTGACAATCAGCCTTTTTTCTTTTTGCTTGTAGTGAAACTCGAAGAACTTCCTTCTTCTGGACCTCCTGGGCCCATTTCCCAGTCAACCTTACCAACCCACCACTTTTGGGTACCTCCTATTGACAATTTCAAGAGGAAAACCAGAAAACCAAAACTAAAACACAATCAAACAGCTGTTTGATTCTGCTATCATCTACAATATGCTTTGCAGATCAGACAAAGTGGGAGTCTTTCTCCACACAATATGTTTTAAAGAGCCCGAGGCCCTTATAGTTCTGAAGGAAGAATAAAAGGGACTGGATCAGGCTCTCCATCCTCCCACCACATACTGGTCTGAAATCCCATTAGAATTATTCCCCTAAGGGGCGGCCGGGTAGCACAGCGAGTAAGAGCACTGGCTCCAGTGTCGGGATGACCTGGGGATCAAATCTGGGCTCAGATACTCAGCACCACACCCAGAAATAACTGGCCGTGTAACCTTGAGCAAGTTACTTAAACCCGATTGCTTTAAAAGAAAAAAAAAAAAGAATTACTCCCCTGAGTTACATCACAAAAGTGAGGGTTCAGAAGGTTTCCCGAAGGCCACTGTGCATAGTGCCGATTAGAATCACTGGTTTAGAGCTGAAAGGGGCTTTGGAGATCATGTTGTCCAACCTCTTGAAGCAGCTGGTGGTTCAGTGGAGTCAGAAAGACCCGAGTTCAAATCTGGCCTCAGACACTGTGTGACCCTAGGCAGATCACTTCACCTCTGTTTCAGTTTCCTCAACTGTAAAATGGGACTAATAACAGCACCCACTTCACTAGGTTGTTGTGAGGACCAAATGAGATATTTATAAAACACTTAATGGGTGCCATATAGTAGGATCTTAATAAATGTTTATCTCTACCATGACTTGCCCAAGGTCACACAACTAGTAAACATCATAGATAGGATTTACACCCAGGTACTTTGACACTAAACCTGGCACCCTTCTTTTCCATTGTGTGCTCCCTGCTTACTTCTCCTTTGCCCACCCCTACCCCAACCTCTTGTTTTCCAGTGGTACAAATTTGTTTGATTAACTAGACGACCCTTTGAAAGGCCAAATCAAGTTGAGATGTGTGTTAAGTTGTTATAGGAAATTAGGGCTTTGCCAAGGTCTGGGTAACAAAAACAGAGTGAGGAGGCGTAGGTGGGAACTGGAGGCAAGCAGAAGTCCTAGAGTTAGGAAAGATCACTTCCCAAGCTCCTTCTGTAATTCAACATTTGGGTTCCCATCAGATCACTGGCTACTTTCCCCCTTAGTGTTCTAAGGACAAACCGGAAGGGCTAAGGTTTCTAGCATTCCTGAGCCCCCACCAGTGTTCATGACCAACTTTATATTGCTTAGCTCTTGGAAAATGAATTTCCTGAAAAGGTATAACAAGAATACTTAGTACATAAAATAACTCCCCAACCAAGTGTGTACTCCACACTTAAGGGTCCCTGGGCAGAGTATAATGACAGTGAGGCAGAGATAATTTGTAGTGAATATTTATGGCAAAAGGGGAATTCCCAACTCCTAGGAGTCCTTTCCTCCCTCCATAGAGTCTTCGTGAAGGACATGGCACTCCACTACTCCCTTGGGCCAGCTCCTCACAAGACGGAGCATCTCTCCTAGATAAGTCAATCTGGCCGAGATGTTGCTGGAATCTCTCCAGACCCCAAAAAGCTCACAAAGTTGCTGCCTGGGTACATCCATCTCAAGGCTGCTGCTCGGGCACGTCCTGACTCCTGTGGCTGCTGCCACCACCTCTGCTGGGCTCTGTTACAAACTACAGTTGGTGGTTGAACCTCTGATGAGACCTCTGGATCTTCATAATTCACTAGAAAACCTGGGAACTCCTATCTCAGAATACTCATTTGCCTAAGATCAGGAAAGAGTAAACACAAAAGAAACAAAGATGCCACATATTCACAAACACCTGGCAGTTGAGTGGGAGAAGGTAACCAGCCTCTCCTCCCCCTTCCAGCAGTTCAAAGCAGCCCTTCTCTCTCAAAGCCATGGAAAGATACTAAGAGATATATGGGTCACACCTTTTTTAGATTCCAACTGGATAACTCCTGAATACACACACACACACACACACACACACACACACACACACACACACACATTTTAGCTCTGCAGCCAATTAAAAGACTTTTTGTCATCACAAAGTATCAACTCTCAGATCACTCATAGCCAGAAATCAGTTCCCCAGAGTTATCATGTGGTTCCATAAGAAACCAGAATAGTATATATGCATATTCCACACAGGCTTCAAGAACTGGTTAGTGAGGGCCAATCCTCCCCACCCCAATCCCCATTACATCAACCTTCCCTCCTTCATGACCTTGCCTAAGCTTGACTCTGCTGCATGGATTTGGGGGCTCAGAGTACTACCTTTCCCCAACATAGCCCAACACAACATCCTACCACAGTCTGCCAAGAAGCCTTACTCATACATCAGCTCCTTCTCCCTAGGTTCTCATCAATGTCCTGATCCCCAGGAGGGGCACTTACTTTCACCCAGTCTTTACTCCAAAACTTTACCTGAAGGCCAGAAAGGCTCTGGGCCCCAGAATCTTGCATCAAACACTGGGAAGAGGATGTTGTGACTTAGCAAAGATCACAAAGGCAGGTACAGGTGCTCTCAAACTCCTCTTTAAATTATTGTGTATATATTTATCTGATTCCTCTTTTTATTACAGCGCACTGTCTCCATTCAATTCATCAATCAAGCAAATATTTTTAAATGTTGTACTGTGTATAAGGCCTGGAAATACAAAGATAAAAACAAAATGGTCCTCAATCTTAAGGAATTTGCATTCTATGGAGGGAAACAAGCTGTCCACATATAAGTACATGCATAATATCTGGGTCATCACTGATTCTTCCCATCCCTTTTCTCCACCCCATCTACTCCACAGACACATCTTGTCCATTTTCCCTCCTTGATGGCACTTTAATCCATACCTTTCTTTTCTTCTCCACTGCCATGATCCTGGTTCAAGTATTCATTACCTCTCACTTGGACTACTGCAATCACCTCTTAACTGGTCTTCCTGCCTTTAGTCACTCCCTCTCCAATCCACCCCATACACAACAGCTACAAAAGCAACCCTCCTCCTGCACAGCTCTAACCAAGTTACCCTTCTGATCAAAAACTTTTCACATCTCTTCATCATCCTCCAAAAAACGTCCAAGCTTCAGAGACTAACATTCAAGGCCCTCCATAAGCTAAGTCCAGCCTATTCTTGCAAGCTCATCTCCCTCCACTGCCCTTTGTTCATTCTTCTCTATTCAGGCAAATCAGGTTCCCTATTATACCCCAAACCTGCCCTGAGCTTTCGAAATCTCCATACATTTGCTCATGTTGTCCCTTCTTCCTGGAATGCTTATCCCTGCTCCATTTAAATCCTCATCATTCTTCAGATTCTAGCTCTAAAGCTACCTCCTCCACAAAGCCAACCACCATGATTAGACCATGGCCAGGACTCCTTCCTTTCAATTCCCAAAGCTCTTGGTTCCTGAATATCTTACTGTACTTCATATTGTATTTAATTTTATATCTCATTTCACTTATTAGATGGTAAGCTCTTTGAGGGGCAGATTGTGCCTTCAACATAGTAAGTATTTAATAGAATGTTTGTTGAATTGAATTTGTATCCAATACTGCACCTAGCATAGAACCTTGAACATAGGAGGTACTAAGTAAATGTTTGAAGTCTTTTGATAATAAACAATTCGCTTATATTATCTGTTGTTTAATTAGTTTACAAAGAACTTTCCTCACTACAATACTGTGAGAGGAAGGTTTGTGAGTATAAGTATGATAATTTTCATTTTTCAGATAAGAAAACGGAGCTTCAGAGAGCTGGAAAAACTAGTCCAAGGTTATACAAGTTAATAAGTGGCAAAGGGGCATGGGGGTGGCACAGTAGATAGAGTAAGGGGCCTGGAATCAGGAGGACTCCTCTTCCTGGGTTCAGAAACTTACTATGTGACCCTGGGCAAGTCACTTAACTCTGTTTGCCTCAATTTCCTCTTCTGTAAAATGGGCTGGAGAAGGAAATGGCAAATGGGTCCAGTAACTCTGCCAAGAAAACCCCAAATGGGGCCACAAAGTTGGACATAACTGAAACGTTAATAGAACAGGGGACACCAAAACTGGGCCCAGAAAGAAGAGAAGGATTTCAATGAAGAGTAAGGGAGCCCCCAGTATGTATGCTGAACAAGGCACCTTGATAACCTAGAGCATAGGATCATAGACTCAGTCTATTACTCTCTCATTTGACAGATGAATAAACTGACTCCCAGGAGTTGTGATGCCCCAGAGCTACACCCCTAGTAAAATAGCAATGACGAGATTTGAACCGAGGTTCCTTGACTCCAGAGCCAGAATACAGTCCGCTAAAAGGCAGTCAGTCTCTGGCTTCAGGGAATTTATAATCTAGTTGTTAATTGTGATATAATGGTTAAAATAAAATGGTTAAAGGCTATGGACTTGGAAACCTGGGTCCATATTCCTGATCTGACAATTACTAGCTATGTGACCCTGGAGGAGGGAGTGTTCATTTATAAAATGAAGGTAATGAAAACAATGCCTTGTACTACCCACCCTAGAGAGCCAGGTAAACTTTACTGTTGACTGTGAACCTTAAGGAGCTATATAAATATGAGTTATATTAAGTTTTCCCCAAAGAAAGGATTGTAAGGTGCTGGAATAGGCAACCATATCTTCCTCCCCGAGGATCTTAATATTTCACACACAGAGGAGAACTTCAGTTCTCTGGCATTGGGAAAATAGGGTTCCTAGCAGGCAGCTGGTGATGCCAGGCAGCAGATAGAACAATGGGCCTACAATCAGGAAGGCCTGGGTTCAATTATCAACCTCAAATACCTTCTAGCTGCATGACCCTGAGCAAGTTATTAATCTCTGTTTGCCTCCCTTTTTTCTACTGTAAAATGGGAATCATAATAACACTAACTTCCCAGGGTTATTGTAAAGATCAAATGAGATGATAATTGTTTAAAAAAAAAAGAAGTATTTAGAACACAATAATCTATAAATGTATATTTCCTCCCCTTTTGGGTTTTTTTTTTTTTGGAGGGGGAAAGGCAGGGCAAGGGGAGTTAAGTGACTTGCCCAAGATCATACAGCTAGTAAGTGTTAAGTGACTGAGGCCAAATTTGAACTGAGGTCCTCCTGACTCCAGGCTCTATTCACTGCACCATCTAGATGGCCCCCTTCCCCCTTTTTTTTCCTTTCATAGAAGTATGAACTTCCAAGTGGAAGGAACCTAGGGTACCATTGAGTCTAGCCTCTGCCTGCCTGCAGAGATGGCCTAAGATCCCAGAGGTGGTATGTGAGTAGCAAAGGCAGGATTCGAATTCAAGTCCTCTGATGCCAGATCCAAATTCCTTTCCACTGCCTCCACACTGCCTCAGTCATATCTGACTCTCTGATTCCTAGGGTTTTCTTGGCAAAGATACTGGAGTGGTTTTCTGTTTCCTTCTCCAGCTCATTTTACAGATGAGGAAACTGAAGCAAACAGGGTTAAGTGACTTGCCCAGGGTCACACAGTTTAAGTGTCTGAGGCCAGATTTGAACTCAGGAAGATGAATCTCCCTGATTCCAAGCCCAGACTGAGAAATCATGTATCACTGTTACTTGTCTCTGATTCTTTCTGTGCTAAACTCCTACTTATGAGCAGGAGAAAAGATGAGTAGGGCAGTTCAGTTTGGCAAAGAGGGTCTGAGCAAGGTGTGGAGGTAGTAAACCCTAAGTACACCAAGGTATAATATTCACATTAGACCAGGAAGAATGGAGACAAGAGGGCAGTTAGGTGGTGCAGTGCATAGAGCACTGGGCTTGGTATCAGTGAGACTCATCTTCCTTAGTTAAAATCTGGCCTCAGACACTTAAACTGTGACCCTGGGCAAGTCACTTAACCCTGTTTGCCTCAGTCTCCTCATCTGTAAGCTGAGCTGGAGAAGGAAACGGCAAAGCACTCCAGTATCTTTGCCAAGAAAATCCCAGGGTTCACAGAGAATCAGACGTGACTGAAGAATAGTGGAGATGAGGTCTTTGTATGAATTTCTCTGAATGTAGGGACTATGAGGGGGTGGCCCCTAAAATCCACATGGATCTCTTCCCCCTCCCCTCTTAACCTCCCCAATTTGTCTGGATTAGGAGCAGCCCTGCCTTTAGGCAGGGAAAGTAAGAAGATGATGCACATCAGACAAGAATCTGAGAGCCCAAGAAGGCAAGGGTGAGCCTTCGGAGGAAGATGTAGTGACAAGAATGGGAGGGGAGGAGCAGCTCCACTCTCTGATTTATGATATTCTAGCAGTTCTGGACTGTCTTCCCCCCTGCCTCAAGCTGGGATTTTCCCAGATGCCCATCTGCTTAGGGTGGGGGGTGGGGTGGGGGGAGAGAGACAGAAGAGGGGTGGTTGCAGGGGGAGGATCCTCCTGTCCTTGCATCTGGTCCCAAGTTCCCATCCCCCCTCCCCATATAGCTCATTGCCTCCTGGGTAGAGGGGGGGCTGGGGGAAATGCCAGGCCCCCAAATAATCACCAGGTAATGAAATGAGCTGGCCCAGGGCTGAGGGGAACAGAGGAGATACAGGGAATTGGGGCCATAAATCTCCAAATAGTTGGGGGGTAGGGGAGGAAGAAAGGGGGGGATCCAGCGCCTTGATGGCTGGAGCCCATCCAGGTGAAATCATATGAAATATCTGAACCTGGGGCATGGGAGGGGGTGGGGAAGAAGAAGAGCAGGCAGGCAGAGAAATGTGGAAGGCAGAGACAGGGAAAGAGCCAAAACAGACACGGGGGAAAGAGAGTTTGAAAAAAAGGGGGGCAGGGGTATAAGAAAAAAGGGGAAAGATTTGGGAGAGAGAAGCTGAGTAAAGGGGAAGATGGAAAGAGACAAGAATGGAGATGAAAAGGTATGAGTCAGAGAGCCTCAGAAATAGGGCCCACTGACAATGACCAAAAAACACCATCAGGGAGATGCACAGACATGAAGATCTGATGTTCTAAGAGACAGAGAGAGCCCAATCCAAGACCAAGAGGGAGAAAGGGAGAGACACAGAGACCTTGGCAAGGGCAATCTAAGAGACACCGAGAAAAGAGATAGAGAGAGCAGGAGCTGGTGGGGGAGGACAAACAGGGAGAGGATGGGGAGAGAGACAGACAGATCTCCAGACTGACAGACAAAGATGGGGATGAAGAAGGCAGAGAAGGAACAAAGAAAAACAGGGATGCAGGGGAGAGGGGGGAGGGAGGGAGACAAAGAGAAGAGGGAGAAGGAGGAAAGCATTGAGCAGGAGGAGGGAGCAGGGGGCCAAGGAGGGGGATATATATTTTCTTTATGATCCTCTTCAATCTTACTCGGCTGGCTGCTAAGCCGGCTCCCCTCTCAGGTGCCGCTCCGTGGCGGATGTGCCCAGAAAACCGATCGGTAGCAAAGCAATAGCAGACCAGCCCCCTCCCAACCCTTATAGCCCTTACAGCCTAGGGAAATTTCAAAGTACTGCCAATACCCTCCAGGGCAGACAATTCCCAACATCCCCTCCTAGACCCCCCTCGGCCCCATCCCTGAAACCCCAAGACTGCCATCCTCTGCATCCCCCAAACTAAAGCTAGGAGCTCCTAGAATGACACCACCAATTTATCTAGATTGGGTCCCTGGAACCCTGCACAGAAAGTCTGTGGAGAGATAGAGGCAGGAGAAGAGAAGCAAGGTCTAGAAAGACATATGGGAAAAGACAAGAAGGGAGAAGGGGAGGAAGATTTAAGATGGAGGAAAGGACATTTGGGTAAGTGTAGTGGGTGTTGGAAAGGGCAGAAGAGAGAGAGTAAGAAGCTGGGAGGTTTGATTTTTTTTTTCCCATTTGGGTATTTAGTGAGAGACACACTGGGTCATGCAAATGAAGTTTGCTATTGAGTCACCTGGGCACTTTTACTGAAAGGATGCCTAGCTCTCACCCTAGCTCTGTGTCTTTTCTGGACTTCATCTTCCTCAGCTGTAGAATGAGGAATCTAGCCTAAAATTCGATGATTCTATGCTATCTTACAACACACACACACACACACACACACACACACACACACACACACACACA
>NW_027186342.1:2166016-2175487 GCF_028583685.1 Petaurus breviceps papuanus | reverse complement strand
ACACACACACACACACACACACACACACACACACACACACACACACACACACTGAAAAGCTAAATGCCTGCCCTCCATGAGAGCAGACAATATCCTGGCTTGAGTCCAAATACTTCACCTTTATCTTAAAGGGTGGGGTTGGGTATTTGGGAAGAATCTGCCTCTGAGCTCAGAGACCACAGAGAGGATGAACTAAGTCCCCAAATTACCTTTTACATTCCAGTGGAAGACCCTGGGCAGCTAGGTATTGAAATGGACAAAAACCCAGACCTAGAGCCAGCAAGACCTAAATTCAAATACAGACTCGGAACCTTACTAGCTGTGTAACCCTGGACAAGTCACTTAACCTCCATCTATATCAGATTCCTTTTCTGTAAATCAGGGTTAATAACAGCACCTACCTCCCAAGGTTGTTGTGATGATCAAATGAGAAAATATTTGTATACAATGTTATCTTTTATGATTACTTAACACAGGCACCTCGTAGCCCTGGATCTTGAAAACATCCGGAAAAAAAACGGGGGATGGGGTGGGGGAAAGGAAATGTCCTGGCACAGCTGGACCTCAAGGCTACATTGAAGCCAGAAGACCAATGCTATCACTGCTGAGTTTTCCCTGAAGAAGCTGGATCTAAGGGCTATTTAATGATTGAGACCTTCCACATTCCCAGCAGATGTGCAGTCATGGAAAAATTCAATTCTATTTGGCAGTAACTACATGGAATAAGACACCTTTAAAACGAGAACCAATATTTCAGCATCCACAGCCCTAGGTCAGGCAAACAAACCCAAATACTGCCAGTATCCCCAGACAACCCCATCTCCTGGCACTCTGGATTCAGCTCAGCCCCCAACCTGAAATCATCTCTCAAAATACAGCTCTTTCCTTCCACAGGGCCAGGGGTCCACCTCGAAGCAACACTGTAATACCAGAAGAAGCCACTAGGAAGTGGTCTCTGACAGCTGCCGGGGAGATACGTCCGTTTATGGAACAGAAGACAATCGATCAGAGTCGCCCTGGCAACAGGGCAGCGCCTGAGACAGACAGACAGGCCTGACCACATCAATAATGAAATCATCATTAAATGACTCCTCACTCTAATTAATAATCCAGGCCAATGGAGGACAGAGCTGGCTTGATGGGAGGGAGCAGCAGGGAAGAAGATGTCTCCGTTTTAAGAGAAAATTCCAATTGTATAGGGAGCTTCTTGACAATTAATCAATTAATCCAGTCACTCAGTAATTGGCTCCTTTGTCCTCTGTTGCAACCCCCTCCCCCCTCACACACATATACCTCCAACCACCTCAGACTCTTTGGGAATAATAATATCTTATTTTATCTATCTACATATCTTACCTCTGTATTGGGATTTTTTTTTCGTTCTACCACATAATCGTTTTGGATGGCTAGTGTTAAGATATAGGACTTGAATTCTTCCTTTTTCCTCCCTTCTCCCTCCCCTCCTCCCCCCCATCTTCCAAGACCCACACTTGTGAGTCAGGATTCTTCCCTGTCCCTCTCCCCTTAACTTCCAGTATCTGGACCCTAAGAACTTCTACCAGTTTGTGGCTCCCAGGTCCACCAACATCTGAGTCCTCTTCAAGCTGGATCCTTATCCCACCCGTAAAGCCCTTCACTGAACAAATTTATGAGCTGGCCCACAGCCCACCCACATCTGGACCAACAATTTCTAAGGAAGCAGCCTAGTATAATAGAGTAAGTGGGCATTGCACTCACAGTGGAGCTGACTAGTGATTATATATCTTCTGGCAAGACATTTCTCCTGCCAGGGCCTCAGTTGCCTCATCTGTAAAATGAGAGGGTTGGACCAGATGGTCCCTAATATCTCTTCCAGACCAAGAATCTTATTATTCCTTCCACAATCAGGAATGTGGAGGGTTGAATAGGCTCTGTGTCCTGATCTTCTGGGCTCCCCATGCCTCTGCTGTCCTACAACTGCACCCCATAGCTTTTGCCTTCCTTAGAGAGCTCAAGAGAGAGAGATGGCAGAGAAGGAAGAATGGAGGGGAGCTCCAAGGACTGAAGTCACCCCTGACACCTGCCTAGTCATGCTTTGACTTGCCACCCACTCTGTTCTCTGCTCTCCCCCAACCTCCAGCAGGAAATGAAAATGGTACAGGAAATTACATTTTAAATCCCCTGGCTCTCAGCTCCCTCCTCTCCCTCAGTCAGAAAGAGAGTAGGGGGACAGACCAACCTCACACACCAAGCACCCTCTGTTCATAATTAGCACACAGGTTGGGAGGGAGGGGATGGAGGAGGAGGCGCACCCCCCCCCAGGAAATAGCCAATAAGTCTGCCTTCCAATCAGGAAAGGAAAGAGCCAGGGGGTGGAAGGGTCTAAGAGCCAGGAGGTCTTGGAGAAACTGAAGGAAGACAGACAAGGGGGAGCAGGGGGAGCCTATGGCATTCTGCATCCCCAAAGCTTTTATCCTTTTAAGAGCTGCTTTATAACGCCATCTGTAGAGAGAAAAGGAGATGGGCAGCCAAATTATTGGGAGTAGGGGAAAAGGGGTGGGGTACCTGCTCCATCACCCCATAGGTAGACGCTAGACTTTTCAGTATGTCTACTGGTTTTATAACCTTATCACTGCTGGAATTAGAACCAGTAGCTGGGTCTTCTCCCGACCACCACCACACATAGACTTTTCATCTCTTTTAACCAGCATAAGTCAGATCCTAGGCTGCTCCCCAGTCCCCCAGGAGAAGACCTTTAACAAGGAAATCACAGTTTCAGTCGGCAGTCCCTGGGTTAGACCTCACAGCTCCCCCCCACACACACACACACACACCCCTTATCTCCACAGCTTTGGACTGCATGTTTTGTAGCAAAGAAATTCAAGTCAGCATTCAGAAAGGACTTTCGAACATAAAAATGAGCTTTTTCATTTGACACAGAGAGAAAATGGATTGTCCTTCCCCCATTTCACCCTTTTCCCTACCCCTTCCCCATTCTTAGATACACAACAAGCATGGAAAAATAGGAATAGTGACTCATCTTTATAAAATGCATTTAAATTTACACATTTCCTTCCTTCCAACAGCCTTGTGAGGTAGATAGTGCAAACAATAGTTCCACTTTAGAAATGAGAAAGCTTGAGGCCCAGAGAGATAGCCATATGGCACAGTGTGGAGACAGAAGGACTTGAACTCAGGAGGACCTGAGCAGATACATCCTAGCTGTAAGACCCTGGGCCAGTCACTTTACCCTTCTCAGGCTCAGTTTTCTCATGTGAAAAATGGGGGTAATAATAGAGTTGTTGTGAGAATCAAATGAAGTAACACATGTTAGCACTTTGCTAACCTTGAAGCACTGTATAAATGCTGGTTATGTGACATGACTTGGCCATCATCACACAGAAAATAAGCATCAGACAGAATGTGAACCCAGATCTTATGGCCCCAAATTTGGAAAGACTTCTTTCCCACTGACATCATCTAGTAGGAGTGCCTCCTCCTATGGTTATGGGATGGAGAAAGGAGATGGGAACAAGGGGAAGGGAAGGAAACAAGCATGTATTAAACTCCTACTATTTGCCAGACACTATGCTAAGGCCTTTTTACAAATTTTCTCTCACTCTTCAGGGTCACATAGCTAGTAAGTGTCTGAGGCTAGATTTGAACCCAAGCCTTCCTGGTCAGGTTCTCTATCCACTGAGCCACCTTGCTGCCTAGGGTTGGACAATATGATCTCCAAAAGTGCCTTCCATTTTTATGATACGAAGAAAGTGTCTGAATTCATTCATTCATTCAATAAGCATTTATTAAGCACCTACTATATATACCAGGTACTGTGCTAAGCAATGGGTGATTTTACCTCCCCAGGTTCAGAGTAGGCGGAAACTAGAAGGCAGGAATATTACATGGTACACAGAAGAAGTAGAATGAAACCTGGTATCAAACACCCAAGATGGTATACCACCAACCCCTGTCCCATAGACTACTACTGTCCTCTCTCATCATCACAACATCTGGAGTTGTTTAAGATCCAATGAGGAGGGCAGCTAGGTGGCACAGTGAATAGAGCACCAGCCCTGGAGTCAGGAGGACCTGAGTTCAAATCCGGCCTCAGACACTTAACACAAAACTAGCTGTGTGACCTTGGGCAAGTCACTTAACCCCAACTGCCTGGAAAAAAAAAAGGTCCAATGAGGTAATATATGTGAAAATGAAAATGTAAATAGTGTATCTAAATTATAAACCCAATGGCAGTATGGTACATTGGAGAGAACACTGAATCTAGAGTCAGAAAGCCTGGATTTAAGCCTTGGCACTATTGCTAACTGGCTGTGTGACCAAGGTCATGTCATTTCACCTCTCTGAATGTTAGTTTCCTCGAGGGTCCAAAAAGACAGGATACTTCTACTGATGAAATATGGAGGTGTGTCTGTGTCATCAAGGAAGTAGAGAATTAGGCACATGCCTAGAGACAGAAGAAGGCGTGCAAATGGCTATAAAACCCATGGAACCATCGGGGCAAGGATGTGTGGATTAGGTAAAGGATGGGGATCATCTCAGCAAGGGAAAGTCCGTGGTGTCCAGGCTAGGAAATGAGACAGAGTAAAGAGCGAGGGGGAGACAGGAAGGCCCATCTGTCCAGCTCCAAGGAGCAGGAAGCCCAGAAACTGAGGACAGCCAGGCAGCATATAGCAGAAAGAATACTTCCTTACAAAACAAGAGACCTTGATTCTTATTCCTTGCCATCTGTTACTAGTTGGGCAAAAGGTTCTACCTTTCTGAGTCTTGCCCCATCTGCAAAATGGACAAAATAACAGGACCTACCTGCCTGAAGGCAGAGGGGACTGAGTTCAAGAGTCTCCCTGAAGACCCTTTCTGCTCTAAGGTTGTTGATTCTGTGAGCTGGGACTGAGGGTGGGATTTGGGGACTGGGGACAGTTAGTAAGACCTTGAAGCTGGGGATGAAGACTTCATATACTCACACAGTCCTCTCCCTCTCCATCTCTCCTGACCCCCAGAGGCCACTTCCCTACATTTCATGGTCTAAGCAGCTGTCTCCAGCCAGCCATGGCTCATTGGCCCATGAAATCCAGGCCCATCCATCCTCATATAGCAAAAGGACCCATCAGGGCCAGGGAAACCTGGCTGGTCTAAGCATCTCACCCACTGGTCTCAGGGCAGTAGTGTTGGCAGCCCATTTGTTATAGCTAGAACATGAGAATCATTCTTTGTAGTTTCTCAGCCTTGGGAAAGCTAATATATATAACACTTTAAGGTTTGCAAGCACTTTATAAATATTATTTCATTTTATGCTCACAACAACTCTGGAAGGTTACTGTTAATATTATTACCGTATTATTTACTGTTACTATCCCCATTTTTTTTTACAGTTGAGGAAACTAAGGCAAAGAGAATTAAATGATTTATCCAGGATCTCACAGCTAGTAAAGATTCCAATTCAGGTCTTCCTGACTCCAAGATAAGAACCCTGAATTTCTCAGCTTTGCTCTGAGGGCAAGGGCTACCTGTTCCTACCTCCCAAATAGCATAGCCCTCCACACATACCCTTTTCCCTCATGTATTGTTAAGACTTAATCAGATTATTACCCAATCCAGGGATGCATCTTTTCCCCCCTCCTCTCTGATCAAGGCATATCTTTCCCCCTCTTCCAGGAAAATCTTTCTAATTAACATTTCCTATTATGCCCTCCCCAGCTGTCTTCCTTTTCTCAGCTTGCTCCTCCCCAAATCCCTGCCTATCTCCCTAGCATTGATTTCTAGAACTCTGCCTGGTAGTTCCCATTTCTGTCTCTGCCTCCCTTTGTACCTTGGGGACATAACCCATCTCACCTAGCAGGGCATAGCCCATTTATCGGTCTCCCTCTAGGTCTCCTCTCAGTTTGAAAGCCAAGGTTGTGTACTTTGGGGGCCCAGTTAAGAAGGGTACAGTGTGGAAGAAGTCTGTCTAAATACCTCAGGCAGAGAAATAGAATCTTAGATTCCAAGCTCATCTTGTCCAGATGGGCCATCAAAACTCATCTTGTCCAGACTCCTACCTCTATAAAGACTAGGGCCCAAATTGAATGATCATAGCCTCCCTCAGCAGATTCCCCCCCCCCACAAATTGGGAAGCCTTTCTTCATATCTATCATCAATTACTCCTGCTGCATTCCAGGCTGTTACTCATGTATTGTGCCCTAAGCCTTCCTTGTTCCAGCCCAAGCATCAGGGAGGAAAAGGAGAGCATAGGGTGTCAGGAAAAAAAAGAGAGAGAGCATAGGGTGACAGTTTTGTAGAAGGGATATCATGCTCTGTTATTTACAATCTAGGGGAATTTATCTCTCCATCTCTGTTACCTCATTTGGCTAAATGAGAGTAGAACAGATGATCTCTAAGGTTCTGTTCTAAGCCCTGTGATATCAGAGAACTTAAACCTTCAAATCCACTTCTGCCTCAGAAAGGACAGGACCCAATAATTCTCCATCTCTATAGGAAGCTGCTAGGTGGTTGCACTGAGATTAAAACAGGCTAGACTCACAATAGAAGCTCTGGACCACCAAGGGTTTGAAGGTACCACATCCAATGTCCAGGACCACAGAAGACTCCCCATTCTTTGTCATTCACACAAGCCCAAACTTCTAACCCACAGACCAATCCACTCCCTCCAACCACCTTGTGAACTCTGAGTCAAAACATCTGATTTCTGATTCCCATAATGTTTCTTTGGACTCTCTGTCCACTCTAAGAAACTTGGAGATGCTCAGAGAAATGGAAGAAAAACAGAGAAATACAAGACACCTAGTCACATAATCTCAGAGCTGGAAGGGACTGAAAGGTTAGAAGTTCCAGCTGAAAAGTGGAAGGTCTTCTAAAGCCTGACCAAAAAGTACTTGTCCATTTCCCAGTTGAAGACATCCAGTAAATAGGTCTGAGAATAACCCAATCCCATTTTTTTGATATCTCTAATTGTTAGAAAGTTTCCCTTTACATTAAGCCTAAATCCCCAATTCTCTGTAACTTCTGCCCCTGTAAATACTTGAAAATCCCTGTCATGCCTCCCCTAAGCCTTCTCTTCTCCAAGCCATTTCTTCAAACAGATGCTTGTACGGTGTGGTCTCCAGCCCCTTCACTACATTCCCGGCCCTTCTCTGGCTGTGTTCCAACTCGATTGCAGAAGGATCTCTGCCAATTCAGCCCACAGTGGGAGGGTTAATAAAGTCAAGATACAAAGCAGAAACCAGGGGGCTAAAAGGGGAGAAGAGACAGACAGACAGGTCACAAGTGAACAGGGAGAGAGGAAAACAGAAAAACTAAATCAGGATAGAGGCTGAAATCGAGAGAGAGAAAATGGAGACAGAAGACAGGCCAGAGGAATGGAGGAAGAAGACATAAAATTACAGATGCTGTGAAGGGAAACAAAGAAAGCGGAAAAGAGAATCAGAGGGGGAGTCTTACCTACCCAGAGAAATGGACATTGAGAGGAGGGAAGTATGGATGCAGAGGCAGAGAGGGAAAGGGTAATGGAGCTGTTAACGGAGAAAAGATAAAGGCAAGAAGCAAGGAAAAGATGAAAAAGGAGAAAGACCCTAAAGAAAAATCCAGAAGCAGGGCTTCCACCCAAGAAGTGGGGGGAATGGGCTGGCGGGAGACCTCATCCCTGGTTTACAGGCACATGGATGGAGGAATCCAGACCGAGGACAAGGATGGGGGGGGGGGGGAAGGAAGGGGGTGACAATGAAAATGCCCCTGCCCCTGGCTGGGGGCCCCCAGGGCACCCGCCCAGCACCGCAGCAGAAACAGCCCGGAAACCAAGCCCTGTCTCCCCCACCGCAGCCCCCCACACACCCCGTCCTCAGCTACGGCATGAAATTGGCTGAAGCCATAATGAGTCCTCGCCATGCTGAGGAGGCTGAAGGGCCGCCGGGGAGCCCTGCGCGCCTCGTTTAGCTTGTTTATTGTTCAGGCCTAATTAAAACGTTCCACAGCGCTGCCTTTACATCCGCCGCCGCCTTCCCCCCCCACCCCAGCTAATGAATTCTCAGCCGCCGGGCGATTTCCGAAACTGCCGCGGGCTGGGCTGGGGGGGGGGGGGGGGGGAGGGGGGGAAGGGGGGGGGGTGGGGAAGGGGGGGGGAGACCAGCCCCCCCACCCTCAGCCAGAGGAGCAATTAGACAATCTGAACATCAGCTCTGTGCTCGGCTGCCCCAACCTCGGCAATAGTTTTATGGTGATTGAAGGCAGAGCAGAAGCAGCTCAAAGGAGTGTGTGTGTGTATGTGTGTGTGTCTGTGTGTCTGTGTGTAGGCCCATGCATGTCTGCATGTTTGTGTGTGAGCAGTCATGCGTGTGCGTGCACGCCTGTGTAGGGCTGCATGTCTGTGTGTGCAAGTATGCCAGTGTGCATACCCGTATGTCTGAGTGTGCCTGAATGTCTGTGTGTGCAAGCATGCTCGTGTGAATATGAATATGCCTCCATGTGTGTCTGCAGGTCCATATTCGAGCAAGGATGCTCCTGGGGGTGGGTGTGTCTGCATCTCTGTATGTGAATGTGGCTGCCCATCTCGGGTTTCTGTACATAGGAGTCCACCTGGATTCTGTGTTCCTGTCTGTGTGCAGTTATTTGCTGTTGTGTGTTGTGAACAGCCCTTCTCCTTGTCATGACCTCAGAAGGAGCAGATAAGACTCCTGGAAAGAAGAGAGAGAAGATGCAGTAATGTCTGAGCTGGTGAGAATCTCCACCCGGCTGCTGCAGGCATTCAAACTGGGTGTAGCAACACCCAGCTATTCAAATGCACAGATACATTCATTTGAGTCCATCCATGCACATCAAGCACAAACATAATACCTGAGAAACATATTTACATGTGCTCATCATATAAGCCGGAAAGTTAAACCAACACCCTGAGACACATCTTCACAAAAATATACCAATAGACGTAAGGAAAAAGCAACCATCCATGGCCAAACCTGATGCACTCCACACCAACGCAGTCACCCTACACACATACCCTAAAACATGGGCACCCCTGTATACAGACACTCCGACATATGGACATCAACACGCCCTGGTGTGTGTGAAAGTGAACCTGAAAGGAGTTCTGATTACCTCTAATCTATCCAAAATCCTCAACTTAGACATCCTGGTCCTCTCCCATTTCCTATCCCACCTGAATCCCTAGTACAAACAGACCATTTCAGCCTGCCAAATATGCTTTCCATCCATTCTCTCCCCCATAACATGGCTTGCTCCTTCCTGGCTCAGTACCTCCACACCAGAAAAGAGATAGAGGCCAGGACTTTCTCTCAAGGGCCCACCGGGAGAGAGCCTCAAGAAAGACAGAGATAAGGAAGAAGTAGAGGAGATAGAGGAAAGGATTGGGACAAAGGCAAGCAGAGAGGGTAAAGAAGAGACTGAAAAACACAAGGCTGCAGGGAGGGGGGGAGAAAGAGGGAGAGAGAGAGAGAGAGAGAGAGAGAGAGAGAGAGAGAGAGA
>NW_027186342.1:2164664-2165616 GCF_028583685.1 Petaurus breviceps papuanus | reverse complement strand
AAAACTTGCCTCCTCCAGGCAGCTCTCTTTAGCTGATGACTTGGATTCTTTCATGTTACTGCAACCCTGAAAAGGCACAATTTGTTTAGGAAACACAATAATCATTGCACTAAATTACCATTGGCTTTAAATATTCTCAGGTTGTTTTATGAGTGTATATGTGAGCATGTATCCCCCTGTTCTCTGTAGCCCCCACAAAGAAATATAAACTCCCCCAAAGCAAAGGACTCTCTCTTCTTCCTATTCCCTGTTTTTTCAGGGTTATACTCAAAGGAGGCACCCCAATATCTTTTGCTGACTGATATATGAGGTTATAACTGCAGAGACACGGCAGCTTCAAGAAAAAAAAATAAAACAAACATGTTTTCAACTGAGCGCTGTCCTTCAGAATTGTTACCTTGGAGGCCATACACTGATTCCAGTCACGAACCTTTGCTCAAAACAGGCTTGAACTACTCTTTGGGAAGTGACTTCAGAGTCCCATTTATGAGCCACCAGAGAAAATTAGTCTCCTTACTTTACAGCTACAACTTCTTTTCACCCCTATCTTGTTACCCCACCTTATTTAACCAGACTTGGCTCCAAACGACTTTTGCCTGTTTCCAAAAATCAAATTCTCCTCAAAGGAAAACAATTTGCCACCAGTGAGAATGTGCCCCAGATTCTAAAGGCATTTCCCCAAAGGGCTCCTGAGGTGTTTGGAGCCCAGGAGCATCTTTGGAATATGAGTAGAGCCTCCCAGGGAGCCTGCCTAGAAGGGGTCAACCAGAATTTCAATGGATAAAATCTTATAGGTTCATTAAATTCAGTTTCATTTTCTAGTAACACACAGACACACACACACACAGGTTCATATACATTCTCTCTCTCTTCCCTCCCTCCCTCCCCCTCTCTTGGCCCCTCTTCCTCTCCTCCTCTTCCTCTTTCTCTCTGTTTCTCTCTCCCCCCCCCC
>NW_027186342.1:1989122-2164564 GCF_028583685.1 Petaurus breviceps papuanus | reverse complement strand
ACACAGGTTCATATACATTCTCTCTCTCTTCCCTCCCTCCCTCCCCCTCTCTTGGCCCCTCTTCCTCTCCTCCTCTTCCTCTTTCTCTCTGTTTCTCTCCCCCCCCCCCATCTGTGTATGTGGCTCTGTCTTTGTGGCATCAGGCTCAATTGTTTGTCTAGGGTACAACCTTGCTTCCAAGGGGAAAATCTCCACCCCTCACTGCAGACAGTGAGGCCAGATACCTGGCTTACTTTTCTCTGCACTTTTCCCTTCCCTGGGGCCAGACCCCATTTCACCCGGTCACCTAACACGTTTACCCAGTCTTCCTAGGTAGTGAAGTCTCCCTGGCCATTTTTTTTTTTACATTCCCCCATTCTCCTCTTATGCTAGCCTACAATATGATTCTTTCCCTTTCTCTCTCCTCTCCCCCAACCCTTTTCTGTCCCTTGGTCTCTTTGGGACTCTGATGACACTCTGTATACCATCCTTTTCCTTGTGCTTTTTTCTGTCCTTCAATTTCTATTTTTCTCTTCTTTCTTCGTCTCCTCTCTGTTTCTAGATCTTACTGTATGTCTTTCTGTCTCTGTCTCTGTCTCTGTCTCCATCTCTATCTTTCTGTCTGCCCCTCCTCTCTCTCTCCACTCCCTCCCTCCATATATGTACCCTGCATTTTTCTGTGACTGGCTTCTGTCCTTTTCCTCTTTGTCTCTGTCTCCCCTTATGTCTCTCCTCTCAGTTTCAAGCAGTCAATACAGAGAGCTAAGGAGGGTGTGTGGAATAGCCATGGAATAATGACCCTAATAGAATTAGATTCCAGAATCTTTCCTTACACCATAAGCTTGCTTTGGTTCAGGCACCCCCAGTCCAAAGAGCAGGGGCTATAGACTTGGTGATGGGCCAGGGGGGTCAGTGAGACCAGACCCCCGACCAAGCTCCCATCTCTCGCCTAATTCCAAATACAACCTTAGAGCTCTCCTCTCTCCCCTGTACACACACACACACACACACACACACACACACACACACACACACACTTTTCTCCTGCTCACACCTCTCTCTTCCACATACCCTCTTCACCTCCCTCTGTAATTGATCTATCCCTGTGTTTCTGTCTCTATCTTTGTGTCGATGCTCCCTCTATCTCCCTATGTCTCTGCTTCTCCACCTCCTGAGTCTGTTTCTGCTCTCGCTAACTAGGTCTCTCCTTATGTCTCTGTCTCTGCTGACTCAATCTCTGTCTTTCTACCTCCCCCGCAGCTCCCTCCTTGCGCTTCTCTTCCCCATTCTCTCCGCTCCCCACCTCCTGCATTGAGGGGTGAGGGGAAGGATAGGGATGGGGGTAGGTGGCCCTTTGTATGGCTGACTGACAGTTAAGGGAGACGGGGGCGGGGCTGCACTCAGACCCTGCAGCGCTGATTAGGATGCAGCGCGGGTTCCGACTGCAGCACTCGCCTCGGCTAACATTCTCCACGATTCCTAACACTGCAGCTCTCCGCCTCCCGCCCCGCACCCCCCACCCCACCCCACCCCCAGCCTCTCGCTCTGTGCAGCCCCAAAGAGAGCTACAAGACCCCAATCCTCCCCACCCCCACCTCGGATCCCTTTGCCACCAGCACTAGACCCTAGGGCGCGGGCACTGACCCCCAGGGCAGGAGGGCAAAGTGTCATGGCTAGAGAGGCGGAAACACCAGTCTCCGGTGCCTGGTTTGGTCCAAGAGTTCGAAGGTCTTACCCTCGAACATTTCTAAGTGCTAAGGGATCGTAAAAGAAGGAAGGGGACCAGGTGGTATACGCAATCTATGGAGAGGAAGAAGATGCCTCCTAGGCTCTCCTGCAGAGGATCTCAAAGCGTGTTCTAGCATTCCAAAGACACACCTGAAGTCTCTTCTCTCGAGCTGGGGGGTGGGGTGAAAGATCCTTTCATTTACAAAGTCTTTAGTCTCCACTTAAATTAAAAAATTCTGGTGAGAGGTGCCATATCATCCAACCTCCCTGCCTCCCTACTAAATTAATCCTACTCCCTCCCTCCCTCTTTCTCAGTCAGCCTCAGTCAATGCTTCCCCCTCTTTAAATTCACCTATCCTATTTGAAGGGGTGGGGGAAAATTCCCCCTCAGAAAAACCCCATCTTTCAGTATCACAGACTTCTGCCATCCTTCCTCCAAATTAATTCTCTCATACCTTTCCCGCCTTACTAAGAGGCTCAGATGGAGCCCCCAAGGAACCTGAATGTCTGGGTTCCTCCACAACAGTAGCTACTAATAAGCATTAAATGCTAGGAGATCCTCAGTCAGCTTGGTGGGTGGGTGCGATCCCCAAGGGAGGAAATAACGAGGCTTGTCAGCATCTGTCAAATGTGCCATCTCCTTTCATCATTCCTGTCTCTAAGCTCCCGGCTTCTGCCAATCCATCTCTCCACGGATGGATGGCTTGAGCTGAGCAATGGCATTTGAGGCCAGAGGCCTGCGGAGTCTAGATGCCTGGGTCCCCCCAGACCCATTTGGTTTTCTTGCAGAAATGACCCTGTCTTTGAGTGTTTAATTACTTAAAGATCCTAGGAGAAAGGGGGGGAGGGGGGGAGGAGGAACACATTTACTGCCTATATGACCTTGGGTAATTCACAACCTCCCTAGGCCTCAATTTCCTCCTTTTTAAATGAGGAGGTTGGACTACCTAGCCTCCGAGATCCTTTCTAGGGTCACATTCGTAATCCTATGATAGATTCCAGAGACCTTGGGAGTTATTCCTAGATTCCTGAGATGGCAAAGAAGGGATTACACACACACACATGTATTTTAATCTTGATCCCTTCTAGCCACATTCCCCAGGACAGGAAAGGAAATTCCATACCAAGGAGGGACAGTTAAAAGAAGGGGGGAAAAAACACCTCAGTAAGAACTTTTCTAGCTAAATTGTGCTTTCCCAAAAATAGAGCTGATGAGCACAGCTCCTTCTTTGTAATATGGCAAATCCCCACCAGGGGGAAGTAGGGAGTTCCCTGGACCAGAACTGAAACCAAGGCTGAGACTTGTGATCTGCATTTATTTGCCACCAGAGGGCGGCAAATAACAGGACTCCCTGCAGTTTGCCTCTTGAACACAGTGGGGCAGGCAAAAGGATTGGGGAGACCAGGTTAAAAAACAAGAGAATTTAGAATTTGCCAGGTTTTGACTCGACTTGACATCTGAGTCTTGGAGGGTGGAAGGGAGAGAGGCAGAAGCTATTGGGAGCCTATAAGAAGAGTGGCAACGCTTATTATCAAAGAATGTAAACAGCCTTGTCTTACAGATGAGGAAACTGAAGTCCAAAGAAGTTGACTTGACCAAGGTCAAACAGATAGTAAGCATTAGAAGCAGGATCTGAACCCAGGTTGAACTAGATGGCCTCAGAGATACTTTGTAGCCTCACATCTGTAATCCTATGACAGAGGGATTCCAGAGACCTTGGGGTTATTGCATAGATTCTTGAGATGACAGGGGAAGGATAACCCACATGTATATTTAGATCTTGACTTGCATCCACCTCCTATTCCCTAGGACAGGGAAGGAAATTTCATGTCAAGGATGATGCCAGAAAGCTGGGGGGGAGGGGGAGGGAGTGAAGCAAAAAACAGTGGCTTGGGAGGAAAGAAGAAAACATCAGGGAGCAGCTTGGGAGACACCAGAGGAGAGGGTCTGAGGGTAGGGTTTTTCTCATATTACCTTGACATTGCTCTCAAGAAGACAGACAGACAACTCCAGAAGAAAGATGTAGGGCCCTCAGTGTTGGAGGACCAGGATACCTGGGTCCTTTAGGGGGGAAAGGAGTTGGCAATATCAATTTCTAAGTCCTGAGACTTTTGTTCACTAGGACCTGGAAGGTTTGTACTTGCCCTTGGTATCTGAGAGTCAGGAAACCTGGGTTTGTAATCCCAGCTTGCCCACTAATTAGTTGGGTATCTTTGGGAAGTAATTTCTCCTCTCTGAACCTCATTTTTTAATGGTTGTAAAATGAGATCAGACCAGAAAACATTTAAGGCTCTTTTCCTTCAACATGAAAGACTGGTAAGAAGTACAAGTGAGTTAGAGACTAACATGTCTGTGACTGCTACATTCAGTCCTATCACAGGGATACTCTGCTACATAATAGAGAACATACATACACATACACAAACCAAGAATCTACCTCTTCCTCAGCCTCCCCTAACTAAGCTAACAGGTCTCTCTTCCTAAGCGCCTCTTCTCTTACCATCCCCTAGTCAGCCCAACCTTCGTCCCTCTGCCCTCAGTGTCCCTCTTGTGTCTCCATTTGTCCCTATCCTTATTCCCCAAGAGTCTCCCCAGTCTCTGTTCCTATCCCCCAAATGTCACTATGTCCCTTGCTCCTGTTGCTCCAGCCCCTGTCCCTCTTCTCTCTGCTCCTACAACAGGGAACAAGACTACCTTTCTTCTTGTGTTTCCCCTATTCTACCTCATACCCTGCAGAAAGAGAAATCCTTTCTAAAAATCTAACCTTGAACCTTTATATTCCAACATCTGTTCAAATCCTAGGTGTGCATTGAGAATAACGGTTTCTTGTGGTTCCTGTAACCCTTTGTAGACCAGCTCCATACTCTCCACTCCAATCCTCTCTCCTCAAGGCTGTTTCATCCCAACACCCGTCCCCTTTTCTCACCATTCTCATCTCTCCTCCTACTTCCATGGCCTCTTGGCTCTCACTGTCTCTACTACTCACAAATTCCTTCTTCAAATTCCTCCTAAATCTGTAGCAAGAGATAGTATGGCCTGCTGAAATGCCCTCTGAACCTGGTTTTAGGAAGATGTGGGCTCCCTCCTAGCAACTCTCAGAAGCCTCAGTTTCCTCTGGAAAATGGAGAGAGTAGTAGTCTTGAGGGTAAAAGAAGGTAATTACTGTATGCATAGTGCTTTCCAAAGTGTGTAGAAACATCAGCTATGATCCTAGGGAAAGGAGAACAGAAAGAGAAACAAGAAAAGCAGAGAATAAAATCACCTCTGAGCTAGGATATCTCTTCTATCCGTTATCTCTGTTGAAAAGTTCTTTTTACCTTACTCTCCTTGATGGGATTCTCATTTTTTTGTCTTCTCTGTTGAACTCTTAAACAAGCTGTTGTTTAGTTGGCCTTTCATTCATGTCTCTCTCTTCATGGCTCCATTTGGGATTTTCTTGGCAAAGATACTGAAGTGGTTTGCCATTTCTTTCTCTAGTTCATTGTACAGATGAGGACACTAAGGCAAACAGGATTAAGTGACTTGCCTAGGATCACACAGCTAGTAAGTATCTGAGGCCAGATTTGAACTCAGGAAGATGAATCTTCCTGATTCCAAGCCTGGTACTCTATGCACTGTGGTATAACCTAGCCACCCTGTAGAACCAACAGATATAGAAATTACAGGTTTCTAGAGCTGGAAGGGTCTATAGAAGGCATCAAATCCCCTTCATTTCACAGATATGGAAAATGGAACCCAGGGAAGAGAAGGGACTGGCCCAAGGTCATAATAGGTAACAAACAGCAGAGTTAATACGAAAACCCAGGTCTCCTGACTCACAGTCAAGAATATTCATTGATTAGCATGTAGCAGAATAAAGAATATTGATTTTAAAATAAGAAGCTCTGAGTTCAGGTCTCAACTCTGACACTTCCCAGGTGTGTGACCTTAGTCCAAGATTCTCTGGGCCTCGGTTTTTCTTATCTGTAAAATTATGCAATTTGACTAGATTATCCCTGAAGTACCTTCCAACCCTGAAGCATTTAATGATCTCTTAAGAGGACAGGGGAAATGATATAAGAGCTGACAAGTGCATGTGTTTGTATGTTGTGTTTGTGGATGTGTGTGAGACACACCCCTTAACTACTTCCTGGAAAGATTCAAGACAGAACATTTTCAAAACCAACAGACATCATCCATAAATCCTTCTCTTCTGGGTCCCTAGAAAATTCGAAGGGAAGAAACCCACCCCACCCCACTCCCCAACACACACACACTCAAACACTTTCCTCAGCCCCTCTCATCCCCTCCAGCCCTTAGACTCCCTTTCTCCCCCCCCTCCCATTTCACTCCCCATTTCCCCCCATTCTCCCTTGCCCGGCCTCCCAGGTACAAGAGGCACCTTCTTTGCTAGCGCTCTAGACAAACGCCAATCACGTCGGGGGCTTTCTCAGTACCTATTCCGCTCTGAATTCCCAAGGTCAAAGCCATTCTGGTGTTATTAAAAACATAAATGTTGCATACCAGGCAGCGGGGGGAAAAATTATAAGGCAGCCAGACGAGAGGGAGACGGAGGGGAAGGTAATTGTCTTCCTCTTCCCCGAGTCAAGCTCCACGGGGCCGGAGCCGCACACAGAACATTGCTTTTTAATTTAACTCGGTAAGGTCAACGGCAGCAAATGAGGCAGGAGAGAGATGACGCCTCCGCTGCCGCAGAGAGGTGGGAGGGGGGGGGGGGCTGGGGCAGAGAGCCCCCACCAGGGCTTAAATGAAGCTGGAGACTCCCTGGAAATATCTCCAAGCACTAGATATGAGAGGAAGCAGAGTGAATGGGACTCCTTGGCGTCCCCAGTCTGCTGGAAAAGGGAGAGGGGATTTAAGGAAGCATTTAGAGAGTATTGCAGGGGTCCCTGCAAGAGCCTGAGGTTGAGTTTGGATGGGATTGAAGGGAAACACAAGTGAAAATTCTAGAGTCATTCTGATGGGTGGTTCCTATGGTGTCTCTCCCTTCCTCTCTGCCCAGTCGCCATTGTTCAGAAGGGACCAACCATCATGAGGCAGTGTACCGGATTTGGAGCTAGAAAGGACATCTAGACCAAACTAGTCATCTCACAGGTGACTGAACTGAGGTTCGGCCACTTTAAGGGACTTGCCCAAGATGGCAGAGCTCAGGGACCCTTATGGCAAATCAAAGGTATTTTTTTCTGCATCAAAGAACCAGGATTCAAATTTCGGGCTCTACCACTGACAATCTATGTGACCTTGAATAAAAACTCTCTAGGTCTCTGTCCTTATTTGTAAAATGGGTGGGGGGGGGGAGAAGAAGGGGAGTGGTTGATGTTTCTTAAGTTCCTTCTACCTCTAAATCCATGACGGGTTAAGTTAGTTAGGTCATGGAGCATGAAAGCATAACTGGGAATGCCTGGGTTCTGTCTGGTCCTCTTAGCACCTGTGTATCCTGGAGCTATCCTTTCCAGCCCAACACCCCAACTGAGTTGTCCTCCAAAGGAGAGAAGTGACCTTCAGAGAAAACCTGAGAATCTCCCCACTCCTTACTCAGTGATTTAAGCCCCAACCCCACTTCAAGGAGCCTGTAGAACAGGTTAAGGAAGGGGAAAGAGAAACTCCCTCAACTATGAGAAGTCAAATTGAGCAAGAATTGTCACCTCTCAGAAGCCTGTGGCCTAGTTGGCTGGAATCACTGCACCTTTTCTGACTACCCACCTTCCTTTCTGGATACCTTATCCCAACCTCCCTCTTCAATTTTGTAAGCTAAGTTGATCCCCGATCCCCTCCCCCATTTTCACTACTGTAGAAGGGATTGAAGGCAGTACAACATAGTGGGTAAATAACTGGAAGACCTAGGTTTGAATCCTACCTCAGACAATTACTAGCTGAGCAAATTATTTAGCCACTCTGACTCAGTTTCCATATCTGTAAAATAGATATAATAGCACCTGCCTCACAGAGTTGTGAGGATATGTAAGGAAGGTGCTTTGCAAACTTTAAAACACTATGTAAATCATTGGGGTTAGACCTAAGGAAGGACTTCTCAGAGCAGGAAGTGAATGATGGCACTATCTCTCTCAAAAGATCCTGTAGACCAAAGCTAGGCTGTGAGCTTACTCCACTGAAAGGCAGCAGAGAGAATGACATAAACCTTCTTCTCTATCAATCAGAGGATCCTGGGGTCCTTTGGATGGCTTCCATTAAACCACCTTACAAGTCAGAGTGGGTTTAGCTAGAGACTGGGAAGAAATAAGGGGAGTTTCTCTAGTTTTAATGAGGAAAGAGCTTTAAGTGAGTTATGAGAGGGTTGGAGAGGATTATCTCAAATATCACACTTCTTAGGTATTTATCTTTTTATAACCCCCAGTGTCTAAGACAATGTCTTGTATACAGGGCAGCTTAAAAATTTGTTGAATGAATTAATGTGTGAGTGAATGAATGAATGAATGAATGAACAAATGAATGAAGCAGCATACAAATTCACTACAAGTCCCCATTTCATATTAGGAAGCTCTACCTAAGGTAAGACCTAAATTCTTTCCAATGTAGCCTTGTTTTTTTCTTCTTGACTCATCACAGATGATGCTGAGAACAGTGGTGTGTGCCTTCTATATAGATTAATCCTTTGGAGAATTGGAAAGAGTGAGATGACATAGCCCCTCACAGCCTTCTCTCTACCCAGAAGTGTCCATGGAAGTTGTTCTTTCTTTCAATATCTTTTTCTTAGTGGTCAGTTAGGAACCTCAGAGATCCACTGAGCCCAGAAGAAATTAGACACCTCTCAATACCCCCCCATACACATAGAAGTAGGTATGCCCTAGCCCCCTTTCTTTTTTCCTCCTTTGTGTAGGGTATCCTCTTGTATTGCTCCAGAAAACTGAAGTTCTACATGGTTGCCACGGGGTGGAGCCAAAAATGTCATTTGATCCAGAGATAGAAGAACACTGGACCAAAAGCAATAGCTACCCAGGTCTCCTTCCTCCAGAATCATCAGGGTCCAAAAAAGAAAGAACTGCTGGAAGGAGATAAGCATTTGGAGATGGGAACAAAAAATGAGGATTCAAAGTGAGTTGAGAGGAGGTGAGGAATTTTAGCTTGGCATTTGCAGCAAAGAAGTGTGCATCCAGCAGGAGGCAGAAAGTCTAAGGTAGGAGTGGATGGCCCAGAACTAGAAAGACACAAAATACTTTAGGGAACCTTATTGAGAGACTGGGAGAAAAATAAGAGCCCAGAAAATAGAGTTGTAAAGCCTGAAATGGGGACCAAGAGGGCCTTGAGACAGGAGGATAAGTAAGCAAAGAGAGAGACCTAGAACCAGAGGAAAAATTAGAATCAAAACATAGTCAGAAAATAGGTCTGTGTTGCCAGTCTGAAACCCCACTGTCTTCCCAGCTGTTCCCTGAAGATAGCAAGAGAATAAGAAAAGATTGAACAATCCTGTTTTGTCATGCCACCCCCATCCTGAGCATCCCTATGGATGAGGTCCTGATCTGGGCTCTGGAAAGATAGGGGGTGGGGAGTAGAGAAAACCAAGCCCTGTTATCAGGAAGATTTGGAACATGCCAAGGATGAAGATACAAATCCTCCTCTTCCTGATCAGTATTGTTAATCGTTTACATTTATACAGTCCTTGAAGTCTACAAATCACCTTACCCACATCGTCATATTTGATCCTCAAAATTTACAGGACCGCCATCTAGCAGATAACCAAGGCAGAGCTCAAATGCAGGTCATGTTGGTTCCAAGTGCAGTGTTTCCTTTGATAGCTCACTCTCCTACTCAACAACATTGTCTAAACACAGACACAAAGAAACTAGGAGAGAACTAGTGGTATCTGGACAAGGGACTGGGCACCAATGTAAGGAAGACTGAGAACAGATCTAATCCAGATTAATCCAACACGCATTGGGAAGACTTTCTGAATGAGGTGGGTGTAGTGCAGCATCAAGAAGAAGAAAGAGGAGAGTGGAAGTAGAAAAGAGGAGAAAATTATGGACATGTGGAATGTCTGATGAGTGAGAAAAGGAGAACTATGGACCAAAATGGGGAGCAGTTTGGCCCAGGTGGGGCAGAGAGCCCAAATAAAGGACTCCCAGGGATTGAAGGCAGGGAGCTCGAAGGGGCATCTTGCCCAGTATGTGGAGGTGTTAAAACCCAGATTGAAGTGTTTGGGTTTTCTATATGAAGCAGTTGGAGTCCCTACAACTGCCAAGTAGAAGGACAGGCAGCACAACTTAATTATTCTCATGTACCTCATTAAAACAAGAGAATGGTTCTACTTTAATTGAAAGACAAATGATGGGTGTTAGTAGGCTGCCACTTTTGTGTAGAAAGGCACTTGGGTGTGGAGTTGGGAGCCTTGGATTCAAATATGGCTCTGACAATTAATAACTATGAGATTCTGACAAGTCATTGAACCTCAGTCTATTCATCTGTAAAATTGATATAATCATTGAGGAGAGTGAACTACAATAGATTTTCCTCTGATCCTAAGTGCTATTTAAATGTTCTTTTATTATATCTCCAAGTGAAGTCTTGGCATCAAAAGCACCATGAAGGCTGTGGATGATGGGAGAAGGACAGATGAATAATGAAGAACTAGAGGAAGTCCATAGAATTATATGGACTCTCTATGAAAGCCTTAAAGAAAGCCTTGGTCAAGAGGTACAGGATGGGCAGACATGATACAATCTACGTCTCTGGAAGGAGTAGCTAGGACAATGAGATCAGGAGCTGCTTGGTCCAAGCCCCTCTACAAAGGCACCATGCTGGGAGGTGGGGATCCAAAGGAAGACTGACTCTCATCAAGGAGCTACTGTCTAATAAACCCCATTCAATTCCAATTCAGCAACCATTTGTTAAGTACCTACTACAAGTGAGGCACTGTGTTAGGTGTCTAGGGCCTTTAAAGAATGGATCTGGAAGCCAAAATCTTGGCATAAACATATTGAGAAGGAAAGGGACTCCTGTTTCCCATTCCAACTTCCCATTCCCCCAATGTCGATATCAATGCTCATCTCTTATCATCTCCCTCCTGGTTCTAGAGGAACCTGGAATTAAGAATCTAGCCACCATATTGACTAGGTCCTAGAACCTGCAAGAGATAAGAGCAAATTTGACAATTCATATTCTCAATATTTTTTAGCTCCAGTTGGACACTCCCCCCGAAAATAAACATACTCTTCGAATCCAGATAGCCCCAAATCTAGAACCACCAGGGACTTAGATCCCAGTCACCTACACGTGGGTACCTGCAAAGGAGGCACTTGGGTAGGAACTTAATTTCCGAGAGCCCCTTTTCTACTCCCAGCCCTGTTCCTAAGCCTGTGGGGGCTTGGGTTTTCTTCTTTGTTCACTCTGCTCTAGAACCTACAAAGACTAACAGGGCAAATCAGTGCAAATAATATCTGCACGTCCCCCAGCTCCTCCGCCCCTTCAGCTGCCTCCATCACTCCCCATTCTGAGGCTTCCTGGGATCAAAAAGCCCCCTCCAACTCGTAGAACCCCGAGAGTCTGATGCAAACGGGCAGAAACTTTATCTCAGAGTTTTGCTCGGGCTCTGATTGGGCCTCTCCCTTGCTCCCTCCGCCCCCCACCTCCTCCCCGGGCTCCCCCCTCCCGGTCCATAATGCCTCTCGCCGTTTTCAGGTCGTGTTTTCCGTAATAACCTTTAATGCGGCTGGCCGCGGCCCAAATGTTCGCAGTGGAGCGCTGGGCCCCGCGCATCAGATGGACGATGAAGTGTTAATCATCCCCCAGGGAGCCGTCCCGCGGAAAGTCGTCATTAATTTCTCTGAATTACACCAATTCCGAGACATTCTTTATGGACAGACAGTGCGGGAGACAGTTATATGACAGGACTTGCTGTGCTAAGCAGATGTGGGAGAGATTGCGTCGTCCCATGAATACTAAGCACTCGCTCCGGAGAAACCCCATTAGCTTCCTGTACTAAGAGACGGGAAATAGGAGGGGAGGGGAGGGGTAATGAAGATGGGGAGGGGGAGTTAGGGCAGCAAACTCTTTTCCCACCCACCCGCACCCCAGACCCCGCTTCATCGCCCTGCCTCCGCCTTCGCCCTGATCCGACTCCGTTTCCTCTACCTCCAAGCCCCCCAAATGCTTTCCACCTTCCCCAACTCTGTTCCATCTCCTTATCTTATTCCATGGCCCCCATGCCACTCCATCTTTCTGTCCCACTCCATCTCCTCATCTCCTCTCTGTCCTAAATTGCTTCAGCTACACCTCTATCTCCCTAGATGTCCTGCTTCATCTCCCTACCCTGCTCTAGTCCCCACTGCATTCAGTCTCCATCGTCCCCCTTGCTCTCAATCTCTCCATCATGCTTCAGCTTCCCATCGAACTCCATTTCTGCTCCACCACCCCAAATCACCCTACTTTCCCCATCCTGCTCAGTCTTCCCATTCCCTTTTCTTTCTTTACATCGTTTCCTGTGGTGACCCCATCAGCTCCCAAGGGTTTAATTACGATCTTTATGTAAATGGCTTCCAGATCTATATATCCAGCCCTAGTCTCTCTTCTGAGCTCCAGTACCAAGTCACTGACATTATGAACTCAATGTCCCACTGCTGTTTCAAACAAAACATGTCCGAAGTCGAAATAATTAGCGTTCCCCCTCAAACGCAGCCCTCTTCCAGTCCTTCCTTTTTCTGTAGATGGCTCCACCATCTTCCAGTCATTCAGGTTTTCAACCTTGGTGCTATCTTTGACATCTCATTCTCACTCATCCCACATATCCAAACAACCATTTGCCAAATCATTTCTACCTCAGAAACAGGAGGAAGAAGTTGTCCTTTCTGTCACACACCCACTGAGCTACTACAGGGTCTCATAACCTCTCTCCAGGACTCTACTACAATAGTTTCCTGATTGGTGTCCACTTCAAAGCTCTCCCCACTCCAACCCATCCTTCACACAGCTGCTAAAATGATATTCCTAAAGCACAGGTTTGATCATGTTACTCTCCCAGTCAATAAACTACCATGGCTCTCAATTACTCCTAGCATCAAATAAAAACTCATGTTTGGCATTTAAAGTTCTTCCTAAACTTGTCCCAGATAACTTTTTACCCTTATTACACTATATATAGATAAAGATATATATATATATATATACACAATATATACAAAAATGTCTTACTGTTCTCCCATCTCCATATGGGCCTTTACACTGGCTGTCCCTGATACCTAGAATCTTTCTCACCATCACCTCTTGGAATTCATGCTTTCTCTCAAAACTCAACTTAAGCACCACTTTATACATGATACCATTCTTTTTTCCCACCCTGCCCCCTCCAACTGCTAATGCCTTCTCTCCAAAAAGAAATTCCCTATTTTGCAGATATTTCTGTATGTACATGTTGATTCACATGAACTTGTGGCCTGGGACTGCTTAACTTTTGTCTTTGTATCCCTAGCACCTAAAACACAATGCCTGGCACGTAAACAGTAGGTGCTCAATGTTTGCTAATTGGTTAATACCACTTCATCTCTCATATTCAAGAAGCTGATGGAGGCTTAAGGGAAGAGATGGGAAAATGAGGGAAAGGAAAGGGAAGGACTTTGCCCCTTCCTTCTCTTCCTTGCCCTCCTCACTCTTTGGATTCCTGTCACTGATGGTGAGGGAGGGAGTTAGGGGCTGAAAGAAAAAAGAGATGTCCCCTGAAAGGAACCATTTCCTCCCCCATCCCCAGTAAATGAAGGGGAAGAAAGAAAGGGAAAGGAGGGTGAAATAAAAGAGGGAGCCCCACTCATGTCATGGAAATCAATCTATAACTAAAGAGAGTCCTCACAACCAGACAGTGCCTCTGCCTCCTCCTCTGGTGCTCACAGTAATTAGGGGGACACTCTCTAAAATGGAGGTCACTCCCTAGCCCCATTCGCTGAAACGATGGAGCTAAGATCCCAAACTAGAATTTTCTCCTCATCTCTAGGCCCCTAGGAATGAGAGACACCATTGAAGCTGACCATCATCACCCAAATAATCACATCCCCAAAAAAGAACCCCAGTTTTCCTCATTTCCCCTGACTCCTTCCCCTACGCAATCACTGGGGGACCCAGGGTCAAGTTCTCGTCATCTCCCAGGAAAGAGAGAGGCCTTGGGGTGAGGAAGTATGTTAGAGAGAGGGGGGTGTTGTCTCTTCATCTTTTATACTGGGTGGATAATTTATGCCTCAGAGCACAGCAGATGGCTGGTAATTTAGCGATTACTGTGTATAAGAATGGAGCTCAGCTCTTCCACCCAGAATCCAACAATTCTTTATCATTTCACCTTCTGTGCTGCCTGCTTGTTTGTTTGTTTGTTTTTTTTCTGGTTTTGTTTTTTTTTTTTTCCCAGGGAATCTGAAAAATCTCTTCTTCATTTTCTATCCTTCACAAATCCCCAAACTAGTGATGGACCTAGGACTAGGCAAAGTTAGCAGCTACCTAGGGCACAGATGCAGAATATATTTCTTATCTTTATTGTCACCTATTTGGAAGGCCAGGAAATCCTGCTCTCTGTGACCCATAGGTATTTTTTTTTTCAGTTAGGTTGCACATCCTATAGAGAAGGCACAAAGCCTCTAGTAGACAGTTACATATGGGGAAAAATTGACAAGCCTTGTCTAGTGAGCATAGATGCATTGTTCCAACTCTGCCTCAAGCCTAAATGGGGTTGGGATGAAGAATCAATGTTCTAAAATTGCAACCCAGGGAATCACAGGACAGAAGTTCATTTAATCCAATCTCTGAAGTGCCCCTAACCTCTTAGTTGCTTCCTCAGTCCTTCTAACTGAACTCACAGTATCTTTCATCACTAGAAAGTACATCTTTCAATCTAACTACTAATGCCTCTTGCTAATATGGGGTCCTTCCCAGAAATTATGGGGGCTCCAGCTCCAATTTTCACAAAAATTCTTTTTTTTTTTCTTTTTGGAGGGCAATTGGGGTTAAGTGACTTGCCCAAGGCCACACAGCTAGTGTTTGTGTTGTATCTGAGGTCGGATTTGAACTCAGGTCCTCCTGACTCCAGGACCAGTGCTCTATTCACTGCTCCACCTAGCCACCCCCACAAAAATTCTAAGGAGGTAAAAATAAATATTGCTTCTCCACCCCCATTATAGAGCTAAAGAAATGGGATCGAAGAGATTAGCTAACATTAGTTAATTAACATTAGTCAGTGAATCATTCAGTCAGTCATCAAGCATTTATTTTATTTCCTATTATTATGTGCTGTGGAAAGAGCTCTGGCTCCAGAGTCAAGAGTTCTGGGTTCAAATTCCACCTATAATATATATTAATTATGTGGTAAGTCACCCCACCCCAAGGTGTCACAAGCTTAAGGGACCATCCTAAAAGCCTTTGGTGGCTAAACCTAAGTCATTTAACCTCCCTGGGTCTCAGTTTCTTCATTTGTAAAATGAAGGGTTGGACTAGATTGCCACTGAAGTAGCTTCAGGCTTCAGATTGATGATCCTATGAACCTGCCCTAAGGAAACAGCAGAGCCTAGATTCCAACCCACATCTTCTGATTGTTCAATGTGGATTTGTTGGTCATCAGGGTCTGAAACACCAAGTTCCATTTCCATACTACTTCCATCCAGGAAAACGCAAAACGGGCTAGACTAGCTTTCAATGGGCAACTAAGTGGTGCAATGGATGGAGTTCCAGGCCTGGAGCCAAGAAGACTCTTTTTCCTATGTTTGTACCTGGCCTCAGATACTTATTAGCTGTGTGACCCTGGGCAAGTCACTTAACCCTGTTTCCTCCTCTGTAAAAATGAGTTGGAGAAGGAAATGGCAAACCACTCCAGTATCTTTGTCAAGAAAACCCCAAATGGGGTCACAGAGAGTCAGACACTACCGAAATGTCAGAACAGCACCAAAAAAGTTTTGAATACTCCTCAGGTGGTAGGTAGGTCAAAGATTGACTTGATCTCTTTCTCCTCTCACTCTTGGTCCTTTCCCCTCCCCTTCTTTCATTAGGCTGGAATCTAAGGTATAGGCCTTCACCCCATATCCTCTAACCCTGTTTTCCAGGGCTCAGTTTCTCCCCCTTCAGATAGGATATAATACAATGGCATTATATGTATGGTTTGAAATCCTAGGTGCTAAGTGCTTTGAGATCCCCTGAGAGCTCAACTCTTTTTCAGCTGTATCTACCCACACCCTGACAGCAGAGCACTAATTAATTAGCGTGCCCAACCAGCCATGGGCACGAGCTCATTATTCACCACAGGGACCTGCTGTTAGCACACCAGACCCCCGGGATGCGGGTATACTCCAATTACACAGCCAACAGCTCGCCTAATCGAGGCTCACAGTGAATGTTAGGGAAAGGAGGGGGGAGGAGGACAGGCTTTTTGAGTGGAATCCCTGTCACCCCACTCTAACCACCCTTATTTAGACTCAGAGTCAACTCTCTTCCCTAAGGCATAGAAAACTAGAGGGAGGAAGCCCCAGGGGACAGGAGGCAAGGAATTAGAAAGCCAGGGGGGAGGCAAGAGGAAGGGAATGTGTGATGCCAGAGAGGAAGCTAAAGGTAAATACATTCAACAAGCATTGATTAAACACCTACTCTGTGCTTGGTGCTAAAAATACAAAAGCAAAAATGAAACATCTTTCCAGCCGGCTCCTTTGGTCTGGGAACTATTACAAGACTTGTATTTGCATACATATATTGTACATGCAGCAAAAGAGATGCAGGTTAAGCCACAAGAAGGACTTTCCAGTACTAGGAGAGGCAGCATTAGACTAGAATTCATGGTGTTGGTAGGGAGCAGTATTCTTTCCTATAGGCAAGAGGCAAGGGCTGAGTGTCCAACAGGTCTGGAGAGGAGAGAGGACAGTCATAAGGACCCAGGGGTTCAGTTTCTTCCCCTTCCCCCAGACCCAGTTCAAGGGTATTGGGAGGAGGAAGCTTTAGCTATTGAGAGCAATAGAGAGATTCCCCCCCCCCCACGTCCCATTGACTTTGCCATTCTGCTGTCATTCTACGGCTTCTCCAAGATTTAACATATTGACTCTCCGAGCTGCAGAAAATTGAATTTTCTTCATTACAACTGTCTCCTGACAAAAGCAGCTCATAAATTCTCCATCTTTTTCAGTCTTCCCCACCCCCTTCCCACCTAACACCTCTCGTAGGATTCACACACTTAAACATGCAATCCACATGCATGTAGAGACACAGGATGTGCACAATTCAGACTTTGGATTCCCACGTATATGAAAACTTGGAATTTCAACCCTCCCCAACCCAAACACACACTTCCCTCTCCCTGAAGGTCCATATGACGTCCCTATAATGGAAATAATCAACCTTCTTCCCTCTGTGATTTGCATGCATGATAGGAGTGCTGGAGCATAGGATACAGAGAAACAAGATTGGCATGCCAGTGGGCAGACCCAAGACAATACATCTCTATGGAGACGTGTGATTTTTCGTAATCGTTCATGTATGTTGTTTGTTCATGTAGCTCCACACAGAATATGCTTCTGGAATACATACATGAATAAATGCTTCCCACACTCCCCCCACCCCAGACCTATTAACTAGGATGGGATTACTGGGGATCTGTCCCAACATGGGAAATTTATAGAATGCCAACAGACATTCCATAGACTGTACTTTGTCCCTCCCTCTCCACCCCAACTCCGGTCAATCCAAACTCCAGATGACCTCCTCCTCTACTCATTCCCATGCCCAGAGTGATAGTTTCATTTTAGGACATGTTTCCACTCCCCCACCTCAAATAATGTTCCTC
Source organism: Petaurus breviceps papuanus (assembly GCF_028583685.1). NCBI lineage: Eukaryota > Metazoa > Chordata > Mammalia > Diprotodontia > Petauridae > Petaurus > Petaurus breviceps. The sequence continues at coordinate 2,147,108 of NW_027186342.1, read as the reverse complement.
TTCCCAACCATCACAAACTTCCCCAGATACAGATATTGCTAGTTACAGCTTTGTTCTCTCCAGACTTGGCTTTAACTTGGGCTCTAAGACAAAACCCCAAAACAAGTTACTCAGATTCATACAAATGTAGAACTGAGTTCTTACACATTAAGGAACTTTATTTGAGTACTTGAATGTTCTGAAATATAAATTCTCTTGCCATAGACATAAATTATTATCCCTAAATAACTTAGTAAATGGTTTTCCATGGATACCATGGCCAAATATTCACCTTATGGCCAAGGTAGTAATTGGCAAACTACAGGAACATGATAGGAAAGGGTCCCAGGTCAGCTTCTGTGCTGAGGACAAACTAATCTATCTATCTGTCTATCAATTTCTATATCTATCTCTATCTATGTGAAGCTAGAGAGAGAACTAGAGAGAGAGAGCTAGGGAAAGAATGAGAGAGACAGACACAGACAGAGAGACTTTTTCTAAACAAAATATGTATGAGTCCCATGCAGGAAATACAATGAGGTATAATACATAGAAAGTACTAAACTTTGGAGATCATTTATACTTTTTGTGTGTGTTCTATACTCCTCTGGTAGTCTGGTGAAGCCTGTGGGCTCCTTTTCAAAATCAAATTTTAAATGTATAAAATAAAAGACATAGTAGTACAAAAGAAATCAATTATATTGTAATATTGTTAGTAAAAACTTTTTTTTTAATTCATGGACCACTGGTGAAGAAGCCTCCATCTATCCCATTCTGCCCTTTTATTGATTTAAAGGAAATTAAGTCTATTGACTTGTCCATCACAGAGGTGGTTAACTGCAGAGACAGGAATAGACTCCGGTTCTCCTTCCTCCCAGCTCAGTGTTCTTGTTCTTCCCTATGTATAATCTCCTCTGTGAGACTCACATAGAAATTTCTGAAAATAGAATATGTACCTGCACAAGTCTGCCCTTCATGTCATCTCTGTGGCTTCATCTTTGTGTCCCTGATACCTTACATATAATAGATAATTCACAAATATTCATTAAATTACATTTAACTAAGTTGGCTCCAGCTTCCATGTTTCCCTTGGTCTTGTTCACACTCCCACACACATACCATGTACATAATCCCTTGGATATGGAAGGATCACAAATGATGGGATTCTTCCTTCACTCACCCAGGCACCTGGACCCTCCGTCTTGGCTGCCCTAGGAATGTTACTTCTTTGGTCATCCCTCAGTCCTAAACTGTGTGATGCTGGCCAAGTTATTTACCTTCTCCCCATCTCACCTTCTTCATCTATAAAATGAGAATAATGACATTCACCACACAGGGTAGTTTTGAGGATAAAATGAGATAACATATGGAAAGTGCTTTGCAAGCCTTAAGGCCAGCTATTATTATTATTCTACTAGAAGCAGCATAATTAATTGCAGCACACTTTAGAACCTTGGCTGTTCCTCTCTGGAGACAGCATACATACAGTCCTAGCAGGAGTTTCACGGTCCCTAAACCTCCCTTTTAGGCCCTCTTCCTTACCCATCCTGAGATGTCCATCTCAAGAAGGGCGCAACCATGCTCACTATACCCCCCCAGATCAATTCACTCTCCAATCTGCTCCACCAGCAGCTTTGTCCCCATATCCCATCTCTCTTTTCAAGATCCCCTTTATAGTATGTCTTTCCCTGCTAGAACATAAGCTCTTCAAAGCTGGAGCTATCTTGTTTTCTTATATGTGTATTTCAAATACTTAGCCCAGTTCCTAAAATACAATAAGCACTTAATAAAATACTCTGTCTAACCATCTAATCATCTATCCATCTATCCATCTATCTATCCATCCATCCATCCTGAGTAGCTCTAGCCTCAAGCACAAGACTGGGGGAGGGCTGACTCTTCTCTTTCTAGTGTCTATGCCAAGCAACAGCTGAGGCTGTAATGGATGGGCAAGAGGCCAGACCAATGGCCAACACCATGTGGCTTGTGCCCACGGCCAGATTGGGGTGGAAAGCAACGGGCTGGTTGCCCAGGCTCTCCACCCTCCAAAATGCCACACAATCTGTGTAAACAGGAAAAGAGGGACAGAGAAAGACAAAGACAGTGGAGAGACTTCCAGAGCCAGCACCAAGTGAACACACAGCCTCCATGCCATGGGACCTAGACTTAGGAGAATCTCAGACCTATTCTGACTCAGGCACAAAGAGAGACATGGGTCTGAGTATGAGTTGGACAAGATGGAAGCCAAGCACTGGGTGGGGGAGGATGTTGGTTGTTTTTTCAATTTTGATCAGCTCAGCCAGACAACAATGGTGAAGATGGAAAGATATGGAGGCCAGAGAAAGATGAAAGGAAGATTTGGGCTGTTTGGAGAAGGGACTGGAGAGAAGGAATTTCTGAGGTGCATTTTACTGTTGAGCAATTAGTGTGCAAATTAAATGCACATCATGCAAATAAGAATCTATTGTCTATGCTTTCTCAAATCTACTCTGGTTAATCTTGTATTTTTCTTGCTTTTGTTACTGTTGGAGCCTTGGCCTGAGTCCCTCTAGATCACCAAGGCTCTAGCGGGAGTAGAGCGTGCTGGCTACAAAGGGATTCCCTTAGCATTCCGAGCCCCAACATCTAGAAGGTCCTTCTCTCCCAAACTTTACCCAATAACTAAGGGAAAAGGAAGTGAGGATCCCAGGAGCCCAGGAGTCCAACCTGGATAATCTCTGAACTTGAAAGTATTTCCCAAGGTTATTTGCTCTAGCCCCCTGCTTCAGAATTGACCAGTCCTTCCCTGACAGTTGGGTCCTCTGTACTTTTTCCTCCTGAACTCCATTGCTTGAGAAGATCTACAAAGGATATACATTTTCCAAGGACCCATGAATCTGTGCCTATAAGAAATCAGCCTAAGACTAAAAAGAAAAAAAGCTGAGAAATAATTTAGACATTTGAAAGATTCCTAGATCCTGAAACTCATTCCCTATCACACCCTAAGTGAGGGAAGGGCACAAGGGGCCCCAACACCAGATCTGAGGTGGCCTTACAGCAGTGAAAGAGGGTTCAATTTGGAATCAGGGGTGCTGGATTACTCACCTCGAACTAAGTGACTGTGGGGAAGTCACTTTCTATCTCTGGGACCCTTTTTTCTTATCTGTGAAATGAAAGGATCGGACTAGACAGATGACATTGAAGGTCCTCTTCCAGCTCTAAATCAACGATTCTATGTAATGGGAATAATCACAACTGAACATAGTCTCCCATCTGCTGGGTCCTGGCCCACTTCTGATAAACCATTTGTGGAGCTTGGTGTTGAAGGATTTGGCATTGTGGAATGACTGTTGAGTTCTTTAGTACTGTGATGTACTAAGGGTGTTTGTATCAAAGAGGACTGGGCACTGAGAAAGGAAAAAACTACCTCCCTTAGTAGGACTTAAAAGGAATGACCACACTCTTCAGCATTTTATCTTCATTCCTGTTTCCAGAACTTTATGACATGTAAATCTCTCTCTCTCTCTTTCTGTGTGTGTGTGTGTCTGTCTCCCCCCTCTGTCTCTGTCTATCTCTGCCTCTCCCTCTCATTTCTGACTCTTTCTCTCTTCCCCCTCTCTGTCTCTCTATCTCTCTCTCCTCTTCCCCTCCCCCCCACCAAACACACACATGGGTGGAAGAGGGTACTCCTCCCTCACACCAGGAGAAATTATAACTACAAATGGTTGCTAGAGCAGGGCCTCATCCAGGTGATCCTGAGCTGACATCTTGGACTTTGGCTGATTCTTCTGCACTCTTTCTTTGCTTGAGCATAGGTTCCTGAAGAGGGATTCTAACATGGGCATTTTCAGCCGTGCAGTCAAACTTGGGAATTGAAGAGTTTGGGGATTCCTGGGCCCCTCCGCTGGTGCTGGCTGACATGTGGGAGGTGCTGCTTACAGCTATTAGGGCACTTCTTGGAAGAGACGGCCACCGTCAGTAAGGTGAACACAAGCCCTGGCCTAACCTGCTAGAAGATATGGACCTTCAAGGACAACATACAGAGGTCAAAGTGAAGGCCTATTGAACAGTCCTGCAAAGAGCTTCTCCTTTTAACATTTTAGGTATCAACCTCCCTGAAGACCATAATTAAACAATCAATCTGTGACCAGGAATTTATTAGGTGCCAAGCACTGCTCTGAACAAAGGGGGATACCTATACAAAAAAATAAAGCCTTCTATGGTCACAAGGGTCTTCTATAGTAATAAAGTTGTTGCTTTGTGTTTAAGTCTTTGTCAGTGCACTCCTGTGAAAATTTTATGTTTTAAGCATTTCTTTTGTGTGGAGGAAATAGCTGTCCTATACGTGTACATTGTACATTGAATAACTTTCTATGCCCTTTTGAGGAAAATCTCTTAGACATGAGCCAAATCTCAGTCTTAAAGTGATTTTTCCCATGCCTCTGGGCTGGGTGCATAAAGAGCCAGAGAGTTTGATTTAAGAGATTCTTGCCTCCCTCTTTAGGGACCAGACTCCCCCAGGACTGAACCACATAGATGTACATGGGTGGGTAGATCCAGAACTAGGGAACTCTTTGGAGGGGAAAGGCAGGTAGCCCAGCCCCACTGGGATTAGCAGTGGTTCTGGATTGTAACAGTATAAGGCTATGACCTACAGAGATTCCAAGAGGATTATTCCTATGATAGGCTCCCTTCACCTAGACCAGAGCAAATGGAATGCTTTCTTAGAACAAGGAGATAAAGAAACATCAAGAAAATACCAACTAGAAAAGTAAATTTTTGCTTGGTCCTTTAAAAAAATCAATTTCCCAGTCTTATAAAAGGAAATAAAATGCCATAAGAAATTCCCAATTCTAGGGCAAATATTTAAGTGAATGCTGAGATTTAAGGAAATTAGATGATAGCTACTAAAGAAATTCAACACCCTTCAACAAACATTTGTCAAGTTCTTGCTGGGGGCAGAACATAGGCCTGGACACAGGGAAAGATACAGTTTATGTCAGTGTCCATCAGGGAAACCTACATGATCAACTTCATTAATTTATTAAGAGGGTTAGTGAGCCCTTGGGACTTGGATTATATCTTCCTATGCAGGGAATAGATATGCCCATTAGCATCTCCTTGAGAGGATTAAGGACATCTCCTTAAGTCTCAGTAATTGACCAATCAATAAATGGTCAAAGGATGAACAGGCAGTTTCCAATGGAAGAAGTCCAAGTTATCAATAGCCAAATGAAAAAATGCTCCAAACCACTAATAATTAGAGAAATGTCAATTAAAGAAACTCCGAGGTACCACCTAATACCCATCAGGTTGGCAAAGTTGACAAAAAAGGGAAATGACAAATGTTGGAAGGGATGTAGGAAAACAGGCACATTAATGCACTGTTGGTAGAGCTGTGAATTGGTCTGGCCATTCTAGAAAGCAATTTGGAACTATGCCCAAAAAGCAACTAAACTGTGCATACCCTTTGACCCAGCAATATCGCTTCTGGGCCTATATCCCAAAGAGATCAAAGAAAGAGGAGAAGGACCCATATGGACAAAAATATTTATAGCAGCTCTTTTTGTGGTACTTCTACAATATCTTTCACATCCATCTTTCTCTCCACTTATACAGCCACCACTGGAGTTCAGGCCCTCGTCACCTCTTGCCTGGACTATTATAATAATCTCTTAATTGGTCTCCCTGCCTGAAATCTTTCTCCTCTCCAATTCATCTTCTCTACCAGAAGGGTCAAACTTGCTGCCCTGGTGCAGTTGAACCAGATTAAAATGTAATTGGGAAATGTTTAACAAAATAAATAAAAATACAACATAGATAATGTTAATTTGTAGTTTTCTGAGTTAACATGTTGCCCATACAGGACCAGTTTCTATTTACATGATACCACTGAGGTCTATATAGTTGTCAGAGCAAATTTTCCTAAGGTATAGTTCTTTTTTTGATTTTGTTTTTAATTTATAGAATAAAATAATCATAGCATAATTTTTAAAAGGATGATTGTACATGAAACTGTAAATCTACCGTGCACAACTTGTATTTCTTTCAAATATACAACAAAATTATCATGTAAATTTTTTTTCCTTTTTTTTCTTTCCTTCTCCAATGGCTACCATTAGACACAAATAAATATATATATATATATATATATGTAAAATTATTCTATACATACTCCTATTTATCAGTTCCTTCTCTGGATACAGATAGCATCTTTCTTCATATGTCCTTTAGAGGTTGTTTGAATATTTATAATGGACAAAATAACTTATTGGCTCAAAATCATTCTTAAAATAATATTGCTTATTGTAAGATAATCAGCTGTGAGTGACTTAGCTATTCTCAGCAATACAGTGATCCAAGACAACTCTGAAGGACTTATGATGAAAAATGCTAACCATTCCCAGAGAAAGAACTGATAGTATTTGAATACAGATTGAAGCATGCTTTTTTTAACTCTATTTTCTTGAGGGTTTTTTTTGTCTATGTTTTCTTTTACAACGTAACTATTGTGGAATGGTTTTGCATGACTACACATGTATAACCTATATCGAATTGCTTGCCTTCTCAATGAGGGAGGTTGGGAAGGGAGGAAGGGAAAGAATTCGAAACTCAAAGTTTTAAAAACAAATGTTAAAGAATTGTTTTTACATATAACTGGGGAAAATAAAACACTAAAAAATATTGCTGTTACTGTATACAATGTTTTCTTGGTTTTGTTCATTTCACTCTTCATTATTTCATACAAGTCTTTCCATATTTTTCTAGATTCTTTGAGCTCATCATTTCTTATAGCACAGTTGTATTCCATTACAATCATATACCACAACCTGTGCCGCCATTCCCCAATTGATTGGGCATCCCTGCAATTTCCAGTTCTAAGGTATAGTTCTAACCATGTCATTCCATATTGGGGAGTAACCTCCAATGGTTCCCTATTAACTTTAGGATCAAATATAAACTTCTTTGTTGGGAATTTAAAGCTCTTCACAACCTTGCCCCAGACTACCTTTTTAGCTTCATTGGTTCCCTTGACCATACTCTAAAGGCTGGCCAATCTGGCCCCCCTGTTGGTCCTCATATAACCTTCCATCACCCGCCTTCTTGCCTTCCCACTGGCTGTCTTCCATGCTTGGAATGAATTCCCTCTTGACCTCTACCTCTTGGAATCCCTGATTCCCTTTAAGACTTAGCTCAAGTGGGGAGCAGTTTTTCTCAGAGAGCAGAACCCTCAGGAAATTCACCTGCCCCATGTGGATCAGCCATTGGGCATAGCCATCAGTGACCCAACCAAGGGATGCTGCACAAACAATATTCACTCCTATGGTGCCTGGAAAAGGCAAAGAAGGAGGTACCCATTTTCCCCCTACAGAGAAGCCAGAGGTGGCTAAGACTCATCGCTGGACCATGATCATCCTGCCCAAGATGCTGGGGAAGATGATGGACTTATACAATAACAACTCCTTCAATCAGGCAGAAATGAAGCCCAAGATGACATGGGGAAATTCTCCACTGCCTACAAGTCAGCAAAGCTCCCTACTCCTCCAACTCATCCTCCTTCAGTCATTTAGCCTCATCAATAAAAGCAGAAAAGTTTCCCTTAAAAAAAAAAAAGCTTAATGCCTTCTTCATGAGAATTAGGTCACCAATCTAGTCACCTTATATTTGTTTTGTGTGTTATACATACATACAACATATATGTATATACATGTTATATGTACGTGTATATGCTTATGCATGACCTACAAAACAAATATCTGCACAGTGTACCGTGCTTGTGTGTATATATACATATATGTGAATATGTGTTTTATCCCTTCTACATCTACAGCACAGCACCCCTACAATCCAAAAAAATCTGTAAAACTTTTTGGCCTTCCCTTTGTACCAGAGAAGAAGTCTGAATTATTAAGGTATTAAAAGATAAAATATGTTGATATTATACAATGCTGTACATATATTTTATGCATTTCTGAGTTTCTAAACTTTCTGTGTTATCTCCTGGCCTTCACATATCATCTACAGTTTCTGCAAACCCCCCCAAAAAAATTCCCATTTAATTTCTTATGCCAACCCATGATATATCAAAACCACAATGGGGAAAGTGACAATGTGTAAGGGAGACAGTTTGATTTTGTCTTATCCTTATTAAACACCACACCACAAAGTTGGTGTTTAATAGATGTTTTTTGATTGATTGATCTATTGATTGAATTCAGGGACTCAAAGAGGGAGATCCCAGCTATTGCCAGACTCTCCAAGAGTCTGAAAAATACAATTGTTATAATATAGTATCATATTAATAATATAATCTTATAAGAGAAAATAAATTAAGTGACCCAACATCAGAATGAACAAAAATGATTGAGTCATAGTACTGAGAAGCAAAAAATTCTGCTACCACCATGGGTTGTTCAGACATTGCATACCCAATCAAAATAAAAAATTTTAATTAAAAAAAAGGACACAAAAAGGGATTGCCTCTCCAGCAATCCCAGATTTGGAAGTGGGGGTTAGTACCATAAGGCCAGAAGCCAGTATGGACTCTACCAATGCTTAAGCTGTGGGTAAAGGAGAGTTGCTTCTCTAGCAAGCCCAGGTTTGCTTTCTTCTGGGGGAATCTAAATTCTTAGGGTAATACCACAAGGTTGGAGGCTTGTAGGTGTCCTTGGGGTTGAAAGGAATTTTATGACACTATCATGAAATAGGAGCCTGAGACAATAGGGCTCGAGCCCTGCAAGAGGTATTCAATTAAAAATCCATGAAGGTTTATCTAACTGGTTAAGTGAGTTTGCTGACTAGGAATGAAGACCTTAAGGAAGACCTCCCTGAGGTCAAATCATAGCAGAAGGCCAGCAGATGGCAGCAGAGAGCAACAGCTATAGGTGTCCTTCGGATGGCTCTGATGACAGATAGGCTGACTGTGAGTGCAGTTGTACCAGGATGGGGAAAGGTCAGCTCTGGGAGGGAGTTACCAAGGTGACATAAAAACAGGGGTTGAAGTGCTATGCACATGTGCTGGTGAAGGACTCCTGGGGAGATGTGGGGATGACACCTTCCTTCCACATGCACCCTTGGTATGGTACCCTGGAGTAAATCCCCATTCACCCCACACCAGTTATGGCTCTGGGTATTTTTTTTATCGAATTACATGTTGAAGTGAATTATCACAACATACATGTAAACAAGTTTTTTTACTATCAGATCACCACAGTGAAAATGTTTTTAGAACTGGGGACACTGTCGTGGCTAGGTCAGGAAAGGGCAGCCTTGCCTGGATGTGGAGGGATGACTGAGATGACCCCAAGAAGGGCATCTGTGCAGCAGCAGCACCATAATTCACATCCCAATCCTACAACTAAAGTAGTACAAATATCATTACTCCTGTTGTACAGGTGAGAAAATAGGCATCTAAGTGGCACAGTGGATCAGAATGTCGGGCCTAGAATCAGGAAGACCTGAGTTCAAATGTAACTTTAGGCACTTCCTAGCTGTGTGACCCTGGGTAAGTCACCTACCCTGTTTGCCTCAGTTTCCTTAATTGCAAAATGAACTGGAGAACAAAATGGCAAACCACTCTAGCACCTTTGCCAAGAAAAACTCAAATGGAATCACAAAGAGCCAGGCACAACTGAAACAACTAAAAAGTAACAACACAGGTGAGAAAACTAAGGTCCTGAGAAATTAATAATACCACCATTAAGGTTTGCAAAGCACTTAACAAATATTATTTCATTAGATTCTTACAACAACCCCTGAGGACATAGGTGCTATTGTCTTTACAGATGAGGAAACTGAGGCAAGCAGAGTTTGAGTGACTTGCCCAGGGTCACAATAATAAGAACAGCAATAATACCCAACATTTCTAAAGTGCCTACTATGTGTCTGGTCCTGTACTAAGTGCTTTACAATTATTATCTCATTTGATCATCACAACAGCCATGGAAGGTAGGTATTATTGTCCCCATTTTACAAGGGAGGAAACTGAAGCAAACAGGTTAAGTGACTTCTCCAGGGTCACACAGCTAGGAAGTGCCTACAGTTACATTTGAACTCAGGTCTTCCTGACTCCAGGCCCAGTGTTCTACCCTCTTTGCCACCTATCCACCCATGATCCCAGAACTTATAAATTTCAATAGTGGGATTTGAACCTAGAGAATTCGCTTAGGAAAACTGAAAAGGACCTGTGTGGAGCTGGAGCAATCATGTTTTGGGTTTTGATTTTGTTTTTTAACGCTTTCCCTGGGGCGGCTAGGTGACACAGTGAATAGAGCACCCACCAGCCCTGGAGTCAAGAGGACCTGAGTTCAAATCCAGCCTTAGACACTTAACACACACACACACACACACACACAAACCTAGCCCTAGTAACCTTGGGTAAGTCACTTAACCCCAATTGCCCTCCAAAAAAACAAAGCAAAAAAAAAACCAAAACCCACACCACTTTCCCTACAATAATGCCCCTGGCCAATATGCAAATCAATTTGTAGAAAGAGTGAGAGAAGAGGGTGTATTTAGCAAACTCCTAATTGCTTTCATGTACATTCCTATCTTTGTTACACATACTGTACAGCAGGTCAGCTTCACCATCTCTGGACATTACTAGAGATTTTTAAATTTTGTATTTAACACAGTAGAATTATCCTCAAAAAATCACATATTCCCCACAAAGTACATCCTTTGAAAGTAATTAAACAAAAAAACCTAGAAGAATGATTGCAACTAATATTACATCACTTTCCATTTTTGTAGTCCATGGTTTAAAGGAAAAAGAGGGTGTGACTAACGCAGTGAGGCTGCAGCTGTGACTGGACCAACTATTCTGGAAAGTCATTTGCAATTATACTAAGAATACTGACTCCTTCCTACTAGGATTCTCCTAGGCATGTCAATGAAAAAGCATTTGCTACCGGTATGTTTCTAGAACTGTGTTAAGCATTAGTGGTAACAAATAGAAGAGGGGAAGACAATCTCTACCCTTACAGAATTCACATTCTATTGGAGAGTGACTACACAGATTGGGAAGTGATGACCAGGAATGATTATTGAGATTTGGAGAGCTGGGGAGAGCGTGAATAGAGTCATTGGGGGACATACCCCTGGGGAATAATGAGTGGATTGTAGTTCTAGAACTGGAAAGCAGGTGAGGGTGGGGTGGAATAATAATAATAGTAATAGTTAACATTTATATAGTACTTACTATGTGCTAACCCCTTTACAACTATTTTATTTAATTTTCACAATAACCCTGTGATGTAGGTGCTATTATTAGCCCCATTTTACAGAGGAGGAAACTGAAACAAACAGAGGTCAAGTGACTTGCCCAGGGTCACAAAGCTAGTAAGTGTCTGAGGCCATACTTGAACTCTGGTCTATTGACTCCAGGCCCATGATCTATCCTCAGAAGGAAAAGAATCAGAGAGTATTCTAGCAATAGCAAGATGGTAGACTTGTAGATGGCCTTGAAGGCATGCTTAGATGTTGGTGACCCATGTGAGGCCACCAGTCAAAACACCTAGGCCACAGAGTAGAAGTTCCTCTTGGCAGACCAAAAGGATTGAATATGACTGATGAATAAAAGAATAAGTAAAAAATATCCCCCTTTCCCTCAACCCAGGAGGTATGTGATTTTTTTAAAAGTCCCATATATACCAACATATTTATAGTGGCACTTTTTGAAATAACAAAGAATTGAAAACAAAGTAGATGTCCATCCCTTGGGGAATAGCTTAGCAGTTTGTAGTATGTAAATGTAATGGAATATTACTGTAAAAAATGACAAATTTGATGAATACGGGGAAACATAGGAAGACTTAGGTGAACTGATAATAAAAACAAGAAGTCAGAAGAACCAGAAAAATAACATACACAATAACCTCCACCATGTAAATGGAAAGAATAAAAAAAAAACTCAATAGAAATAGAAGTGAAAATATAATAAACAAGAGTGTCCTAGAAGAAAAGATATGAAAAAGAACCTTCCCCCCTTATTTGCAGAGGTGGAACACTATGGGTATGGGACCCAGCATGCCACATTAGGTTTCTTTGATGTGTTCATCAGTTCTGCTGACCTGTTTTTTCCTTTTTCCTTTTTCCAAAAAAAGTTCCCTTTTTTTATTCTATTCTATTTATTTATTTATTCTTTTTTGTTCTGTGACATGGTATTCTGGGTCAGGGAGGGGAAAAGATGTTTTGGGAATCATTAGTGATATAAAAACAAAAGATTTCTATAAAGATTTTTCAAAAAAAACCTTTAGATGCATTGTGCTTGATTTGTGTGTGTGGGTATGTGGGTGGGTGTGACTATTTAGTGCTATCTTCATTTACTATGCTATGGTCATGGTGTAAATTCTTTGGAGCTACTTTCTTCACTCTGAATTGTTCACACAAGACTTTCCTTTTTTCTATGATTTCTCCATATTTGTCATCCTTACAGAGTAACATTCTTCCATCACATTCATATACTGTAATGTGTTCAGTCAATCCACGGTCATGACAGCCCATTCAACTTATAAATCGTTCTAATTGTTAGGAAGTTTTTCTTACAACAAATCTAAATCCATCTCTCTGAAACTTCCACACTCAGTGCTCCTAGTTGAACCCTCTGGGACAATACAGAACCGGTTTAATACATCTTCCATATGACAACTTTTCAAACATTTGAAGGCATCTATCATGCCCTTTCTGTCTTCTCTTCTCCAAGTTAAACATCCCCATTTCAATCAATTCATTCCTCTTATGGTATGATCTTGAGGCCCTTTGTCTCTCCTATAGTCGCTCTTTCCAGGTTATTAGTGTATTTCCTAATGCAGCACAGCTGTGATATCAAACCATCCCACTCTATACCAATGTCTTTTACTCTCTCTCATCCCCTGCTTGGGACTTGCCCACTCATCCCGCCTGCATCCAAGGGAGTGGTCATTCCATGATAACCCACTTAGGGCAGTGGTTTGGGAGCAATCTGTACATCTACTACTTGTAACTTTAGCTCCTGAGCCCCCATGAGTGTACTTCTCAGTTAAACAAATCATTCAAGATGACACCATTAATTCTTTTTTTTTTTTTTTGCTTTTTGGAGGACAATTGGGGTTAAGTGATTTGCCCAAGGTCACACAGTTTTTGTGTTAAGTGTCTGAGGCCAGATTTGACCTCAGGTCCTCCTGAATCCAGAGCCGGTGCTCTATTCACTGTGCCACCTAGCCGTCCCTACACCATTAATTCTTAAATGTGAAGTATTTATTAAACAAGAAGGCAAATGTAAGAATAACAATAATACAATAGTCTACCCATTTGACGTATAAAACATTCATGAGACATAGTTTCTGAGTAATTAATCATTTTATTTATCATGCTAGCAATAATTAATAAAAGGGATCAGTGACACTCTCAAATGTCAAAGACCCCTCATGGAACCCACTCAACACTTATATGCCCTTGGAAAATTGGGTATTCCTGAGGGCAGCAATCAACTCTGATTGGTTAACAAGTAATGAGAGAATGAATATTATAATGAGAGGTAGGCTTATTCTAATGAGGGTCTAGGAGATGTGACTGATCACTCAGTCTTGGTCAAAGAGACTTATCTATACCCATATCACCCCATCTAAGGTAATCTAGAGAAAAGGGAGAATTCATGTTTTCCAAGACCTGTCTGAGTAAAACACAATGGGCCTAAATCCATCAATTCAACAACTAAAATTTCTTTACCTTTTAAACAGAATTGATTTTTCCCTCTTATCAGCCCTGAACTTCAAAAGCCACCTGAATAACCTAAAGGGGATGATTTCTGAATGAGGAAATAGAAAAAGGGAAAAACCTTGGTCCCAATTTGATAACTGATTATTAGTAATCATTTTTCTCACCCATAAACCTAGATAACACTCTCTCACCAATGTATACAGTATCTGTAGGGAAGAATGAGGGTACACTTTCAGAAAATTAGCAGGGAGACACGTAAAGGGTCATTCACAACTCAAGACTTCTATGTCCTTAACCTCTTAAAGAAACATTCTGGGGGTAGCTAGGTGGTGAAGTAAATAGAGTACTGGCCCTGAAGTCAGGAGGACCTGAGTTCAAATCCGGCCTCAGATACTTAACACACAAAAAAAAACTAGCCATGTGACCTTGGGCAAGTCACTTAATCCCAATTGCCCTGCCTTCCCCCCTCCAAAAAGAAAAAAAAAATTTTTTTTTTTAAAAAGAAACTTTCTGAACCACAAATCACCTGCTAGGTGGGGCTGATAGAGATTTTTCTGCTCTCCTGCTGACGCAAGTCTTTTGCTTCATATTCTCAGGCCACTGAAACAGTTAAACTTTTTTAGTGAAAAGTAAGGAAGTCTAGGGTTTTCAGCGTTGCTTAGCTTTGCTCCCTTGGCTGAGCTCTGAGGCAGCTCTATGAGCAAAACAACTCCCTTAATTCTGGAATCTACAGAACTGTTCAGGTTTACTCAGGGTTTCCCTCTCTCAAGATCCAAGTGGTGGTAAAGAACAATGCAGACAAACTTTTGAGGACGTTCTACTATTTTCTTATTTGTTGTTGTGCAGTCCTTTCAGGCATGTCTGACTCCTCAGATTCAGGGGTTTTTTGGCAAAGATAATGGAATGGTTTGCCATTTCCTTCTCCAGCTCATTTTGCAGATGTGTAAACTGAGGCAATAGGTCTGACTATAGCTCTCAGTAAAAGGCAAAGCAATCTAGCCCCTCCTTTCCAAAACTAGCGATTCCACACAGAATGTTATTCCTTTTCCTCCAACAGGCGTCCAAAACAACACTTCCCCCAACCAGCTCTTTCAAACAGAAGTTTTCTTCTAATCAAGTCAGCTCCAAACAACCACTATAAAGCTTGTATCCACTTCATTCCGCTCCCTTTCCTTTCCCTCCTCTTCTCTCCCCTCTTCTATTTTGGCCATCTTTGCCTTTAGGAGTAATTTCTTTTTCTGTTTTCTCTTAAATCATCTCAATGCTTTTATCTGAAGAGCTGCTTTCTTTAAGGTTTTCAGAACTGTCTATATCTCTGCCCAAACACTAAGATACTGCTTTTCTCAGTATCTGTCATACATGTCCTTTTTTCTGCTTCTTTCAAAAAAAGAAAATGTCCAAATAAGAAAGAGATGTCGCCTTGCCCTAAAATCTGGATTCCAGATCTAAATACAATATTCTTATACTCCCTCCCCTTTTCCTTCAGAAAAATGTTTCTCAGTATAGCCTAACAACTCATTAGCTTTTTTGACTAATACACACACATATGTATGCATATATATTTATTTACATACACACACACACACACACACACATATATATATATATATATATATCACACTGTTAGGTCATACCAATTTTGCAGTCCATTAAGCCCTCTAGATAATTTTAGACAAATGGCTTTCATGCCACTCTCATCTTGTATTTACAAAGTTGGTGTTTTAACATCAGGATAAAAGTCTCATATATCTTTAGTAAATTTCATTTTATTTTTGTATATATGAGATCTTTCTCTCTGCCTTTGCCTTCCTTGGGATGCATAATCAATAGAGATAATACCAGTTTAAAGGATACATTCATAGCTCCGCCAATAGTATATTTGTGTGTGTGTGTGTTCTCACAGCCTTTCTGACATTGATTATTTCCATCTGTAACTGGTGTTGTGGGCCAAGTGTACCTTGGTGCTGCTGAAACAATAAAAATCTATGCAAAGCTCATTGCCCTGTTCACTGTCTTCAACAGAAAAGCAGGCTGTCATTCACTCACTCAATTAATGAATTAAATAACCAATTAGGAAGTATAGTATATATTTTGACCACTAAGTAGCCATGTTCTCAGGTCTCCTCCCCAAAGGCTTCATCTGGGAATCGACGTAAGAGCTTTGACTTTGCTGAAGGCCATGGCATCTACACTGCTTAGTAGAGGGCTCTTATCAGTCTATGAATGCTTTCATTGCACCCCAGTCCCAACACTCAAGTTCTCTTGGATCCTGCCCCTGGGGGCTGCTGTCCCAATTCAATACTGACATTTATAGAAAAATATATAGAAAAGTAAATTGAAATACAGTTCTGAAATATTGAAATTATGACGATCTTAATATAGCTCTCTCCATGGGTCTGCCCACCCTGAATCTGGGAAACCCCCATTTCTTCTGGCCTACCTTTCATATCACTTTATAAAATGTACGCCCTGTTTCATTTTCCTCTTTATTTCTAATTTTTCTTTTGCTTCTGTTTTTTTCCTACCAAGGAGAACAACATAGACTGGAAGGCTAGAAGGAATATGGCTATAAGGGAAGTGAAGCCAAAGAGAAACAAGAAGATAGAAAAGAGTTGTCATGGGTACTACACATTCTTTCTAGGCCTTGGGCCCTTAATGCTGCATGGCATTTAGTGATTCAAGGTATCCGTGCAGAGGAGAGACGTTGAAAGTGAATTTACCTAGCTCAAGAGACGATAGCAAGCAGGAACCAAAAAATTTCTTGTAGAAGCTCATGTCAGAAGCAGGCATTTGTTTGCTAAGAGAGAGGGGAAACATCCTGAGCTGCACCAGTTTAAGAATTGCCTTAAAGGGGCAGCCAGGTGGTGCAGTGAGTAAGAGCGCCAGCCCCAGAGTCAGGAGACCTGGGATCAAATCCAGGCACAGATACTTAGCACCACACCCAGAAATAACTGGCCGTGTAACCTTGAGCAAGTTACTTAACCCCAATTGCTTTAAAAAAAAAAAAAAGAAAGAAAAAGAATTGCCTTAAAGCAATCCCAAGTTTAAGACATCCCAGGTTCATCTCACATCTATCAGATGGGCTAATATTACAGAAAAGGAAAATGATAGTTATTGGAGAAGATGTGGAAAAATTGGAACACTATAGCATTGTTGGTGGAGTTGTGAACTAATCCAAACATTCTGGAGAGCAATTTGGAACTATGCCCAAAGAGCAATCAAACTGTGCATACCCTTTGATCCAGAAATACCACTACTAATTCTGTATCCCAAAGAGATCATAAAAGAGGGAAAAGGACACACATGTACAAAAATATTTATAGCAGGTCTTTTTGTGGTGGCAAAGAATTGGAAATTTAGAGAATGTCCATCAACTCTCCATCAAATTGAACAATTTGTGGTAACTGAAATGTAATACTATTATTCTATAAGAAATGATAAGCAAGCAGATTTCAGAAAAACCTGGAAAGACTTACATGAACTGATGCTGAGTGATGCGAACAGAACCAGGAGAACATTGTACATAATAACAGCAACATTATGTGATAATCAACTATAGTAGACCTAGCTCTTCTCAGCAATGCAATGATCTAAGACAAGTCCAAAAGACTCATGATGGAAAATGCTATCCACATCCAGAGAAAAAACTATGGAGTCTGAATGCAGATGGAAGCAGACTATTTTTTTCTTTCTCGTAGTTTTTCTCTTTTGTTCTGGCTCTCCTTTCATAATATGACTAATGTGAAAATATGTTTAACATGATTGTACTTGTATAACCTATATTAGATTGCTTGCTGTCTTGGGGAGCAGGGAGGGAAGGAGAAAAATTTGGAACTCAAAATCTTACAAAAATTAATGTTGAAAACTTTCTTTACATGTAATTGGGAAAAAAATACTATTAAGAGAAAAAAAAAGACATTCCAGGTCCAAAGTTCAGGAATAAGACCTTCTAGAAAGAGATTTCCTGATGAATCATGCTTCTTTAATAAAGAAACTCCTTACACATGTCCTATGTAGGTAGCAGAACTAGTGAGTTACCTGGACAGTACAAGTCCCATAGGAAGGAGGTTGCTTATTCAGCAGTCCTGACAATATCTTTACCTTCCAGAAAAAATCTAAACTACAGGGTAGTATTGTAAGTCTTTGGAAAAGATATGTGGGACTATGAGGGAAAGAAGAACTCACCAAGATGTCAAAAAGGTTAGTACTACAACAACCCAAAATCCAGTTGTCTTCTAAGTGGATCTAAGAGACCAAGTACAGGAATAATTTTGATATCTTATTTATGGGGTCTGGTGAATATTTTGTGTCTTACAGATGTAAGGCAAATGTAAAGTAGGAGTGGGGGAACAGGGTGAAACTTGAATTTCTTTGGCCAGTTTACACATATATAAATATACACAAGCACACATATATGCACATAATACACACACATGTACACCCCTTAGACAGATTTTCTGTGAGGTTAAAAAACACATTGTCTTATACCCAATATCTATATTATGCTTGAGTGCTTGGGCGGGAACTAGGAACCCTGTTACTATCAGAAAAATCAGGAAAAAAAAATTAGATACAATATTAGACACTATACCATGACTATACTTGTAAATGTTACTGGAATAATTCCAAGTCAAAAGCCTCTTTTGGGATCAGCATTCAGCACAGATCCAGTCCATGTAAGCCCAGAATTTGAGGAGTTCTGGTACATGGATTATATATGAATTTCATGCTTTCTCATTTCCCATTGATCCTGGGCTGACTTCCCTGTAGAATTTTAGACCACAGACTCTTCCCTTTTGGAGGGCAGGCCTCATTCAGGCCAGTCAACTCTTTCAAGTTCCAGACTGGAATGAGATGAAACACTCATAGACCATCTAATAATAGTTAACAAAAGGA
The DNA here is from genome assembly GCF_028583685.1 of Petaurus breviceps papuanus. Taxonomy (NCBI): domain Eukaryota; kingdom Metazoa; phylum Chordata; class Mammalia; order Diprotodontia; family Petauridae; genus Petaurus; species Petaurus breviceps. The sequence goes on along the minus strand of NW_027186342.1, from coordinate 2,128,556 downwards.
GATTGCCTTAGCCACAGCATAGAAAGAATAACACTAATTCAAATAGACTCTACCCTGCACCCTTCATCTCCATACAGAAATGCTTCTTGTCATTGGGGCTGAGTATAGCGACTCAAAAGGCAATGGGGCATCCACCAGGCTTGAAGGGCACTTGCCCCTTTTATGACTTCAGATAACCAGAAAGCTGAGTCAATCACTCCTGCCTCAATAGATTTGACGAGGGAAGGTTGCTAAGGAATTGGAGAAATGATAATGTGGCAGCAATAGGATACTGCCATGTAAGCTGAACTAGCCTTTTCTCTAACAGGGCCCAACCCTATACCAGTTTTTCCATAAAAAGTATTGAAACTGCCCTAGAGACTTAATTGATCCTTCTGAAGACCAAAATTATGATTAAAGCAACTAAAAAGTTTGTTTACTGCTCTGCTTTTAACAGAAAACTCTCCAGCAATTGTCAGATAACTGAAGTCCCACGTCACTATTATATCAAGACTAAATGCCAGGCACAATATGCTTCACAAACTCCTAATCTGTTTCTTCCTTCTGTGAGGGTGGTCTGTAGCCTAGTCCTACAACAATAATGTTTCTGTTTCTACAACCATTTATCTTTACCCAAATGCTTTCTACTATGTGACCTATCCCCTCTCTGGCTTCTAAATTTCCTCACAACGGTTTATCTTCTTGATATATGATACTATTCCACCACCCTCTCCCTACTTTATCTTTTCTGTTCCTTTTAAATAAGATCTGAATAGCAGCCCAACATAGTCTTATTTCAGGCATGCTTTCTACTCCTACTAAGACTCAGTGATAGTTACAAGGTCAAATTTGCCTTTAAGCATTGGGATTTCTAACTCTTTGTTTCCCATGCCTTTTTTTTTTTTTTTGCATTTGTGCATATACAGCTGAGACCAACTGCTTATTCTTTTTTTAGATGCTGTCTTCTGTGAATTACCGAATATCTTGAATTCTATTCTTTCTACATTGTAACTAAACCCTTTATAGTAGCTACACAAATGTAAGGCAATTTTTCCATTCCTACTTCTTTTCAATTTAGAGCCTTTTTGATTAAATTTGGAAGATTCCAGACAAATATATTTTTATCGGCCCTGTGATAAAGATAATACTCCTTCTTTGCCCAAGAACCAATAATTTCTATAACTTAAATGATGCTGCAGAAATTCAAATCCCATTTTCAGACTCCAACTTCTTAACCACTTCTCAAATCTACTTTTCTCTCCCTAAGCCCCTACATTCAATCAAGAAAATGATGAAAACAGCACCTGTGTTTGAGATGCCAAATGAGACCTTTTTAGTCAATGAGTGGAATTTGTTTTTCTATTTATCACAAGGGCTTTAATTTTTATTTTTTCCAGTTGAGGGTTGGAGGGGATGGAGGAGAGTAAGGAGATATATGGACAGTATGGCAAAAAGAAAAAAAATGATTTAGGAATTTCTTTAAATTCAGAGGATAAAAGAGAAAGGAAGCCAGAAAGAAGCACAGAAAGGCAGGACATTTTTGAAAACTACAAGGTTGAATTTATATACTTAAAAGAAAAGCAAGCTACCCATAATAGAGATATATGGTTTCATGCAATATCTACTGTACATATGGAAATGCCTGTGTGTTTGTGTTAAATTCAGAATAAAAAGAAAAAACATTTTGAGGGGAGAAGGCAAGGCAATTGGGGTTAAGTAACTTGCCCAAAGTCACACAGCTAGTGTGTCAAGTGTCTGAGGCTGAATTTGAACTCAGGTCCTCCTGACTCCAGGGTCACTGCTCTAGTCACTGCGCCACCTAGCACAAATTTTTAAAAAAGAAAAAGATTTCTCCGAGCCTTTAAAACTTTTAGTTGCTTGCCCAGGACTTCCTGATCCCCAGCAGTGTTTTCTGAGGTTCTTCTAACAGTGACATTTGTCCCTATGTGGATGAATTATCAGGTTTGATAGATCTTGATTCTCAAAATAACTCTGGAAGGTAGGTGTTATTATTATCCTCATTTACATATGAGGAAACTGAGGTTGTGACTTGCCCAGGATCACACAATTAGTAAGCATCTGAAGCTATATTTGAATTCAGGTCTTCCTGACTCTGGGCCTGGTGCTCTATCCACAGGGGGTACCCATGTATTAAAAAATGACTAAATAAATTAGGCTATAGGAATGTACTGGAATATTATTACACTGTATGAAATGACAAAATGGGGACTTTCGCAGAAACCTGGACAGACTTATATGAAATGATACAGCATGAAGTATGTATTTATTAATTTTATATTCATGAGATATATATGTACTTGTGTCCCTCATTATAATGTAAGCTCATTGTGAACAGAGATTGTTTTGTGCTTGTATCCCCGGTGTCTAGTACATGACAAATACCTGTTGACCAACTGAGACAAAAAGGAGCTAGTGCTGACTGCTGAACATAAGCTCAGTCAGATTCCTGAAGACCTAATAACCAGGTATTTACTTGCTAAGATGCCAATCTGATCTTTCCTCTTCTCTGGTATTTAAGGGAGAATAAACTCATCATAAGACTCTTGAATTTCCAAGCTCTGGTCAAATGATATTTTCCCCCTTTCAGTAGCTAGCAAACTCCCACCTCCTCCTTTTCTTCTAAGTCTTGTGGTTGAATTGCTGGTTACTTAACTGAACTCTCTTTCCCCTGCTTTTCCTATCTGTTCTGTCATTCCCACTCACCCCAGCACTACCCCTCCTGAGAGTCCCTATCACTGTCCCTATTGTGTCCTCTAAAATTTGTATTGTATCTTTAACAAATTTCCCTTCTCTTCGATGTCTTCTTTTCACACTCTTTCCATCTTTCTGAACTTTGAGAAACCTGGCTCCCTTTCCAGAAGGTACTTCATCCCTAATCACCCTCTCCAGTACTTGGTACACATTCTTTCATACCCCCAAACACACTGGACCAGGAAGAAGTTAAGTGACCATCTCATCACTCAGTAACCCCTCTTCCTTTTTGTTTCACTTCACCCATCTACATTGCCCAAACTAGATCCTTGTGGTATTCATCTAATTTTACCTTCATACTTGGTATCATTACTAGCACATAGTAGGTGCTTAATAGTTGACTAACTGACCTTTAATACATCTCAACCATACTACAAGATGAACTCACCATCACACATAACTATTCTAAGCTCTATGTTTTAAAACTCTGAATTCTTCCTTTCTCATCACAAACTATTATCTTTCATCCTTTCCTCTACCTCACTCTTCCAAACATTATTCATCCTCACCATGATTTCTAGTCACTCTGTACCTCCTCTTCTTCCAATCCATCATCCCTACTCTAATCTTACTTTTCTCCTTTTATAGTTTTGGTTCTTCAATTAGCCAGTTCAACAATATATAGAAAAAAATTATTTTTTTTTACCTGCAGAAAGGCTAAGCCAGTGATTGCCATTTTACCCTGGCCCTCCAAGCTTGCTAAATGAAGTTCTCAAGACTATTTACAAAGATCCAGACTAATGACTAGGGGCATGATACAGAGTTGGAGGATATGTACTCACCCCAATTTAAATAACAGACTGAGCTCAAGGAGTGACAACTGAGGCAGAAACAAACTTTTTCTTTTCCTAAGAAAGTTTAAAGCCTTTTCTGACTGGGTATATCTGTGGCTCTGACTCAAAAAAGAGCTGTAATAGTTCCTGTTGCTATAGGCTAAAAAACAATTTAGTGAGGAACCAGAAGATGGCAGCAGAGAGTACTTCTGTAGGGATCAAGTTTAGAGTTACTACTGGGAAGAGAAAGTATTTCAACACAAGACCCCAAGATATGGTAACATAGCAAAAAAAAAGTTACATGGCAGGATTAGAAGTATAAAGCCGTTCCAGCTGACATGCAGTCCTATGCACGTGTTCTCTTCTATGCACATTCCTTGACTACCTATATTTCCTATATGTGCACCCACCCTCTCTCATGCATGTTCTATCTCCCATCAGCGTGTGACTATATTCTTGTCTATATCGGCCTAACTAAAGGGATTTCATGGTTATTTACATTTCTATGCTTTTTAACTAAAGGCCTTTCTCTCTGAACTAATATATCCCCTGGTTGGCCTGGTAAAAATGCAATTTTGGAAGTTCATGAATTACAGTTTTAGAAAACATGCAGAAAAAAAAGTTACATGGCAACTGTATTATATATTTAAAAGGAATAGAAAGTTATACATAATAGATTTGCAGTTTCACATGCAACCATCTTGTTTTATTCTATTATGTTATGGAAATACTTGTGTTATTTCACAAATTGAAAATAAAATTTAAAAAGAATTTTTTAAAAGTTTGCCTTGAATCTGGGACAGCTTTCAGGGGGACCCACATTTGAGAAATACAGGGCTGCATATTTGCTATCCTTTTCCTCAAGTCTCTTGCCCTCATGTGCTACTGCTACTTATGACTTAGCAAACCTGTACCCTGTATTAGCCCAACCATCTGCTTTCCCTGCTCCTGTGTTGCTGAATGCCACTGAATGCCTCCAAAGAGGACCACTACTGATTCATGCTATCTGATCTCAACTAGTGCCTCATTGCCTCAAGGTAATCCTTTCTTCTTTCTAAACTGAACCTCTGTCTCATTTTCCCAATCTTCTCTCTCTAAGCCTCATACACTCTCCACTCTCCCTCCCTCTCAACAGAGGACCTCACCGCCTACTTTCCAGAGAAAATAGAAGCCATCTACTGTGTTACATCTTTGCCTCTATTTAATACTCCAAAAGCCTTCTATAATATCTATGTCATCCCCCCCATTCTCTTCTCTTTTGTTTCAACCTCAGAGAAAGAGACGGATCTCCTCCTTGTCAAAGCCAAGCCTTCTACTTGTGCCCTTGATCCCAGCCCTTCTAGAAACTTACCTCTTAATTATTCCCTCTCTTTCATCTTCAACCTATTTCTACATACTGTCTCTTCTCTGCTACATATATACATGCCCAGGTCCTTCTAATCCTTAAAAAACAAACAAAAAATTTCCCTTGATCCATTCACTCAAGCCATTATATTCTATGCCAAATAGGAAAAAACAGTCTACACTACTTACTTCTGCTTCCTCACTTCTCATTCACTTCACAACCCTGCAATCTAGCTTCTAATCCCAATATTCTACTGAACTGCTCTCCCCCAAATTATCGACAATCCTTTGTTGTTAAATCTAATAGTCCAAAGGAAGTCTGCTTCTTTTTTGACCTCTCTGCATTTTTCTATAATGTTGACTTCTCCTTCTCCTTCCTCCTACCATTGTCTCCAGTTTCTCCTTCCTCCTGTCTAACACAAGATACCTTCCATCCATGTGTAACCTAGAGTCCAGGGCTCCCCCAAAGCTCTGAGTTCACATAGTCTAGTTGCTAGGGCTGACTCAAGAAGGGTCTTTTTCTCTTTTTGGCTTGTTGCAACCTGCAGTTGACTGTAGAAAATCTCTTATCTATAGTTCATGGCTAGTTTTCCACAGATGTAGGTAAAAAGGGTCCTGAGCTTCCATATAAATAGAGTGGAGATAAAAAATGCAAATCAGATAAGGGATGGTGTTTAATTCATCCCATAGAAAATGCAGAAGATTCAAAGGACTCACAGGAGCCCATAAACAGTTACTGAAAACACATAAGGCACTCGAAGGACTCACAAGGTGCCATAAACACATACTAAAAATACATAAAGAACACTAGCAGTTACCCTCTGAAGAAACTTAACTTGGGGTTGCCATCAGGGCAAGGCTTTGGCATTCTACTGGATCCTTAGCTCTCCCACAGGATTTTACACAATTCTCAGATTCACAGGGTCATTCTGTGGTTTAACTTTTGCTATAGGGAGAAGGTTGCATTGCAATTCATGCCCTTTCCTAGAAGGCAAACACACCATGGGGCTGTTTAACAAGCAGTTCCCTTCCCATCAAACCTGAAGTGTTTGAATAGTCTCACTGTAATATGGGGGTTGGGTGGTGATTGCTAAGGAAACTCTTTTTTTCTTTCTCTCTAGAAGATCTGATCCCCTAAATCTTGAATTTGGGACTCAGAAGAGACAAAAGGGATTCTTGAGGTAATTCCCAAGGCTCATGCTACCTGGGAAAACTCCCTTCTCTCCACAGAAGGCTAGATTCCAGGATCCTGCTGCCTAGAATATCTACCTAGTCTGTCCAGAAGATCACATTCAAAGGCTCTTGAATTTGGGTTTACTATACCTCTGTAGTTGGGGGCAGAATATTCCATAGAGTTGAACATGTACTCTGGTCCCTTTTTAAAGTATATGTTGTGATATGACCCATCAATTAATTCCTGGTTGGTCCTTTGGTATTTTATTCATAGAAAACAATTGATCACTGAGCCAGGAAGAGCTGACCATTTGATAAACTATAAAAGGATTCAGGAGAAAGGCTTTATGCCTTTTCTGGAATAGTCAGTTTGGAACTCAGCTTTCTCTTGGACTTCCATGGAAACAGGAAGATTTTTTCTCCCTATCTCCAACCTACCAGTCACAAAACAGTCTTCAGTAAGGGCAGCAAGGGGCAGCTAGATGATGCAGGTCTAGAGTCAGGAAGACTCATCTTCCTGAGTTCAAATCTGGCCTCAGACACTAACTGTTTGACCCTGGGCCAGTGACTTAAGTCTTTGTCTCAGTTTTCTCATCGTAAAATGAGCTGGTAAAGGAAATGGCAAACCACTCAAGTATCTTTGCCAAGAAAACCCCAAATGGAGGCACTAAGAGAGGGACGTGACTGAAAGAACAGACCAACAACAAGGACTGCACAGGCATGTGCTTGCCTAGGTGAATCTGAGTCCTGGGCTTCCCACTTGTGCCTTTGTATCTTCCCTGAGCACAGGTCTAAGATCTTAACCAGTGATCCTAAGAGCCAGGCTTCACGGCTACCTTGTGAGTCATCAAGTCAAAAAGGATTCCATAGTTACAAGCCTTGGTGACTGGGAGTAGCGCCATTGATAGAAACAAAGAAGGTAGGTGAAGTGGAAGGTTAGGGGAAAAGATAATAAGTTCAGATTTAGAAATGATAATTTTGAGCCTCCAGCCAGCTATCTAGGTAGAGATTAAAAAATAAAAGATTTAAAGCTGAAGAGGACTCTTCATTTTACAGATGAAGCATCTGAGGCTTAGAGAGTGGAAGAGACTTACCCAAAGTCACACATGCAGTAAATGGCAGAGCATGGATTCAAATTCAGGTTCCCTGAATAAAAAAAAATATATTTCTCCATTTACTCTAATATTCTTACTACCTGCAAAGAGATCACTGGAAATGTAGCTGAAATTATGGGTAAGAACTAGAGGTGATGATCCAGATTTAGGAATCATTTATACTGAGGTGACAGATGACTTGAAAACATGGGAACAGATGTTACCAAGGGAAAAACAGCAAGTGGAGAGAAAAAGAGCATCCAGAAGAGAATTCTGGGAAACATGGGTTCAAGATGAAGGAAGAAATGATGATCCAGCAAAGGAGATGGAGAGGTAAGAGAACCCGAAGAGTAGAGTGTCACAAAGCCCAAGGGAATAGAGATACGTTCAAGAAGAAAAGGGGAGAGAGGATGATCCACAGAACCCAATACCACCGGGAAGGCAAGGAAGAGGTAGACGGGAAAAAATCTCATTTTGTTTGGTGAGGTCACTAGTGATCTTAAATAGAGCTGTTTCTATTGAGGGGTGGAAGAGGAAACTTGATAACAAGAGGCTGAATATTGAGTGGATGGTGAGAAAATGAAGACAGTGAGTGTAGATCATGCTTTCTAAGAGTTTGGCTTCAAAGAGAAATAGTTTGAAGGAATGACAGGGTTAAGGGGAGGTTGCTTTGTTTTGTTTTTTTTTTTTAAGGAGTGGGGTGATTTCAGCCTGTTTATAGGCTGGGGAGTCTATAAGGAGATAAAAAGATTAAAGACGAGTGAGAGGAAGAGGAAATGATTGATTTCATGAGGAGTGGAGATGGGAGGGAACTAGATCAAGAGTACCACTGGAGGGTTAACTTTAACAAGGAGGAGGGGGCCACATTTCCCTCTGATATGGGAGGAAAAGATGAGGACACTGGAAGGATCAGAGATGTGGAGGAGAGTTGAGGGCGTTCAGGTCAGATGGCCTCAATCTTCTCGGGAAAGAAGGAGGCAAGGTCATTTGCTGAGAGTTAAGAGGGAAGGAGGGTGGAGTTAGGGGACTGCACAGAGCAGAATGTTGGGAACAATGACACTGGAGGGTATGACAGAGCATCAATAACAGTGGGAAAATTGCTTTGCAGCAGTGAAGGGTGCAGTTGAGGTGAGGGAGCATAAATTTGTAGAAGACCCTGTCAACATGATTTTGTTATTTTCTCCAACATCACTGGGAAGCTGTACAACAGCAGTCACCCAGGAATGGAGATTAGCTATTTGGAAATGGCAGAAGGTCAAAGGAGCAAAGAATTTTAAGGATGGAAGAGAAAGGCATTCCTGAAGTGCCTGACCATAGAGATTCAGGCCAAGCTAGAACAGAATTGAAAGACTGGGAGAACAGAGAAGAACAAAGGAGCCAAAGGTCATGGTGAATCCAAAGAACAAGTGTGGCAATAGCAAGGGAGTATAAGAAAAGTGGAAGGATAGGAGCTAAAGAAGTAAGATAGCAGCTTGGTAGCCATATAGATAGAGCCCAAGCCTTGGAGTCAACAAGACTGCCTCAGATAAATACTATCCATGAGATGCTAAGCAAGTAACTTAAAATCTCTTTGCCTCAGTTTCCTCATTGTAAATGAAAGGGTTGTGCTTGACAGTCTTTAAATTTCCTTCCAGATCCAAATCTTTGATCCTATGATCTGAGAGTTCAAGATCCTGAAGATTGTGTTATTTCTGGTAATGATGAGGTTTACTGTGCTAGGTAAATGAGATACAGTGTATGTGGATGTCATGTGAATAATAAGCTCACTGAGATTTGCAAAGGGTTTTTTTTATATATGTTATCCCATCTGATTCTCATAACATCTCTGGGAGATAGGTGATTTTATTATCCCATTTTACAGAAGAAACTGCAAACGGAGGTTAAGTGACTTGTCCAGGATCACACAGTTAATCAGTAGCTAAGGCAGGGTTTGAACTTAGATCTTCCTGACTCCAAGTCTGGCACTCTGTCCACTATATTACCTGGCTACCATATGAATTGAGAGAATTCAAGAAACTATGAGGATGAGACATTAGAAAGATCACCCTCAGGGGCAGCCAGGTGGCTCAACGAGTAAGAGCACTGGCTCCAGTGTCGGGATGACCTGGATCAAATCCGGGCTCAGATACTCAGCACCACACCCAGAAAAAACTGGCTGTGTAACCTTGAGCAAGTTACTTAACCCTGATTGCTTTAAAAAAAAAAAAGAAAGAAAGAAAGATCACCCCCTATGTATAATGTAGTTGCTGAGGATGATGCTGGGAGGAAGCCTGAATCAAGTGCTAATACCAAGCGGAAAAGTAGGGGGGGTTAGTAGATGACAGCCTCAAGAATCAGGTGACAATACGGTGGCTTGTGAGAACTTCAATGCCAATGTTGTTGAGTGATGGTGGTGGGATAAGAGTCTGAATGGAGCACTGGGAAGAAAAAATCAGAGAAGCGAAAGGCAAGACAAGTGAAACACTTGGCCTTGTGCAACATCAATCTTAGGGGCACAGAAAAAATAAATAACATATGCATCCACTATTCCAAACAAGACGATATTAGGATAAGTGCCTGGAGCCGTATAGTTATAGCCCTAGCAAAGAGTATGCCTACTCTGCCTGGGGAGATGGTGGCAATGAAGGGGGCCAAGTGTGTGAAAAGGAAACCCTTGCTTAACCCAAATCTCTTCTCTGCCTCAACAGAAGACCTCTCTTCTTACCTAACTAAAAAGCTTAAAGGACACCAAGGGGCAGTGTGGTACAATGGAACTGTATTATCACCAAAATCCAACAGGAAAAAATAAAGGAAGGAATTTTATTTGAAATAGCTGTAGAATGTAAAAATATATGGGAGTCTAGCTAAAAGACACACAGGAATTGTATAATGATAACTGCCAAACATTCTTTACAGAAATGGATCTACATAATTGGAGAAACATTCATTGTGCATAGTTTGGCTAGGTCAGTATTTTTTAAAATGCCAATAGCAAATACATTTACAGATTCAAATCTATGTCAAATTATCAAAGTATAACAGGAAGAAAAAAATAATAACAAAATTCATCTGGAAAAAGAAAAGGCCAAGAATTTCAAAGAAAGTAGTAAGAAAAAATGAAAATTAAGGCTGCCTACAAGTACCATATCTTAAATTATACTACAAAAGAGTAATCATCAAACCTATTTGGAACTTTTTAAAAATATTAAAAAGTTGATCAGGAGAATAGATTACTTAACCCAAAAGGTTAAGTAACAGATTAGGACCCAGAAGCAACCAAACATAGCCGAATAGTATTCAATAAACCCAAGTACTTCAACTACTGGGGTAGCATTCCCTATTCAACAAAAATGCTGATAAAGTTGGAAAACAGAAATGATATTTAAACCAACATCTTACAGTTCAGTGAATTGATTACAGTTCACCTAGCAACTTCAAAAGACATACAGGGCTCAGTGCTGAAGGGTTGTCCTTTTTAAGTTGATGCAACAAAACCTGGGTGGTCCTTCAGTCCCTTACCTTATAACAGTTAAACATGGGAGAGGCCACTTGAAATCTGCATCAGAGCATATTAGCAACTGAGCCAAAAGGAGTGACCGACTCAGTGTACCTTAAATGGACAGATTCCACTTTCTGGCTCTTCCTTTCAACTGAGCATGTCAGAACTCTTCAAACCCCTGGAGAGGGGGGGAGGGGCCTAAGGGAGAAACCAGTCCTCGTTCTGGGCAGAAATGATCCCACATGACGTCCAGAACAGGCACTTAGGTAGGCAAGCTAAGACTGGGCTTTGAGCCCCTGACTTCCTTTTCTCCTTCATGTTTTTTTTCTCTGAGCACAGATGTCTAAACAGTCTGATATGGAAATGCCCAGCCTTATAGGCAGCCTCACAAATCTGAGAGGCTAGAAGAAGCCTGAGTCTCTCCACTGCAGGTGACTGGCAGCAGAATTCATTTCTAACTCTGAGGGGATGACCACCAGCAAGAAGATGAGCCCAACCCCTGGCCTGACTTAGCAGAAGATATGGACCTTCAGGGAGACAGAGCAGAGCTAAATTAAAGTGAAATGTTGATGCAGCAGCTCCATAAACTGCTTCATGTTTGATGTTCTAAGCCTTAAGCTCCCAGTGGAGTGCATCAGTAATTTTCAGTTATCACAGTTACTTGTTTAAGTCTTTGTTAATGTGTGCTTGTGAGTCTCTTGTGTTAAGCATTTAATCTGTGCAGAAGATATAAATTTGTCCTATACCTGATTTAGAAGGCAGCTAGGTGGCTTAGTGGATAGACCACTGGGCCTGGAATCAGGAAGGCCTGAGTTCCAATCCAACCTCAGACACTCACTTAGCTGTGTGACCCTGGGCAAGTCACTCAACCTCTGGAGAAGGAAATAGCAAACCACTCCAGTATCTTTGCCAAGAAAACCCCATGAACAATATGGTCCTCAGGATCAGGAAGAGTCAGGCACAACTGAGCAATAATGAGAACACATCTGATTTGAGTTGTATCCTAAGTCCCTTTCTACTCTCCCCTTTTGGGGACACCCTGAACAGGAGCCAAACCCAATTAAGTAATTTCCACCCCACTAACCCCAGGCTTCAAGGGGTTTGGCCTTGGCTACTTCCCAATCAGCGGGTGTCCACTTTACAACAACGAAGAGTGCTTCTACAGGAAAAGACAGAAGGAAGGTCAGAAATGATAGAAGACAAGCTGCAAGAGACCTTTGAAAGTTACATATTGAATTTATTTTGTATGTGTATGTATTACATATCCATACACAGATATACACATGCATGTACATATACACACGTGTCTGTGTGTTTGTGTATATGTATACTGCATGCATGTCTGTATATGTGCACATATAGTATACATAGTAAATTTAACAAAATTTATATTATATACTTTTTTTTTTGAGACTTGATTTTCCAATCTCACCCAGACTAATGTACAGCAACTACTTGCTAGGCCAGTCCCACTAATAATCAGAGCAGAAGCTTTTACTGGCTCTATTATTCTGACCTAGGCCACTCTGCCACTCCCTAGGCAGCCTAGTCTCTACTCCCTCTTCATGAGGGCTCAACTTGTCAATGCTGGACTCTATGGACATCCAATTATCTTAGCTCAATGAAACTCAGAAATCCTGGACTCTGAACAATCTGCCAGCTTCAGCTTCCCCTGGAGCAGGGATTCCCTCATGGGAGCAGGGATTCCCCCATGTTTAATTGTCATAAGGTAGAAGACCAAGGGACCACAACTAACTTATAAATTAAAAACACAAACAACCACTATGCATAATATTTACTGTTTCATGTGCAACTCTCTTTTTATGTTCTACTATTAATATGGAATGCCCATTTTATTTGATGTTTTTAAGTTCAGAATAAAAATAAATTAATTTTTAAAGTGTTACTATAAATAGTGTTATACATATGGGACCTCTTGCTGTTTTCTACCTCTTGCTGTATATGCCTAGGAGCTATATTTGCTGAGTTGAAAGATATGTATTTAGAATAATTTCAAATTATTTTCTAGAACAGCTGGAGTAATTCAGAGCTCCACCAACAGTGCATTGTGTGCCTGCTTTCCCATAGCCCCTCCAACATGCACCATTTTGTCTTTAGTTATTTTTGCCCATTTGATGGGAATATGGTGAAACTTCAGAGTTGTTTTAATGAGTATTTTCCTTTTTATTAGTGATTTGAAGCATGCTTTCCTATGATTGTTTCTAACTTGCAATTCTTTTGAAAACTGCCTGTTGGTAAATATGTGAATTTATCTATTGAGAGATGGCTCTTGTTCTCATATGTTGTTATCACCCTGTGTGGTTGTCAGGAAAATGATGCCATGACTTGCAAGTGAACTGGATTTCAGTGAGGGAGGGCTGTGCAAAGTCACCAACCTCACTTTCTCCTCCAGAGCCATCTGGGTCCAGTGGCAAGATATAGATCAGGACAATTGGAGATGGCCCACTTGTTATCATCTCCCTTATTACCAAATGATCTTGGCAATCAAACTTTGATCATCGATATTTGCTGCAAAGATGTTTTCCGAGTTAACGACTTCTCTACTGATTTTTGGCTGCATTGATTTTCAGTTTTATGTAATCAAAATATGACCTCTCTGTTCTTTCAACTCCTAAATGTAACTGTTGCCCTTTCCTCTCATTCTTTGTCTTGTACTGCTCGTTATCTGATGCAGTGTAAGCAATTTGAGTATTATATGTAGCACAGTACACACAGCAGGTGCTTAATACATGTTTGAATACATTTATCATTTTGTTACCAATTACTGTCACTAAAAATAATAACTAACATTCATATATAATGATTCATTGTTTACTAGGCACATTCCTTATGGCAATGCTACAATGTTGCTATTATGAATATTATTATCCCTATTTTATAGACGAGGAAACAGAAGTTTGTCAGAGTTTGGACTTCAACTCAGCTCTCCTGACTCAAAAGCCAGTGGTCTTCAGCTTTCATCACACTTAACTGAATGTGATGTCTTTTTTCTTCCCATACATTGTACACTCAGAGGAAGCAGGAACTATATATTATGTTTCTAAAATATCTGCCCCCCACAGCCCTTAGAGTCTTAGACATATGTAATATAATGCCAAAAGAAAGGCAACTTCCCAAGGTTCAAAATACCAGCATAGGTGCTCTCTATTTTATTCAGTGACCAACCAAGAACAGAGAAGATTAAAACATGACATCATTCAAAATACAGCATTTACTAAGTGTGATTAAATAATCTCCAAGTACAACCCCACCCCAGGACCTTCCAATCATTCAATCAATTACAAAGTCTCTGTTCTAAATACTTCTCCACCCCTAGGCTATACCTTAATTAAGTCCACCACAAAGCCCCTCTTCTCAAATGTAGATTAGTTTCCAAACATAAGGTCAAAAGTTCCCCACCCCTGGATCACAATTGAATCTACCCCAGAGTTACATCAAGTTTAAACACAGCACTTAATACCCAAATGGAGGTCTTTTCTTCATCTTGACACGAGGCAAGTTCTCAGCAATCTTAGTTCCTGGGGAGACAAGGCTTAGCAAGGCCATAAGATACATTGCCAGTCCCTTCATGAATTCATCCTCTGTCTGTAGAACAGTCCTAGAACCCCTGAACACATTAGCAAAGCCCTCTCCCAGGATTTCTGTAAACATACAACAAGAAAATCCTTCTTCAGGGCTTCTGAACCAACAGAAAGGCTCCCAGACCCCTGCAACAACAGCACTGTCCTTCACCAGTGGACAGTATTCATTCTGTCTGCAGGACAGTCTCCAGACCCCTGCAACAACAGCAATACATCCCTATAGCACTGTCCCTCACCAGTGGACAGTATTCACTCTCTGTCTGCAGGACAGTCTCAGGGCTTCTTAGCGAACAGCCAGCTTCCAGGACTTCTTCAACAAGACAGTCTTTCACCAGTGGACAAATCTGGCAAAATAACATCAAAAGAGACAGACAAAGTACCAGCAAAACAGCCATGTCTCCTCAGTCCTTGGCAGCTCAGGGGGCAGGTCTCAAAAGTCCAGGGCAATTCAAAGCGGCCACCAGCAATTCTCTTAGCCTCTCTCTCTCTCCACGAGGTGCTGCTTCCAAAAAGATCTTCCACCTCTCTCTTGTCTCTCCAAATCTACGTCACCAGCTCCTCCCAGTTCAGGACTTTCTTTTCACATCAAAAAGTCCATCCCACAGGTGGGATTAACAAACTCTGGGTTTTAACACAATAAATTTGAAAACAAAGCCAATACAGGGGAATCTCCAATTGCCATCACTATCACAACATAACAGGCAACAATAACAATAGCTAACATATAATAATGATAACAATAATAATAGCTAATATGCACATAGTGCTTTAAGGTTTTATGAAGAGCTTTACCATTTCGTTTATGCTCACAATCACCTTGGGTGCCATTATTATCCCCATTTTACAGATGACAAAACTGAGGCAGACAGAGGTTAAATTACTTGCTCAGGATCACACAATTAGCAAAGGTCTGAGACCACATTAGAACTCAGGTCTTTCTGATTCTGTACACCCAAGGTTCTCAAGTACGGTATTTGTTGATCTTAGAAGTCTCTTTCTTTTAACACCCACCCCTTGAGGTCACCCTCTTTCTTCTCTCCCCAGATATCAGAGTTAAAAGTGCAAAACATCTCCCTGGGACCCTGGAGTTTGTGCCAGAGGTCTGCTGGACTGGTAGGTGCTTACCCTTTGCCCACAGCAGAGGCAGAGCCAAGACACCTGCATCCTTGAACTGCTGCTGCCCTTGAATCACCCTGTGACACTAAAACAATCCACTCCATCCCTATAGCTGGTTCCCCAACCCATAAACTCTAATTTAGGAAACAGAAATAATAACCCAGTGTTTTTATGCACCAGTGACTTATTGTTGCCAAGTGCTTGGAGATCATCAGATGAAAGGCACCTGGGGCAGGTACCAGAAACCTCCATTCCCAGTCATAAAAGCAAGGTAATGAAGGAAATCTTGTAAGAGCCTGTATCTTGGGGGGAAAAAAGGGAATTAAAGCCAGGTGCCAGGAGGTAACAAACAAATCTGGAGAAAAAAAAAGTCTCAACTATGAGGCCAACAGAAAACATTTGACTGTCACAGACTAGCTCAACTGTCCCTAGAGTTGCCTGTCCTTTATGATTTTGGTTATTGCCAGAAGAGGGAAGAGATCTCTCCCCTCATCTCCAAATCAGAAAGGGAACTACAACTGGAATGGACCCCCAAGTGATGAGGGATGGCTCCCAATAGGTTCGGCAGGGACTCTGATCTTATCCTAAGACCAGAATCTTCGATTCAGTCTGGAAAGAATTCAGCTCAGCTTGGAGTCAGAGTTGAAAAAGTTTATTTTACACTTTACAGCGGGCAAGGATCCTTAGGGGACCTGCAAGTGAAAGGGGGCACAGGCTTTTACTTTTAAAGGGTAGGGCTGCCATTGTCAGGGCTGACCAGATGGATGTAAGGGAACCAAGGCTAACTTGTGACTTCAGTGCATAGATAAAAAGTTAGGGTGGACTGAGAGGAACTTGTGACTTCAGTGCATAGATAGTTTAACTTGGAGATGAGATTTGGTCCAGACAGGAAGCAAGGACAAAGGAGTCACAAGTTGTTGCCTAGGCAGAGTGCGGATAGGGGGAAGGGGCAGAGTTTGAGGCTGGGAAAGGGATTTTACAGATTACAATTTTACAATACAAATTGCAGTTACAAATTGTACAAATTCATGTTACAGACATGTTGCCAATTGGTTTTACAAATTACTGTTACAGATATAGATCCCAAGCACCCCATCACAAG
Organism: Petaurus breviceps papuanus; assembly: GCF_028583685.1. NCBI lineage: Eukaryota > Metazoa > Chordata > Mammalia > Diprotodontia > Petauridae > Petaurus > Petaurus breviceps. Next base: position 2,112,123 of record NW_027186342.1, on the reverse strand, counting down.
GACTCAGGATTTTACAGGACTCAGACAGGCAAGTACCCTCAGAGTGGTTTGTTTGGGAGTTGTGCTTCAGGATGAGCAACCTTAGGCTAACCTAGATGCTGTCCCAGCTTCAATCCCCACCCCTCACCCCCCACCCACCTACCCGACCTCAATCAACAATCCTCTCTCCCTAGGTCCCAAGGTCTCACTCCCCATATACAGTGGAGGTGAACAAGTATTTAGAGATTCTTGAGCAAATGCAAACATATCAACCAGTTTGTGTCTTTGTTATTAAGCACTTATCTCAGTTCTCTTTGTCCAGCCCTAACCTTTCGAACTCTCTCTCTCTCTCTCTCTCTCTCTCTCTCTCTCTCTCTCTCTCTCTCTCTCTCTCTCGGACATCTCAAACTAGATATCTCACAGACATCTTAAACTAAAAATGTTCAAAACTGAACTCATTATATTTCCACAAAAACCCTTCCGTCTTCCCAATTTCCCAACCTCCCTTTTACTATAAAGGGCATCACCATCATCCTAGTCACCAAGATTCACAACTGAGATGTCTTCAACTCCTCCAAACAAGTGTTGTCTTACCATTTCTACCTTCATAACATCCCGTGATGTTCCCCTTCTCTCCTCTAACACCTTCATCGTCATTGCAATAGCCTTCTGACTGGTCTCCCTGTCTCAAGTCTCTTCAAGTCAGTCTCTCCTCTACTCAACTGTCAAAGGGATCTTCCTAAAGTGAAGGTCTGAAGATTATACTCCTGCCCCTTCCCGTTCAGTTTTTTTAAAAAAGAGGCTCCCCATCACTTGCAGGATTAAATATGTGTTGGGACAGGATCTATGCTGTGGGTGAACCTCAATCTCCAACCTCTGGACACAGCAGGAAAAAAAAAAAAGCAACTGTCCCAATCTGGTCAATTCTAAAAATCAAGTCTACTGCCCTTACAAGGCTAATCAAAAGAGGTTACTCCCATCTGCATGGGAGGATAGGAGGGGAATCCCTCCCAGGATCAGCATGGCTCTACTCGGGAGATCTGGGCATGCCCAGGAAAACCCCCTCAGGGTGCCTCCACATTAGGTAATCTAGAGAGAGACAAATATGAATACAACCTAATCCAGTTTGTCTTTCTTAGACCGAATTCTGTAGGCTGACAGTATGTTCCAAAGGCCCTTTACATATAAAACCCTATGATTGTTGTTCAAAGTCTTCCATAACCTGGCCCCTTCCTACCTTTCCAATCTTCCAATGATACTGGCCTCCGTGCTATTTCTCACACGACTCTTCTTTCTTGTTGTCGTTTGTCCTTTGTTTTCAAAGAGGCCCAATGACATCAGAGGGTGATGTCTCCACATGTGTGAACTGGATTTAAGTGTGGCAGAGCTGAGCAAGGTTATCAGCCTCACTCCATCTTCCAATTCTGGGAATTTTCCCTGGCTATCCCCTATGCCTGGAATGCTCCTGATTCTCAACTCTCTCTTGATTTTCCTGGCTTCCTTCAAGTATCAACTAAAGCCTCACATTTTGCTAGAAACCTTCTTGGTCATCATTAATCTTAGTGCCTTCCTTCTGAAATTACTCACAATTTTTCCTGTATATAGTCAATGTGTGTTTATTAAGCAATTACTGCACTGTGCAAAACACTGGGAATGAGCAGAAAGACAGTCCCTGCTCTCAAGTTGCTTATATTCTAATGGGGGAAAGGCAGCATTTAAAAGACACTGGCAAGTGGGCATAGTAGAGAAAGTCAAGGATCAAGTTGGGAGTACAGCCTGGAGAGGAATGAAAACACGGATGGCCTGAGCCTTTTCCCCAAAATGGGAGGTTTTAGAAGGAACCCCAATGGGACCAAGATGCATCAGAAATGGAGGGGCTTGGAATATGTAAAGTCCAGGGGTGAAGTGAGTTTCCAGGGTAGAAACATTTTAGGAGCATCCTAGAGTAAGACCAAGTGAGTCTGGAATCCAGAGAAAGCAAGGGTGAAGGCCAGGCTAGGGCGTGAGTTTTTTCAGCAAGTGCATATATCTTGTCTTTATGTGGCTTGTTTGCACATTTTCTCCTCCATCCCCCCTTTGATGGTGACACTACCTGGGACTGTTTTTTGCTTTCTTTTGTCTCTAGCACAACAATAGATTCTCAATAAACGCCTGTTGACTGACTGACTGATGAGACCAGGGATTGTTTTCTGCCCTTTTTTGCATCCCCATAATTTAGCATAGTACCTGGAACACAGAAGGTGCTAAATAAATGCTTACTGACTAAGCCCTGTGGATATTTTTTTTAAAGGCAAAAACAAAGTACACCCGTCCAAGGAGCTCACCTTCTAATGGTGGAAACAACAAAAATAATTATGTCTATGCAAGATATATTCAGTGCAAACAAAACAGTGAAGGGTAAGCTCCGAGGGAAGGGGGGGGGGGGGTTTGGGGGATAGGAGGATGCTGAGAAAGCCTCCTGCAGAAGGCAGGCTGCAAGGAAACCAGAAGAGGTAGGCACAAAGCCTTAGCCCAAATTAACTAAGCTAACAAGCATTTTTAAAGTGCCTGCTATGTGCCCAGCACTGGGCTAATCAAGCAAGGCCGATACAAGGAAGGACTTCACTAGCACACACAACTTCCTCTCCAGCACTCCCAGGCCACGAGCTCTGCAAGCTTCCGAAGCACAAACAGAGCATGCGCATTACCCCTTCCCGGGTGGCCTTATTAAGACTGGATTTCTTCGAATGCCCCGCCCCCACCCGCTGCCTCACGTGTGCTGCCGGAGGTGGCCGACAAACTGGGAGGGGAATTTTTGCAAAAACTGAAGGAAGAAGAGTGGGCTGCGCCACTGGGTCAAGGCTATTGCTACTGCCCAGTTTCCTACTCTGTCAAAAGCACGTGGTTCCACTGCTTCCTCCCCACTTCACCAAGCTTGAGGCCCACAGTCAACCCCACGCCCCATCAAAAAAAAAAAGTTGCAAAAAGTTCAACCCAATTAGCTTAGGCCGCCTGCGCTTGCGGGATTCTGGGAGTTGTAGTCCTTCTGGGGAAGCGTCCTCATTGGCTACTGCAGGAGGGCGGACTACAGATCCCAACATGCCTCAGTCATCACAACACTCTTCTCCACCCTCCACTTCGCACTGCTTCCTGGGGTTGGTAGTTCTAAGACCAGCAAACTTCGAAGCTCGGAAAAGGAGAAAGAACTACAAGCCCCGAAAGGTTCTGCGCCCAACTCTCTCCCCCGCCCCTCTCTCAGGCAGAGTGGTGTTTTTGTTGTTGGTGAAAGGTGAGGGGAACAGCTGATCTTCTGGTGGGGTAAGAGAATTGGTCCTAATTTTTGTTTTGGGGGGAAGGGAAATTTATGGAGTGTCACCCCAAGTTTCCATCCTTGAAAAGGAATTCTGGGGAAACAGATTTTTTAAGGGGTTAACCCTTTAGTGGAAAGAAACCCCCCCAGCTCTGCCCCAGTGCTTAGGGGCGCGTGGTTTTTGGGGGGAGGGGGGGGTCCCACCCAGGACTTGGAGGCAGATCCCTGCTTGCCTTCCCCTCCTCCCCTTGGGTAACTCACCCTGAAGGACTGGGTAGGTTCGGGAGGGAGGAATTGTGGGTGCTGAAGTCAGAGTGAGCCCCGTTTTTTTATCATCCCGTCCCAAAGCAACAATCTCACTCAAAATCAGTTCCAAGGGTTTTTCCTGCCCTCCATGGGTAGGGCACTGGGGAGCTCTGGGGTCATGCGACAAAAGTGAGGGTCTGTGGACCCTCCCCATATGGACGCCCCAAAATCTTGTATCACACACACACACACACACACACACACACACACACACACACACCTCTTTTTTATTATGGTGCAATGCATAATTTTCTAAATTTTTTTCCCCAGCCCTGGAGGAAAAATCCAGATTTAATGTAGTTTTGTTGGAGGCTAGAGAGTTATCTGGACTTCCCCAATTTAGATCCTTGGGAATAAACCCACTTCCCCACACCTTTATCCCAATCCTTTAGGGTAGTAGAAAAAAAAAATATCCTGCTTTAAGGTAATGTAAAGGATCAGCAACACTTATACTTGAGGGTTTTTGAGCCCAAGATAAATTAAAGAGTCAGAAGGGTTACATTGCATTTAATTTCTTGCCTGGTTTCCAGAGAAATTTTAAACCCTTTTCCCAGTGCCAGTTGTACTCCCAGCTACCTTCTTCCTCCTGGTTTTTTTTTTTTAATTTGTTTCTTAATTTTAAAAGTCTCTGCTCCGTCTTCCCCCTCCTGGCACCAACCAGTATGGGTCTGTGATGTTTTGGGTCCTGCACATGACTAGTGGCGTTTTCCGATTGGACACCCTGTGAGCTGCGTTTCAGACGTAGATGGGAGGGAGCAGGCAGAGAAGGGAGAACTCTCAGTTCTGGGTAATAGTTTTTCTTTTCTAATCCTTCCATCCCGTCTTCTCTTACATACCCTTCTTCCCCAGAGCAAACCCGAGCACTCCTACTTTCATGCCCTATTCTGCAGCTATCAGTCTCAGAGGAGTAACTTAAACATTTAGGACTGAAAACAGCAGAAACTGGAGGGGGAAAGGGATTGGTCTATTCTGGAGCTGAATTTGGTTTATTCTCTTTGAAGAAATCAGGAGGTCAAGCATCCCAATGGGATGGTAGGTCAGAGGTCCAGGAAGCAGGAGATGTCAGTTTTGTTCCATTTCCTAATACTGGAAATGAATCTTTACCTTCCCACCACCCCCCAGTCTCATCTGTGCCCAAGGGTGGGGTGTTCCTGGCTTCTGGCCCCTACATTCCATCTCCCCCATCCCACCACGTTCCTATCTGATGTTTCACTCCACCCTGAAGCAGCCGCCTCCAGGATTCCTGACTTCATGGGGTAATATTTAGGGAGTCCCAGCATAGAGCCAATCTCTCTCTACCTTTTCTCTGTCTTATGCCTCACATGGAAGTGGGAATAGTTGGTTTCCCAAGAATTTATAACACTCAGTAAAGAGAGAAAGGGGGACCCCTGGCTCAGGGGCATAAAGATTTTAGTTTGGACACTCCAGCCAGATTCTAGTCCTGGAGACTCAGGCATTCGTGTCCGTTTTGGTTATTCTTATTATCAGTTGTCCTTAGAGTATTAGAGCTGCAGCTGTGTCAACAGCCCCAGGAAGTCAGTGAAGGTATAAGTTTGACTGGGGGGGGGAAGGAGAGTACCCCTTTCTGCAATTAAATTCCCTATTCAAGAGCTTTGGAAATTAAGGGTCTAAAGCAGGAGGGGGGGGAGGAACTGGAACAGTGGAAATGAGGTATAAGTTAAAGAGAGTAAGAGTGAGGGGGGATAGCACTGGAGCCTAGAGCTGATGGGCAGGGTTGGTTGGAGTTAGAAGCACTGAACTTCTGTAAGGCAGGGATTTAAATTATGGAAAGTGCATGTGAGCCTCAGACTGAAATGGAGCAGATTGAACATCTGAATGCCTTGGTTCTAAGAGCCAAGAATGAAAATATCTGGGAGACTTTAGAGCCATAGTAATCAAGATTCCCTGGTCCCCAGGTCTGGTGCTTAGTATAGTTGTGTATGAGGAAACAGATTAGGGAAGAGGTTAGCTTTGAAGCATTGAACCCCTCATTATCACCTGCCTATTCATAGGCATCTCAAAGGTAACATGTCCAAGTCAGAATGCATTATCTATCTCTCCCCATCCCACCCCCCCCAAAAAAAAAAACCACTCATCTTCTTGTCTTCTCTGTGTCTGTCAAGGTCACTACTGTCTTTCCAGACCTTCATGTTCAAAGTCTAGGGATAATCCTTTTCCCTCTCACACACACCCCCTTCCCATTCATTGCCAAATCTTGGCAGTCCTACCTCAGTAGTACTTCTTACATGTCCCCTTCTCAGTATTTACTCAGCCAGCACCTACTCCAGGTCCTTATTACTTCTGACCTGAATTATTGCAAAACCTTCCTAATTGTTCTCCCTGATAACAGTCTCAGTCTAGTCCTTTCTCCATACAAACCACTGAATCCATGTTCCTAAAGCACAGTTCAGACTTCTCTCATCACTCCTCTGCTCAAGAAGCTTCAATGGTTCCCCATCACCTCCAACATAAAATACATCTTAAACCCTTTCCAATCTGGTTTCGAACTCTCTTCCTAGATCTAGCCCAGTGCAACTCTGACCAAAGTGGTCTTCTCCATGTTCCCTAGACATGACGTTCTGGCCTTCACTCAGGCCCTCTGTCCCCTCTGCCTGTAATGTTCTTCCTCACCTTTGCCTCTTGGCATCTCTGGCTTCATTCAGGGCTCAGCTCCAGTACTACTTCCTACTTGGGGCCTTTCCTAATCTCCCCCAATCATTGTCAGTTCCCCTTCCCAGAAAAAAACTTTAGTCATATTTTGTATCCTCTTGACTGTACAGGTTGTTTCTGCCCAATGGAATGTAATTTCCTTGAGGAAAGAGACTGTTAACATTTTTCTCTTCTGTTCTCAGAAACTAGTATGATACCTGGTGCATCGTGGGAGTTTAACAAGTACTCATTGAATTGAATTAACTCCTCACTCCCTGACAGGACTGAGATATCTAAGAAGGCACCATGGAAGAGTCATCACTCAGCCGAACCCCACCCCGGGGTGGGGTCACTTTTCTGAATGTGGCTAGGACCTATATCCCCAACACCAAGGTGGAATGTCACTACACCCTACCCCCAGGCACTGTGGCCAATGCCAGTGACTGGATTGGCATCTTCAAGGTACCTGTCAGGGAAGTCTGACTGTTTGAGCATAGAGGGTAGGGGGACATAGGTTGCTAAAATCAACAGGTGGGAGGAGGGAGGGACAGAGGTGACAGTGATGCCGGCTTTCTTGCTCCAGTCCAGTACTAGGAATGAGCTGAAACTTTTCCCTTTCCCAATTGTCCTTAAAGTCCCCCAGGGACCCTAGAACCTCCCCCACACACACACCTGCCCGGTGCCCCTGTAGTCCCTACCCCCCAGCCCTAGAGCACTCCCTAGTATTCTCAGCAGAAGGTAAGTCAGAGCTCATGACTTACGAAAGTCAGGGATGGTGATAGCCTAAAAGTCTCATTCCAACTTTGGACACTTACAGACAGAAGCCTCCTCAGTCAGAGATTATCACACCTTTGTCTGGTGCGTGGTGCCTGAAGGTGCAGCTGAAGGCTCTGCTGTCCACTCCAGTGTCCAGTTCCAAGGTATATGGGGAGACTGGAGGCCTGGGAGGAGGAGCAGGGGGATAGATGTTATAGGAAAGGTAAGCTAGAGAGAGACAGGAAATACGTGCAGATGAGTACAGTGGAAATTACATGCAGCTGTATTCAGGGGGTGTAGAAAGCCAAGGGGATTTCAGAGACTCTTGGGGTTGATGGGAACTGGACGTACCAGACAGTCCAGTTGCTGAGGATTTCTCTTTTAGAACTGGGAGAATTAGTAAGGGGAAGCTTTCTGGAGTAGGAGTCTGTGGAATAGGGTTGAGAAGGAAGGGGGTTAGGAGGAACAGCCTTTGAGAAGCTCTGATGTGGGAAAGGGGCCAGAGAACCAGAGCTAGGGAATCCTGGGAGATAAGGAGGGTTAGTAGAGAGAGGGTGTTTGAAAAGTTCAAGGGGGAGAATTTGGTGTGGGGCAGGGCTAGGTCTTACTCCTGAGGACTCAGGTGCCCAATTCTTCCCACAGCCAGCTACCTGCCCAAGCCAGGTGCCCAGTTCTACCAATTCCGCTATGTAAACCACCGAGGCCGAGTGTGTGGCCAGAGCTCCTCATTCCAGTTTCGGGAACCAAGGCCCATGGATGAACTGGTGATGCTGGAGGAACATGAAAGTGGTTCTGATATGCTGCTTGTTGTTCCCAAGGCGACAGTCCTGCAGGTAAATGAGAGGAATGGGGCTGGGGACCTCCTCCTTCCTTATTCTCAAGTCCTTGTTCTAGAGTTGTGAGTTACACCTGACCCCTGACCTCAAGGAACTTCGAGTCTTATAGAAAAGATGAGATGTAGACTCTGGACATGGGGGAAAGACTAGGAACTGATAGGATCCGAGGGAACAGACTAGTTCAGAACAAAAATCAGATGGACAGAGCTTTACCTTGCAGGTGTTGAATGACTGAGCAGATCCAAGAACTTGGGCTGGAGGTGAATGGGAGTGATAGGGGAAATGCTTCATTTGGAAAGTCTTCCTACAAAGGAAGAGATAAAGAACAGCCTTAAAAAAAAGATGTCTGTCTAGCAGTGAGAGCATTATCTAGATGATGGTGATGAATATACATTAGATACATTCCCTTAGAAAACACAAGGCCACGATAGAAATACTGTTATGAAAAAAATGAAAATATTAAGAATGGACATGAGTATATTCTGTATAAGTCAGAGCTCAACTTATAAAAATCGGGAATAGTTACAGCAAAGGAGCCTTATTCTTGGATTTGGAAACATTGGGGAGAGCTGTGTCTTCTGTTCAGATGAATCATGGGATGTCTTCCAGAAGAAGGAGGGTTCAGGCATTGTTAGGCCAGGGATGGAGTTGTTATGATAAGTTACAAATGAATAGGGCCAGAAGAAGGAGGAAGAGGAATGAGCAGCTGGGAGGGCTGTGCCTGCTGAGCAGGGGGATGGAGGCAGGGTCAAGTGACATAGAAATTTTTCCAAGCCTGTTTCCCTTCTTGCCCATACGTTTTACTATTCATAATCATTGGGCTTCCCAGCCAGAACCACAACCAATTGTGGGGTTGGGGGGAATCAGGAAGTTTAGCCTGAGGGGAGTGGGGGAGGGGGAACGGGGAACAGCTGCTGACATTACATGGGCATCTCTAGAACCAGCTTGAAGAAAGCCAGCAGGAGCGGAATGACCTGATGAGACTGAAGCTGCAGTTGGAGGGGGAGGTGACTGAGCTGAAAGGCAGGGTACATGAGCTGGAGGCCACGCTGCAGGTCACCAAGGACGAGCAGGCCAAGTTGATGGAACAGTACAAGGTGAGAGCACCTACTCAAAGGCCTGTGGGGTTCCAGACTCTGGATCCTTGTGGAGGAGAAGGGGGAGCTGACTGAGTGGGCGAGGCCTCAAAGGAGGGGCTTAGTACAGTCGGGTCAACACTAGGTCAAAGAAAGAGCTCCCCGCTCCAATGATGGGGGACCAAAGGGAGCTCTGACATTTCCTCTTGTAAAGGACTCGTTTAAACATGGTAGGGTCTGGGATGGCTCATACGGTGAAATGATCTCTGGCTTTAGATTCAGAAGACTCAAATTCCAGTCCTAATTCTGAGCATTTACCAGCTGGGCACTCATTAATGTGACATCGGATGAGTCACTTAAACATATTCTGCCTAAGTGTCTTCATCTGTGAAATGGGAATATTCATTTTATCGCTTGTGTTATGAGGAGAAGCACATTGTAACCATACTATAAAGTGCTATGTAAATGGGAGCTATGGATTATCACTATGGGGTGGGGAAGATCCAATGCAGAGGTGAGGGGATGTCTTGAGATGACCCCTCCAAGTTCCCTTCAAGGAGGACAGTGGGACAAAGAGTGACTTTGGAATCTGAGGGTGGGCTCAGATCCTGGCTCTGCCACTTCTGCCAGGGTGACCCACTCAGTATCCTCATCTGTTAAATGAGGGGGTTGGGCCATGGGGGCCTCTTCCAGCTCTCTCAGTCTAAGCTCCTATGTGGCAGTGGAAGCAGAAGAGAGAGGGAGGAAGCCTCCGGTGTTTTTGAGCTCCCCCTTTGCCTCTGCCTCCATCTCAATGAGGGGAGTCTCAGCCTCATTCCCCTTCTGTGATCACCCCAGGGGCTGTCACGTGCCCATGGGGAGCTTAAGGAAGAGCGAGATGTCCTGAGCAGACAGCAGGGAGATCATGTGTCCCGGATCCTGGAGCTGGAGGGCGACATCCACATCATCAGCGAGAAGGTGCTGGAGAAGGAGGTGGAGCTGGACAGGTAAGGAGCCCCCTTCCCCTGCTGCACACCAATCCCCAGCGAAGACCCGGAGAGTCAGTGGAAAGATTCCGTTGAGGGGGAAGTTGGTGAGCGTGACCAGTAAAACAGTATAAGAATGCTTCTGTTGACATAATGTCAGTGAGCAGGAATAAGGTTAGACTCAGGATTTACTGACAGCCAGGATTACACACTATTAGAACTAGGTCCCTGAAAGCTTGGAGCTTCTCTTAGCCCTGGAGACTTAAAGTGATAGAATGAATCTTAGCTTTAGAAAGAGCCATATGGATCATTCACCACAGCCTCTCCTTCAGGACAGGTATCCCTTCTGTAAAATCTCTGACAGGTAGTCAAATAGCCTTTGCATGAACACTTCTTTTTTTTTTTTTTGCCTTTTAGAGGGCAATTGGGGTTAAGTAACTTGCCCAAGGTTACATGACTAGTTTTTTTGTGTGGGTGTTAAGTGTCTGAGGCCAGAACCAAGCTCGGGTCCTGTCCTCCTGACTCCGGGCCGGCACTTTACTCACTGCGCCACCTAGCCGCCCATGCATGAACACTTCTAACAACAGGGAGCTCACTACCCTACCCAAGGTAATCCATTCCAGTTTTGAACACTTTTTTTAAAAAGTTATTTTATGGAAGATAACAAGCATTTCCATAATATAGTACAATAAAAAATGATTGTATGTGAAACTGCAAATCACAATTTGCTATTCTTTTCAAATGTGCAACAAAATCATCCATTCTCTCCCTCTGTCCACATAGGAAATAATACCCTTACCTGCAGGTCTTCTGCCCAAAGAAATATAAATTTTGATTGCTGAAACCTAACAAGATATCTTGGGGTTTATGGACTAGATTTCTTTTTCTTCTTCTTTTTTTTTTTGGACCATGCCTTAAACCCAAACACTCTGGCTCTCATTGATTGGTCAACAACGGGTCCCAACTCAAGCCTCACTTGGTCTTTGTTTGAACTCTGATGCCTCAGAGTGAGTGTAAATAGCAGTTGTTTCTGTTTTGACCAGAAAGACCTCCCAGATCAAATTTCTTTTGACTAGGTAAAAGAGGCCATTTTTTGCCTCATTTTTTAACCTAACCTTAATCACTGAATGGGTGTTTCCTCAGACAAACTGAGACCTGGGGAAGACCTTAGCTTAAAAAGGCCAAGGTCTCCTACTGCATCCTGGGTCACCTGCAGTTGTTCTGGTCTATATCTTGCCCCTGAACCCAGAAGGCTCTGGAGGAGAAAGTGAGGCTGGTGACCTTGCACAGCCTTCCCTCGCTTAAATCCAATTCACTTGCAAGTTATGGTATCACCTTCTTGATGTCATGGTCCTCTTCAAGAATGAAGGACAAATAACAAAATCACATAAATTTCTTTTTTCTGCCCCCCCCCATGGCTACCATTACACCCACACAAATACTTTTAATTGTCAAATTTCTCTCCCTTCAATTTCTACCCCTGGGTTCTAGTTGTGTCTTATGGAACTGTGATAGGATAAACCTTATCCCTCTTCCACATCATAACCTTTCAGATATTTAAAGACGTTTTCCATTTTCCACACTAAGGATTTTCAGTTCCTTTAATTGTTTCTCATATAATTTCTGGCTCTCAGTTACCCTCCTAGGACAGGGGTTCTTAACCTTTTTTTGCATCCTGGACCCCTTTGGCCACAGTCTGGTGAAGCTGATGGAGCCCTTCTCAGAATCATGTTTGTTGCCTGCTTTTAAAAATGAAATAAATAGGGGCAGCTAGGTGGCACAGTTAATAGAGCACCAGCCCTGGAGTCAGGAGGACCTGAGTTCAAATGCGACCTCAGACACTTGACACACTTACTAGCTGTGACCTTGGGCAAGTCACTTAACCCCAATTGCTCTGCCTTCCCCCCTCCAAAAGGACAAAGAAAAAAAAAAGAAATAAATGCTAAATGTTATTTAGAAAACTCTGAACATAAAGATGTCATTTTTCCCCCGTCCAAGTTCACAGATCTCTCTGAAATCTCCTACCTTAGGTAGTTATTATCCCTCTTAAAATGTAGCACTTCCAGGAGTAACTACAGCCCTCTAGACTGGGTCTGCCTGTCCATGGGACAATGATACTGTTATCTCTCCATTTGAATACTCTATCTTTGTTAATGCAGCCAGCAGTTACATTAACTTTTTGGCAGCCATGTTACATTATGTGTTCTAATTGACCTTGCAGTAAAAATGAGGTCTTTTTCCCATGACCTGATACTAAATCAGGTCACACTCATCTTGCTCTTTTGAGCCCTTTGCTTCTACCTAGAAGCAGAGGAATAAATTGGTAGGCCTCCCCTGTCTCTTGGGGTCTGTGGCACCCGTAAACCTTGCGCATCAGAAGGTTTCAGAACATTTGAGACCTGGAAGAGCCAGGAGGAGGCAAGGCCACTGGGACCTGAGACCAGAGGTAGGGAAAGCAGTTAATAACAGCTGATGTGAGTTCCCAGGATGAAGCCAGCCCAGAGCCAGAAAGGGCTTAGAACAAGATCATCCTGGTTTTGTCTGAACGACACAGGAACAGGTGAGAAGGATTGGTAAAAGGCTGAGCCAAGGAGGGAAACCTAATGGCAGGATATAGGCACAAACCATGGAGCTTGCCTCCCACATAACCAGCTAGACTTGGAGTCAAGAAGTCGTGAGTTCTAACTTTGTCTTACTAGCTGTCAAGTCAATTCAATAAGCATTTATTTATTTGTTTCTTTGGGGGGGGAGGCAACCAGGTTTAAGTGACTTGCCCAGGGTCATACATTTAGTTTGTATCTGAGGCTGGATTTGAACTCAGGTCCTCCTGACGCCAGGGCTGGTGCTCTATCCACTGCACCATCTAGGTACCCCTCAATAAGCATTTATTAAGCACCTTCAATACCAGGCACTATGCTAAGTACTAGGTTACAAACAAAGGCAAAAAAGCAGTTCCTTCTCTGGAGGAGCTTACATTCTAATGAGGGAGACACCATGCAAACGACCATGTAGAACAAGATACATACAGGAGAAATTAGAGTAGTGAACAGAAGGAAAGCTTTGGCATTAAGGGAAGACCTTGTAGAAGGTGGGGTTTTAGGTGAGACTCGAAAGAAGGTAGAGTGAGAACATTCCAGGCACAGAGACCAGCCAGGGAAGATGTCTGGAGCTGGGAAATGGAGTGTCTTGTGTAAAAAACAGTGAGGAGGCCGGTGTCACTGGAGAGCTGAGTACTGGAGTGTGGGGGAGGAAGGAAGGTCATGTGAGAGAAGACTCCAAAGGTAGGAGGTTATGAAGGCCTTTGAACACTAAACAGAGGATTTTATATTTGATCCTGGAAGTGATTGGAAGCCATTGGAGTTTATGGAATGAGGGCAAGGGTGACATGGTCAGTTACATAATCATTCCAGTTTGGGAAAGTGGAAGCTGAGGAGAGGATGGACTGGAGTGGGGAGGACTTGAAGCCGGGAGACCCACCAGCAACTATTGCAGTAGTCCAGGCATGAGGTGATGAGGACCTTTACCAAGATGGTGGAGAGGAAAGGAGGGGACATATATGAGAGATGTCACCAAGCTAGAAACAGATGGGATTGGAGTGGGGGGAGTGATAGAGTCGAAGATGACACCTAGGTTGTGAGCCCGGGTGAAAAGAATGATGGTGGTACCTTTGTTAATAGTAGGGAAATTAGGAAGAGGGAGGGGTTAGAGAAAAAAATAAATTTAATTATGGACATGTTGAGTTGAAAATGTCTATGAGATATCCAGTTTGAGATGTCCATTAGGCAGTTGGAGATCCAAGACTGGAGATCAGGAGGGAGCTTAAGGCTGGACAAATAGATCTGAGAATTATCTTCAGAGAGATTATAGTTGAATCATTGAGAGCTGGTGAGCTCACCAAGCAAAATCATCTAGAAGGAGTTGAAGAGAGAGCCTTGGGGGACACCCATGGTTGGGGGGTGCTTTGTGACCCTGGACAATTAATTTAACCTCCCTCACTCTCAGTTTCTCATCTGTAAAATACAAGAATTGGACTCGAGGGCTTCTAAAATCCACCCCTTCCACCTCTAAGTTCTGCACATATTATCCTTGGTCCACAGGGTCAAGGACGCAGTGAAGGCCTTGACTCAGGAGCAGGAGCGGCTTCTGGGGCAGCTGAAGGAAGAACAAGCAGACAAGGAGCAAAGCCAGGTGAGGGGCAAACAGGAAAGGGGCAGTGTCTCGGCTCCATGGGGAAGGAAGGAACAAGAGGCAGAAGATCTAAGTTGCAGTTGTCTGTAATCTCCTCAAAACCATGTACTGCTGGGAACTCTGGACTGGGAAGCAGGAGAGCAGAGTCCAGTGGGGCCAAGATGCCTGGGCTCAAACTCCCCTCAGTCTCCAAGGCTGGCTGGGCCACTGACTCGTTCCAATCTGCCTTATTGGCCTGCAGAGCAGACTGTGCTTTATGGTCCAGAGACCTATTATACAAACATTCCCCGCAAATGTAAGTAAAGTAGTGGATAGGGTTTGGAGTCAGGAAGATTTGAGTTCAAATCCTGCCTCAGACACGTACTAGCTGGGCAAATTTCTTAACGTCCCCCAGCCTTCATTTCCTCATCTGCAAAATGAGGGGTGGACTTGAGACACTCAAAAGCCCAGCTCTGAATCTGTGGCCCTGTGGTTCCCACCAGGCCAAGCTGCAGGCCTCACAGCTGGAGTGCTGTCGTCTCAGTGCAGACCTACAGAAGGCCAAAAGCCATCAGGGGGAGCAGGCCTCTCAGCTCCAGAGACTGCAGAAGGAAGTCACCCGGATCCAGAATCTTCTGGATGAGGCCCAGCAGCGGATTGTGAGTAAGAGCCTGGGTGCCTGTCTTCTGGGCAGGAGGAGCCAGAAGAATGTAGGACAGAGGGGTCATACTCAGGGCAGGCAACTCTAAGTGCTCCCTGAACCAGCTTAAAATGCAAGTGGGAAATGTTCAATGAAATAAATACAAATATAATACAACATGGTATTCATATGAGGCTTTCCAAGGCAATACGCAGCCCTCAGGAATCCATTGAAGTTTGATACCCCTAGTGCAGAGGAAGCTTGGGAGACCCAGAGAATGGAAAGGGAAAGGGAGTAGTGGCTGTGGTTTGGGGGACAAGGTACCTGGGTCCTGAGTGGAAGAAGAATGTAGAATCTAATGGAAGATAGGAAACTTCAGGTTGAGAGCCCTGGGGTCCCCATCTTAATTCAGGTATAACTGACTCCATGCCTGTCTTCTCCCCTGGAGACTGAACTAGAGCCCCTGAAAGAGCAGCTTCGGGGGACCCAGGAGCTTGCAGTCTCGAGCCAGCAGAAGGCTGCCCTGCTTGGGGAGGAGCTGGCCAGCACAGCAAGTGCCAGAGACCGAACCATGGCCGACCTCCACCGGAGCCGGCTTGAGGCAGCCGAGGCCAGCAACAGGCTGGTGGAACTGAGTCTGCAGTGGAGAGAGGACAAGAGCTCATGGAGCAAGGAACGGACAGGACTTCTGCAAAATGTGGAGGTGCGAGGATGGGGGCAGGCCACAGGGCGGCAAGGAATGGCAAGGCCGTGCCAGCCATTTGCTGGGGAGACCTTAGCTTCCACCGCTATCCTGGGTTAGAAAGGAAGTGGTTGGCACTTGCCAGTTCGGCTGGTTTGGGGTTATGTGGGGAGTGAGTCCGAGCTACCCTTCTCTGGCATGTCTGCTCCCGACCCGTAGAGTGCTTCTCCCTCCCCCCACTCTCCTAACCCATGTGCCCTCTTCCCATCCTGCCCTCCTCTTGACCTTCCTGGGCCTTCTTTGCATTTTCCCCTGTTCTTCACACTCTGGGACCATGATAGTTGAGTGAGGGAGGCAGCAAAGGGGATTCAGAGAAGTAACACCGGTGAATCCGGGGTAGGGAGGTGGTGCAAGGCTGGGGCTCTTATCAGTGACATTCTCCTTTCTGCCCATGCCCAGGCAGAGAAGGATAAGATCTTAAAGCTGAGTGCAGAGGTCCTGAGACTGGAGAAGGCCGTGCAAGAGGAGAGGACCCAGAGACAAGAGCTCAAAGCTGACCTGGCTCGAGAGAAGGATTCCAGTCTGGTAAGACATCTCAGCCCACAGCCCCCTGGAACCCACTGTCCTTTCTCTGTATATGCCTACAATGTCAGCTCAGAAGCCAGAGGTCAGAGCATCATAGATCTGGCGCCAGAAGGCCATAGCGTTCAACTCCCTCATCTTACAGCCCAAGGACCTGGGGCCGGTGAGGGTAGATGACCTGCTGGGGATGGTGCTCAGGTATATTTCGTTTTGCATCTTGCTTATTAGCAGCCTTGTCTACTATGATTTGAAGTATGGAATCCCTCTTTCTTCCACTAGCATGTGTGTCTTTGGCCTCAGTTTGATTGACTTGAGGTAACCCAGGCTGAGAGACCATACTTGGAACATATCGTGACTAACCACTAGTCAGGACTTAAGCAACCTACATTCAGCCTAGTTACAGTCTTACCTGACCCTGAGTCCTTAAAAAACAGAAGGACCCATGTCTCCAACTCCCTAGCCTGGGATCTGTGGGCTAGGGAAGAGATCATGGGTCATGCAGAGTGGGAGAGGCTGGCTTTGGGATCCCAGCTTTCTTCCATCCAGGTGGCAGAGATCATGTTCTAAGAGAGGAGTTCTTGCTTCCATGTTCTCCGTGGCCCTTCTCCTTCAGGTGCAGCTGTCAGAAAGCAAGAGAGAGCTAACGGAGCTTCGGTCAGCCCTGCGAGTGTTTCAGAAGGAAAAGGAACAGCTGCAGGAGCAGAAGCAGGTGAGCCATGCTGAGCTCAGGAGGCCCTGGGCTCCAAGGCCACCGATTCTGCACTGACCAGCAGCCTCCAGCTTTTCTAACTCCTCTGAGCACCCAGAGCCCTGGCCCAGGGGGACAGGGGCAAGAGGGCAGCCTTCAGGGCACCTAGGTGGCACAGTGAATAGAGCACCAGTCCTGGAGTCAGGAGGACCTGAGTTCAAATCCTGCCTCAGACACTTGACATAAAAACTAACCGTGTGACCTTGGGCAAGTCACTTAACCCCAATTGCCCTCCATGGGTTCAAATCCCAGCTATGCTCCTTACCAGCTGTGTGACCTGGGGCCCTCCTGGGCCTCAGGCTTCTCATCTACAAATCTGTCAGATTTGGACTAGGAGGGCCCTGAAATTCCTTTCAACTCAAGTCTCTAACCCTGTGACATAAGAACTTGGGGCCTTTCCAAAAGGCTGTAGTTACTTTCAATTCCCTGAACATTAGAACATCATATAACTGTTACTACATGATTCTAGTTCTATGGTTCTATTATATGGTAGTGTCGGTGTGATTAGTGGAGGTGGTCAAGCAGCAAGCTGAAAGGGAGAGGTACAGGAGGGTCTGAGATCCAAACTGGCAGGGGGTGGGGTGAAGCTGCCCCTCCCCAAGATGTGCTGCTGCCTTTGTGGGGTGCTAACCCCAGGGAGTTGGGGCAGAGCTCATGCCTGAGGCCTAGGTGGGCTGGGGCCTCCTCTGGCTTTACCATGTGCTTCCAACCCAGGAACTGCTCGAATATATGAGGAAGCTGGAAGCCCGCTTGGAAAAGCTGGCCGACGAGAAGTGGAGCGAGGATGCAGCCACAGAGGATGAAGAAGCGGCTCCCGGGCTGAGTCTGTGCATCCCTGACACCCTATCTCCAGCCTTTCCCTTCCCCACCCCCAGCACCACTCAGTGCCTCAGAGGGAAGCTTCAGGCCCCCAGGCCTTGAGCATGGCTCCTCTAGGGAGTGATCCCCTCTCCCACATGTCCCCCTCTGGGGCTTGGTTTCATGTTCTTTCCTCCCTCATCTTTTAGGGAGTGACCCCCTCTCCCACATGTCCCCCCTCCTCACCTTTTAGGGAGTGACCCCCTCTCCCACATGTCCCCCTCTGGGGGTCAGTTCCAGGCCCTTCCCCCTCCTCACCTTTTTAGAAGGCCCCAAGGCCTTGACAGTCCCTCCTCTTCCCCACTCACAGGCTGTCCTGCGGCAGTTCTGACCGACTCAGAGGATGAATCCCCAGAGGACATGAGGCTTCCTTCCTATGGGTTGTGTGAGCGAGGAGGCCCTGGCTCTAATCCCTCTGCACCCAGAGATGCTCCTGCCCTTGTGGTCATCAGTCAGCCATCCCCTATTGCTCCTCACGTGACCGGGCCCCATGAGGACAGTAGCTCTGACTCGGTGAGTACAACATGCCCAGCAGTCTTTGGGACAAGTGGGTAGGGGAGGGTTAAAAGGGTTACACCAGATGTCCTAACCTCCATACACAGGTTTTCAGCCTGATGGGCCCCTCTATTCTCTCCGATTGGGGAGGGAGAGGACTCGGTTGTCCTTGCCCTCCAGCCCACCCTATCCAAGTCCATTTGACCACCCACCCTGAACACAGACCACCTCTGCTCTTGGCCTCCATCCACACTCCTCATCTCTGATAGATTCATCTTGGTCTCATACTCCTGGCCCCACCTCTGTCCCATTCCCTGGCTTCACTTCCACTCCCATCCCAGGCCCTGGTTCACTTTTGCCAGGCCCCACTCATGCCTCTTCATCTCCCCAATACCCCAACTTCTAAAATGCTGCTCTCCTCGACCCTGTGTCTGAGTCCCCAGGAGGCAGAGGATGAAAAGGCAGTACTGATGGCAGCAGTGCAGAGCGGAGGGGAGGAGGCCAGCCTGCTGCTTCCTGAACTAGGCAGTGCCTTTTATGACGTGGCCAGGTGAGGTGGGAAACTCCCAGGGGTGTGCCAGGGGAGAGTGGAGCCCCCATGATCAGCGAGAGCCCTCAGGCTTTGCTATACCTGGTTCAAACATCACTGTGCCCCTCCCTACACCAACCTTCTTGATCAATGCCAAGATGGAGGAAGGGCCTGGGGTGGGATCCCTGCTACCCTCAAAGTCCCAGATGCCTCTAGGTTCTAAATTTCACTCAACTTAAAAGCGTGTTCCAGCAGCTCTCAGAGGCTCTACCTGTAACAAGCTTCTGTGTTGTTTTAGCACCATCTTCCGTGGAGCCCAAATTGTCTTGCACCCCCTCTCTCCTGCCCTTTCCCCCCCCCCACGCTGGCAGGTAGGTGCCCAGACCTCTGGATAAAGGGAAGCAATCGAGGACCGCTGATTGGGATGGGAAAGCTGGGATTCAGGATCTGATTATCCATGGGTCTTTGGCTTTCCCCAACTTCCTTGGGGACTCAGGAAGGGGTGGAGTTGGAGAGGGGGAGAGCCAGGTATCAGAGTGGTAAGTGCCTCCCCCCACCCAGCAAAGAGGAAAAAATGGAAATCCAGGCAATCTGGCCCCCGGCTTTGTCCCAGACATTGGGACAGACTCAGGGCAGAGGAGATGGGAGAATGCTGTCATCTCCTCCTTGGCTAGAGCAGGAAGATGAAGGACGATGTCAGACTCATTTTCGGCCTCATTAGGCAGCAGACAGAGATGGAGGGAGGAGAGCAGGGGGTTGGGGGATGGGCTTTGGAAACTTGGCTGAGTAGGCCAGTGAGAGGCCGGGGAGGTAACGGATGCCAACATCTTTGAGAGCTAGGAAAAAAAACAAGGCCTCTGGCTCTGCCCCAATGGGCCATTGCTTTAAGAAGAACCGAGTGAGTGATGCAGGCAGCCTAGGAAGTTGGACACCTGTGTCCTTTTGCCGAGAGCAAGAACAACTAGCAGCTGGGCATCTGGATTTCTGCTCCTAGGATCAGAGGAAGGGGTGGGACAGCAGGACTAAATCACCTCCCCCACCACTCTGCCTCTCCATAGTGGCTTTGTTGGGGGCCCCCTTTCCGAGGCCAGCCCGGGGGGCCCTGCCGCCCCTCCTTGGAAGGAGTGTCCCATATGTAAGGAACAGTTTCCTGAGTGTGACAAGGATGCCTTGGAGGAACACATGGATGGACACTTCTTCTTCAGCACCCAGGATCCTTTTACCTTTGAGTGACACACACACACACACACATGCATTTTGGGGCAGACTGAGTTCCAGGCCCTCAAGACCCCTAAGAAATCCTCCCACTCCATTTCCACTTAGTCTGACCTTGAATCCACAACTTGTGTAACACTGATTGAAATGAGCACTCCTCCCCCCCCCCTGCCAAACAAGACACCACCCACGATGGTTTGAGAGACAGACTGACTAGGGGCTCCAGGGGAGGTATCCGCTTGAGCCACCAGGACCCCCGGCGCTGAAAGTGAAGATTATCCCTCCAGACAGCCTGGCTTCTGTTGTCTCAGTGTTCCAAAGCCAATTCACGGAGCACACCCTCTTCCCCATTCTTCCCCTTTGAGGTTTATATTTGTTTACCTGAGTTCTTCTGTCTCTGGGTTTTCGTGGAGGCAGGGAAACCAACCTAATGACTTTTAATGACCCTTCCAGCTCTAGGCTTCATCTCTTTCTGGTCCCTTACTCCCTTTCCCTGGCTTGTTCATATGGTTAGATATTAAGTTTTGTGGTTTCTTTGGGGGGTAAAGAAGGCCCCTGCACCTAATTTCATCCCTTTCCTGGCAGTACCCTCCCACCCCACATGGAATGAACAACATGGAAAGAAAAATTCATCTGTGCCTTTTGTGCTGGGGGAGGGGGGAGCAGCTGAAACCAAGTATTTTCATCTCCTGGCCTGTCTTCAACCCCCTTGACAGCAATAAGATATTCTTCCCTAATACCCTCCCTGTCACCACCACACATCTTCCCCCACCCCAAGTTGTGTAGCATGGGCAGAAGTATTTATATGACCTGTATACTATTCTAATAAAATGTGTTCTTACCACAAGCCATGACTAAGGTAAAGTAGTTCAGGTATTTGGGAACAGGTGTTCCTTCACTCCCTATTCTCTGGATCTTGGTGGGAAGAGGGATTTGGTCATTTGAGAAAATGGAGCTGGGTGAGTTCCAGATGTGTGTTCCCTGCTGCTGCCAGTTCCCAGAGGAAAAGGAAGCCAGGCCAACAGTGGACCTGACTCCCCGAGGGCCTGCAGTTCACTTCTCTGGCTTTTAACAGAGGGTTTGGGTTCTCTCCAAGAGACCAGTGGGGAGGGAGGAATGCCATGGGTCAGTCTCAGAAGGAGGCTTGGTGATCCAGAAGGGCCCACCCAATCCTGCTCAGGCTCTGGCTCCTTCACAGCACCCAGGGCTAGGAAACAGTGAGAGGGAAAACGACTGGGTTTGAAATATACTATCTGTGTGGTCCCGGGCACATCAATTAACCTTTTAGGCCTTGGTTTCCTCATCTGTAAAATGAGGGTGTTAGACTAGATGACCTCTAAGCCCCTTCCAGTTCAAAATCTACTGTACTAAGACCTAAGCTATGCACTCATTTTAACACCAAAGTGGCTCTCCCACCCCCGTGACCACTCCGGGACCCCTCAAACCTCTGCTTCTTATTCCCTAGCATTCTTCCCCACAGGTTCTACCGCTCTCAATCCTTCAACCTGACAGAGGCAGGTACCATCATCACTCTGCCCCTCCTCCCCCGCCTAGGCCCCTCCTCTTTTTCTCTCCCCCGGTGCCCTAGCCCCCCACACACACACATTTCCAGCTCCTACATGATACTCAGTCATACATATTGATGCCTGTTAGAAACACAGGCATCGACCCCGACCAGAGAATGCATTCAAGATGGCACACACACTTCCCACAGCTTTTACTGAGCACTCACCTGCTGGAAGGGACCCAGAAGTATCACAAACATACAAAATTAGGTACAAACAACATATACCAGCCATGAAAACACCCAGAGGATTTGGTTCACACAGATGAGCACATGATTACCCTACCACCAATCACAGTCACACCCCCACTGGATTTTCTGTCAGCTTTTGACCAATTCACCCTCCATCCCATCAGTGACAACCCCATACACCTGAAACCCTCCTAAACCCCCTCCTCTCCTCCCAGCTTCACCTGGACTTACATCTTCCATCTTCCCCTACTACTCTGTCTCCTAGCAACCTCACCTCCCTGCCTGAATCCCTTCCAAGGAAATTAGAGATAATGGATCTGTTCTCTCTCCATCTCAGCCCCTCTTTATTGATCCCCCTTTAATGAAAGTTAATTATAACAATGATTTAATTAATAGAATCCCTCTCTTCCTTTATTGCTTCCCGTATTAAAACTATTAATAAATACGAGCCAGGCTGACAGAGACATCCATCACCCGGTTGGGATTCCCCCCCATTGTCCCCTCCCCCCAGCCCCCACTGCCACTCTCCCTTGGCCTATAAACTTGCTGGGGTAGTAGGGGTTAAGCAGAGAGGAATTATGAGCCCAAACCAGTATGGGGTCTGTTTAGGAAGTAATCACTTAGTGAATCTAGAGAGGGAGGGGGAGCCAGGAACCTAACCATCTTGTCCCCTAAATATGTGGCCTACTGATCATGGGAATAGAAAAAAAAAGTGACGGGGAGGGGACTCAGGAATCCTAACCCTCAGTCTGAAAAACCATTATTTCCAAAATCATGCTATGATGCAGAACTGGATAAAGCAGCTGATGGAGACACAACCTCCCCTCCTCCCTCAGAGAAGTCACAGCACAAACCCCTCCCTAGACACAGAGAAGAGAGACCTAGACACCCATGCTCAGAGGAATGGAGAGCACTTGGCAGGAGGGCTGGCAATAAGAGAGGACTAAGTCTTGGAAGTGGGGAGCTCATAACAGAGCTGTGTGGGGGTGTCTCCCACTCTGAGGGGAACGAATGGACAGCCTAAGCCAGTCTTCAAGGCTCATCTAATTATTGGCTGCTTTTCTCTTCTGGGACCCTCCACTCCCATCCACCCCTGACCTTTACCCACTGCCAAGGCTTTGTACAAATGTTTCTTCCTACTGGAGATACACTTCTTCCCCAACTGTCCTTGTCCTCTTCAACCCTGCTCCAGGCTCTTCTCCTCCAGGAAACCCCTTGTCCTCTCTGGGTTTCTCTTCCACGCTGTACCCATCACCCCCTAGACATCTGTCCATTTGCTCCCATTTCTGCTTTTGTATGTCTATGTGGTTTATCTTCCCCAATAGTCTTGAAGTTCCATAAGGATAAAGGGCTGTATACCCCTTCTTTTCTCCTGACCCCCCCACCAAAGCATAGAGGACAAAAATTACATATGGAAGCTCAGGACAAGGTGAATGACTGATCTTTGAATTGATGCTCCTAGGTTTCAATCTTCCCCTAATTCACTTTTTTTTTTTGTAAGCAATTGGGGTTAAGTAACTTGCTCAAGGTTAAACGGCTAGGTATTTCTGGGTGTGGTGCTAAGTATCTGAGCCCAAATTCAATCCCATGTCTCCTGACTCTGGGGCCGGCACTCTTACTCACTCTGCCACCTGGCTGCCCCAATACCTAATTCACTTTTGACATTTGGTGACTCACTTTTTTGAGGCCTATATTTTGTTTTTCAAAGATGTTTTAATTATTTTTTAAAAAACTGCTTTCACTTCCCAAACCTCCCCCCAAAAAAATAGAACCCTCTCTTGTAACAAAGAATTACAGTTAAGCAAAAAACAAACTAATACATTGACCACATTTGACAGTGTATGTCTCATTCTGCACCTGTAGTCCACCCTAGCCTACATCATCAATTTCTTGGCCTATTTTGCTATCTCTTTACCACTTTATCCTTCTCCCTTCTTGACAGTATTGACACCAAAAATAATAGATATGAAAGCATTTAGAAATACTAAAGTGAGAAAGGCTTCATATTGTAGCAGAAAAATTCAGACAATTGAACAATAGATACATATTGAGATAATATAGTAATATTGTTGTAAAATGAGAGATTTAGAGATGGATGCTTAAAGATCATCTGTCCAACCTAATTTTATAGATCAAGAAACAGTGACCCAGGAGGGTTGTGATATTCCCAAAGTCACAGAGGGAGTAAATAGCAGAGTTAGAAGCCAAACCCAGATTTTCTGATGCCATGGCCCGTGATCTTGCTATGAGGACACAATGTTTCACAGTAACTGTCCAATGAATGAAAGCAGAATTGGGGAGAAACCTGCAAGAACTAATATTCACTGGGTAATTGCTGTTATGGCACATTGGTTTTAAAAGATAGAAGATGGGGGTGGCTAGGTGGCACAGTGAATAGAGCACCAGCCCTGGAATCAGGAGAACCTGAGTTCAAATCTGGCCTCAGACACTTAACACTTACTAGCCGTGTGACCTTGGGCAAGTCACTTAACCCCAATTGCCCTGCTTTTTCCCCTCCAAAAAAAAAAAAAAAAGATGGAAGACCACTGGGCTGTCTTCCAAGGAAGTCTCCACTACACTTCTGTTTAAGGCAGTGACTGCTTGCCAATAATTGACACATGGTGCTTCAAAGCCTGCTAAATATTTTACACGTATGACCTTATTTTATCCTCGGAACAGTCCTGTGAGGTAACTACTACACATATTATAACACCATTTTCCAGATGAGGAATCTAAATCTCAGAAAGGTTAAATGATTTTTGTCAGAAAAAAGAGTTAAGTGTCAGAGGCAAGACTTCCAGCCCCAGATCCATCCTTCTTTCTACTATATCATTCAGAAGCTCTTCAAATCTCACAGAGCTCTTTCACAGAGACCCTGTTGTTCTTCCAGAGCCCTGATTCCTC
Source organism: Petaurus breviceps papuanus (assembly GCF_028583685.1). Taxonomy (NCBI): domain Eukaryota; kingdom Metazoa; phylum Chordata; class Mammalia; order Diprotodontia; family Petauridae; genus Petaurus; species Petaurus breviceps. The sequence goes on along the minus strand of NW_027186342.1, from coordinate 2,087,691 downwards.
TCTGTCATAATATTCCATAAGAACAAACTCTACACTAGTCACGTTGTTCTTTGGTTAATGGGAACTGAAAGAAATAATTTGAGAAACATTGGAACTGAAGTGTACAAATCCCTAAGCCTCCAGTATCCTGCTAACTCTGACCCAACAGTTTTGAGAAGAGATCTAAATCACCTGAAGACTAGAACATTTTCCAGAAGAGGAGACACAAAGGTCCTGATTATCTGAGATCACCCTAAGATCAGCCAATGACTCTACCCCTACCAAATTCCCCAGAATTTCCTACTGCCCTCTCTTGTCTGGGAGTCCAAAATAATTCACTCAAAAAATATTGGTTCAAATCATAGAATCTCCTGGTTATAGAAGGACCCAGAGGTCACCCAGTCCAACCCTACCTGAACAAGAATGCCATCCACGAAATGCTGGACACTTTGAATCACTCTTATTGTTAAACTTTTTTTCTCTACTTTTCTTTAAATCTGCCTCTCAGCAGCAATTTGTACCCATCTGTGATAGTAATGGAATATAAAGATCCCCCTGTATTGGCTTGGTTTTCAAATTGATTGTGTTAAAACCCAGAGCTTGTTAATCCCACCTGTGGGATGAACTTGTTGATGTGAAAAGAGAAGTCCTGAACTGGGAGGAGCTGGTGATTTGGAGAGACACGTGGAGGCAGAGAGAGACTGAGAGGATTGCTGAGGGCCACTTTGAATTGCCCTGGACTTTTGAGACCTGCCCCGGAGCTGCCAAGGACTGAGGAGACATGGCTGTTTTGCTGGTACTTTGTTTTGATGTTGTTTTGCCAGATTTGTCCACTGGTGAAAGACAGTCCTGTTGTTGAAGAGGTTCTGGAACCTGGCTGTTGGTTAAGAGCTACTGAGACTGTTCTGCAGACAGAGAGTGAATACTGTCCACTGGTGAAGGACAGTGCTGTTGTTGCAGGGGTCTGGGAACCTTTCTGTTGGTTCAGAAGCCCTAAAGAAGGATTTTCTTGTTGTATGTTTACAGAAATCCTGGGAGAGGGTTTTGCTAATGTTTTCAGGGGTCCTAGGACTGTTCTGCAGACAGAGGATGAATTAATGAAGAGACTGGCAATGTATCTTGTAGCCTTGCTAAGCCTTGTCTCCCCAGGAACAAAAATTGCTGAGAACTTGCGTGTCAAGATGAAGAAAAGACCTCCATTAGGGTATTAAGTGCTGTGCTTAAATTTGTTGTAACTCTGGGGTAGATTCAATTGTGATCCAGGGATGGGGAACTTTTGACCTTTTTGTGTTCTATGGTTGAACAAATGAATGTACTTTACTTATGATTGGAAACTAATCTCCATTTGAGAAGAGGGGCCTTGTGATGGACCAAATGAAGGTACAGCCTAGGGGTGGAGTAGTATTTAGAATGGGGACTTTGTAATTGATTTAATGAATGTAAGGTCCTGGGGTGGGTAGTACTTGGAGATTATTTAATCACACTTAGTAAATGCTGTATTTGGAATGATGTCATAATTTGTCACTGAATAAAAATGGAGAGCACCTATGCTGGTATTCTGAACCTTGGGAAGTTGCCTTTCCTTGGCGTTACATTACACCATCACTCCTAGTCATGAACTCAGAAGGGTCCCTTTTTACATGATAGACCCACCAAATATTTGAAGTCTTTCTTCTCTGGCTAAACATCTCTGCTTCATTCTGCTAAAGCCTCATACAGCATAGTTTTCCAATCTTCTCACCCATTTTCAATGTGCTTCCTGAAATCTGGCACCCAGACCTAAACACAATTCTCCAGATGTGGTCTGACCAGAGCAGAATGAAAATCAAGCCAAAAAGCATTTCTTAAGCTCGTACTAAGTTCCAGGCACTGTTCTAATCACTGGCCCACAAAGAAAGACAAAATACAGTCCCTGGTCTCAAGAGACTCACAGTTTAATGCAACAGGGCCATAAACTCATTAATTCCATACACTTCAATTCTTCATTTGTAAAATAGGATTAACAATTCTTATGTTACCCATCTCAAAGGATTATTGTAGAGAATGTACTTTATGGGGGGTAGGGGACTAGGTGTCAAAGTGAATAGAGCACAGGCCCTGGAGTCAGGAGGACCTGAGTTCAAATGCTGCCATGTGACCTTGGGCAAGTCACTTAACCCCAAATGCCTTACCTTCCCCCCTCCAAGAAGCAAAAAAAAAAAAGTACAATGTACTTTATAGCATAAATCAACATATAAATGTATTCTTCTTGATAATGATGATAACAATGCTGATGAAGATCAATTTTTTTTTACTGTCATATTGTTATTCACTCATATTGAGTTTACAATCCACAAAAATGCCCAGCTCTCTTTCACATAAAGGGTTGCTAGACCACCATTCCCCCATCCTTTTCTTGAGTTTTTTAGCTGAAGTGCAGGACTTTTCATTTAGCCCTGGTTGTTAAATGTTCATTTAACACAAATGTTCATTCAGGCAGTGAGGAAGATAAAATGATACATAAGATAAATAAAATAAAATGATAAATAAGAAATAGTCCCTTCCTTCAATGCCAGGTATACCAGAGTACTTTGCTTCCATTATCTCATTTGACCCTCACAATAACCCTGTGAGGTAGTTGCTATGAGTATTGTTACCCCCATTTTAAAGATGAGGAAGCAGACAGGTCATGACTTGACCATGCCTACACAGTTAATAAGTGTCAAGGCCAAGATTCAAATCCAGGTCTTTCTAACTGCAAATCCAGCACCCTAATCCACTATGACAAATCACCTCAACAGCTTGGGAGAGCCTCCAGCTCCCTCTCCTCACATCCTTTCCCTGATGCCTTTGAAATGAGCCATAAAGAGCAGAAGTAGAGACTTGTTCCTCTAACTTCAGTCAGTAGTCCTACTGCATGATATATTGGAAAGAAGGCAGGCCCTAGGGTCTAGAGAAATCTAGGTTTGACTCCTATGTCAATGATTGTCAGCTGAAATTACAGATGAGTCACTTAGACCTTTCCGAATCTCAGTTACTTTCTGGTAAAATGGAAATAACTATAATAGCAAATTATAATCATACCTATATTACCTATATCATAGGGGGGTTTTGTGAGAATCAAACAAAATAATGTCTGTAAAGAGTCTTGTAAACCATAAGGTAATAAATGGTTGAATTTTTTACGTAAGTGATCGAATTAGGCTCAGGGACAGTTTATTACCCCCACATCATTACTGACCGACTCATTTCAGAGGGATAGTACCCAAGCTCTCCCCCAGCTAGGTTCAAACAGGTGCCTTGAAGAGGAGAACTTATACATTCCATGAGTTCCTGAAGGGCTCATTCTGCCATTTTTCATTGTGTATAGATGGGGATCTGGAAGGAGCTGGGATATCCTGGGATGGGGAGAGGGTAGGAATAGGAGAGGAATAATTAGAGAAGAACCAGGATCCCTGGGAAATCCTTCCAGCCTACTCTTCACTCCCAACAGTTCTTCTCACTTAACAGGCCTCTACTGGTCTCTTCTCATTCTTGATCCAAATCCTTTATTGTCTCTATATTTACTCCTTCTAGTTCCTCTCTTCCCTTCCTCAATTTTCCCTTCTGTTTTTGTGCCTATAAAATTCTTAGTATCTATTTATGTCAGCTATCTGTCTTCCTCTCATCATTCTCTGATTCTGTATCCTTGCTATTCTCACTTAGTCTTGGTTTTCCTCTACCTCTCCATCTCTCCTATCAGTCAGTCCCTGTTTCTGAATCTTGGCCTGTCTCCATCTCTCTCTTTCAGCCTCTCTCTCTTCAGCTGCCGCAAAGCCATAAACCCAGCCCAGCCGGCCCTGCAGCAGGCAGCCGCCAATCACTGGGCACAGGGAAAGTGTGTGGTGTTGGGGGAGGGGGTAGAGAGGGAGTGAATTGAAAGCTTTGAGCTGTCGCTATAGTCACGGAGGGCAGAAGAGTGAAGGGCCAAAGGCAGCCCCTCCCAGATGGCAGCCACAGCTGTTTCCCCAGTCCAGGTGCCCATTCCAACTAGAAAGTTGGATGCCTGGGTCTCTTTGTAAATGGGAGGCAGGACAACTGGCTTTATTCTTATTTGGAAGGAAGGTGCAGCTGTATCCCACCCTCCCAACAGACTTTGCACCCCCCCCCACCTTAAATTATATCCCCTCTCAAAAAAGAACTTAGAATCTCCCCAGCAAGGGGAGATCTTATCCACCCCACCCACCTGAACCCCAGGAGAGTCTTGGAACAAATTCCGTGTAGGTTAGGGGACTAGGAAAGGATGGTCAGAGTTTGGGCTTGGAGGAGGTTATGGATGAGCAGTAGGTCTCAGGAAAGGGGGTACACAAAAGAAGAAGAGGGCCAAAGAGAGAAAGAATCCTGAATAGTCATGAACCTGACCTGAGATTTTTATTACTCCCTCACCCCCAAACCAGGAGACCAGGATCCAGGACTCCTGGGTCCCTGACCTGGGCGGCAGAGTTCCCTGCAATAGGAGGAGGGACATCTTCAGGGAAGTTGCCCAGTCCCCAGTTAGAGAGTTCCACTTCAAAGAGTTGGTGGAGGGTTAGAGGAAAGAGGAGGAAAAGAGAAGGGGGAGGGGGAGGGAGAGAAGGAGGAATTTCCAAGTAGTAACCAACGGAACCTTTAAAAGATCAGAACAGCAAGGAGTAATTCCTGGTGTGCTGGCGACCCCTGCTGGCTACCTGAGTACAGGTTGGAAAGGTGTATGTGTGTGTGTGTGTGTGTGTGTGTGTGTGTGTGTGTGTGTGTTGGGGTGATAGACAATAGTAGCTTGTGTAACACTACATGGTTATGTGGCTGGAACTAGTTATATGTATTTTAGTTTATGAAAGTACAGAGATAGTGAAGATATAACCAGGACTACTGACTTTCCTCCTTGACCTCCCTTCAGTATGGTATCACTACAAAAAGCCCTACTGGGGCCAGAAGGATGAGGTTGCCAAAAAAAAAAATTAACAAGATCTTAGATTGTATTAATAGAAATAATGAAATTCAGAAACAAGGAGTGTCCATCCCACGGTACTCAGCCCTGGTCAGATCACACCTGGACCATTGTGTTCTGTTCTGAGCACCATGTTTTAAGGCTGTTAGTAGACTTTGTCCTGAGGAAGGTAGCTAAGATGAAGAAGGGGACTGAAAACTATGTCATATGAGAACTGGTTTCAGGAACTGGGGGAAGACATGATAGCAGTCTTCAAGGATTTTAAAAGCTGTCACATGGAAAAGGAATCATACTGGTTTTTTGTGTGGCTCCATTTGGAAGAATCAGGGCCAAATGGGCTGCAGTTACAGAGAAGCAGATCCCAGTTAAACATAAGGAAAAATGTTCTATGAGGAGCTATCCAAGAGTATAAAAAGAAGGCTTAGCCAAGTGTGTGATAATTTTATCTGTTGGAATAGAAATCTCCTGCTTTTATATCAGGTATCCAGATTGTAATTTTTATTGTTTGAATAGAGTTTTGCTGTTGTTATTATTGATCAGATCAAACTGGGCATTAGACCAGCAAAGATGATAGAGCCAAGTACAAAATATTAAACTCCTGGTCAGACTACTAGAGATGTGATAGGTTCTTCCTTTCTTTTTATGGTAGCAAAGAACTGGCATATGAGGGGGTAACCAGCAACTAGGGAATGGATGAATAAGTTATAGTAGATGAATTTGATACAATACTATTATGCCACAAGAAAGGATGAAGGGGGTGGTTTCAGAGAATCTTGAGAAGATTTATATGAACTGATGCAGAGGAAAAGGGAGTAGAACCAGAGCAATTTATATAATCACAACAATATAATAAAGATGAGCCACTTTGTAGGTCTCAAGAAATATGATCAAGGACATGCCTACCCATGATTCCAGAGGATTCATGATGCTACCCACCTCCTGACAGAGGTAATACACTTAGAGTGTGTATGTGTATATGTATGTATATATATATGTGTGTGTATGTATGTCTTTGGACATGGCCAATATGTGAATTTATTTTGCTTGAGTACATATATGTGTGTGTGTTTACAAGTTTTTCTTTTGTTTTCAATGAAGGAGTAAGGCAAAAGAAGGGGGAAGGGAAAACATTATTTGAAAAAAGCTTTTAATTTATTAAAAACAACAGAGTTACAGAGTGGCAGATTTTAAGCTCAGTATCATCTGACCTTGAGAAACCACTCTTGGGCCCAAGCATATGTTCTATACTTGGTTCAGTCCTAAGGGAGCCCAGTCTCTAATCAAAGGAAGAGGGGCTAGACTCCCTTTTTTTAATGTTCTTTGACTCATTAAACCTCTACCCAGTGCCCCAGGGACAAGTTACTTAAAATTTAGGTTTAAAGTTTCCTCCAGGAGGGAAGAAGGTTTTCAAAGGGACTCAATGTACAATATAAATCAGGTATGGGACAAGTATTTAACTCCTACACACAAAATTAATGCTAACCACAGAATGCTGAGAAGCTCACATTTGACCAAAATAAATTTAAAAGAGAATTCAGTGACTTAACTTACACTTCTGTTAGAGTCTACTGGGAGGCTGAGACTTAAACCTCATCAGAACATAAAGAAATTTGTCAGCATTTTACATTTTACCTGGTTCTGCTGGTAAAAATAGAGCCAGCTCCACTCATTGTAGAGTTACCTCTCAGACTAAAGATCTCTTCCAACCTGTGTACATGCACTTCAAGGCTGGTATTTGGTCCCAAATTCAAGAACTGAAACAACTTACATGTAACTAGAGGGGAAATTTTGAAAAGGAAGGAAGGAAGGAAGGAAGGAAGGAAGGAAGGAAGGAAGGAAGGAAGGAAGGAAGGAAGGAAGGAAGGAAGGAAGGAAGGAAGGAAGGAAGGAAGGAAGGAAGGAAGGAAGGAAGGAAGGAAAGAAAAGAAAAGAAACACAAAGCAGAGACTCAGATGCAAGCCCATGAATCCACACAAGTTGAATCCATGATTCACGTTCAAGTTGATCCCAACCATCCTCCCTTCCTTGGGATATCTAGAGATAGAGCCCCCTACTGAACACATAGGAGAGTTTTGAAGCAAGAGGGTGATCCAGAAGAAGTCTCCCCTTTTTAAGAAGGGTCACTGAGTCCTCTGTTCCTCCAGTTCAGCAGCCAATGAGAGGATTCCTTCATCCTTTCAAATCACTCACATCCTTCAGTGCTAAACTAACACATGACCAGAAATAAGAAAGTTTGTTGTTTTCAATGCTTCCAAATATTGAGTTACCATGTCCTTGAATTACCATGTCACCTGGAAGTTTCCAGGGGGACTTCAGGTGTCTGTGGAATGATTCCCCTACACCAGTTTAGTCTTCCCTACAAGAAGAAAGAACTTTCTCAGAACAATGGAACAAAGTTAATAAGCTCTGGGAGTGTTCAAGAAAAGCTATTATGGCTAAAGTAAAATCTACTCTTTATCTAGGCTAGGTTTTTTCCCCCTAAAAAAAGTAATGTAACTGTCTTTGAGACTTAATCAAACCAGAAGATCAAGACTTAGTTTTCATTTGACAGTCCCTTGTCATTTAAGCATAAAATCTCAGCACACTAGGAGTCAGGATTCCTCTGTCTTAATTTGTTGATAAGGGGATGCCATTGTGGCAAATATGGAGGTAGAGTTGTTCTGAAGTGAATCAATGCTGTGTCCTTGCTGAATAGACTTTCCATGATATGGTTAAGTAAATATAGTTTTGTTACGTGGTCCATGAGTACTCATTTCATTATAATTCCAAGCCTAAACCACCAGACTGGCCTGAATCATATACCTGGCCCAGAATATCTGGCAGAGGAGGTAGAATTGGATTTTTCCTATAATAATCTTATGACTGACATCATGGTTGAAGTGAGAAAGGAGCTATTCAGAGGAAGGGGAGTCCCAGGTGATCAAAGCCCTTGAAATAAGAGCTTTCCATTTTGTGGCCACCATACTCCTGGTCCCATACTATGAATCCTTTTAGTTGGAAAGAGAAGGGATCCTTTCTGACCATGTGAAATCAAGATGTAAACTGCCCTCAAGAATTCAACAACCAGACTCTAAGTCTTTAAAAAAAGATATAAAATGTTATTATTTCTTGAATCTGCATAGCTTCAAATTTGGGGATTATTATGATTTCCAGGCCCACCAGTTGTGGTAGGCCTGGGCCTTCCCTGAAGACTGTTAATTTCTGTATTGTTTAAGAACTATGCTGAATCAACTGCTTGGGACTGTTTATATTACATTGGAGAAGTCATGAAGAACCGTGCCACATAGATCTTGTTGAGAATTTAGTGCAAGGCACTGTGGGAAACACAATGCTTTAACCTCCCCAGTGCTTGAGTAAGCTTTCCAGATTTGGAAAAATAGACAGCTGTGGAAAATGTGCTTCAGCTGATTTTCTGAGAACAAGTATTTATGGAAAGTAATGGCAATGGGGGCTAACAGGTAAACCTGTAAACAAAACATTGGGCTACTTCCAGTGAGTCATATGTGGAATTAAGTACTGAAGGATTTAGCCCTTCAGGATGACACAGTAAACCCTAGGTGATCTTTTGGTCCATAGCCCAATGGGAGGAGTTGCTGTAACAAGGGGGTATTTTTGTTGTTGGTTTTTGTTTGTTTGTTTGTTGCTTTTTGGTGGGGGAAGGCAGGGCAATTGGGGTTAAGTGACTTGCCCAAGGTCACAAGGCTAATTTTTGTGTTAAATGTCTGAGGCCGGATTTGAACTCAGGTCCTCCTGACTCCAAGGTCAGTGCTCTATTCACTGTGCCACCTAGGTATCCCTGTATCAGTTTTAAAAGAAAAGATAGTTTCCACTCTTGCTCCAGGTCATGTAGCATATAACTCTGTCTTTCTCTTTCTATCTGTCTCTGTCTATCTTCATCTCTGTCTGTGTATGTCTCTGCTTCTCTCTATCTCTCTGTCTCTCTCTTTCTCTCTGACCTTCAGTGAGAAGTCAAGCCAAAATAACCAGTATACTGTTCTAGAAAGGACAGATAATGGACTGCCACATCTACTTTGTATCTCTTTGAGAAAAGTTTTTGAGATGGGCATTCCTAACCTTAATAGCTATCTCATGAGCTCAAAGGGTCCGGAGCTCCTGGATCCCTCAGTCACAGCTGGCTAGCAGCAGAAATGATTTTTACATCAGAAAGAATGTCACCAACAAGATGAGGAGCCCAAGCCCTTCCCTGGCTGATGAGACCACCTTGGAGTTGCTAGAACTGTCATGAGTGACCATTATTGGTCTTGTCAATGTAGTGAGTCAGCCAGAAGGCATGATTCCTTGCACCAAATATAGGCAGGCTCATCATAGTCCTTCATTTTCTATTACCTAAGACTAATACTATAATTACCTAAGGACTAAGAGTTGGAGGTGTTCGGAAGGACATCGTTTTTTTTTTTGTTTGTTTGTTTTGCTCTGTTTTAACAAAGAGGAAGGTGAAATTGTTTCTGAATAACTACCCAGCTCCCTTAAAAGAAGGCATTCATACAGAGGCCTGTAATAGACAAAAATTTGTAATTGCCTCCCTTGCCCCAATAAATGGAGCTTCCAGGGTGAGGGAGGACATACTGAGTAGGTAGGTGGTACAAAGCAATTCTCAGTGTCAGCCCTGGCACCATGACACATTGCACAGAAGAGAGTAATGGCTTCTTAGTCACCTTACTACAGATGACTGACCTTGACCTATGATAAGGATAAGTGACCATTCTAGAAGTAACGTCATCTGGGCTATGCCCTGGCATTCCTGGTGCTGCATCTGCTCACTTTATATTGGGAGGTTCACTTTGAGCTTCTTTTACTATCACCCTCATCACAAAAACTGCACTTTCAGGGGTCTAGTTCATTGATTTCTTGCCTATGGTATATGTCCCCTTCTCTACTGTTACCCCCACCACTACCCTGCTGAAGCAGACCATCATCACCTCATGCCTGTCCTATTACAATACCCCAATGAATGGTCTCCCTGACTCAGCTCTCTGTCTACCTAGTGCATCCTTCACTCAACTGCCAAAACAATTAGTCTAAATCACAACTCTGACCACCTCACACACATTCAATAAATTCCAGTGGCTCCTATAGCCTTCAGGATCAAATATAAAATCCTCTGCTTGGCATTTAAAGACCTTCTTAATCTGGCCCCCTTCTACCTTCCCAGTCTTACGTCTTCCTCACCCCCCTCCCACATATAGTGATGCTGGCTTCTTTGCTCTTCCTCACATCAAGATTCTTCCATCTCCTAAGTGAACATTTTCAATAGCTATGCCCCATACCTGGAATGTTCTCCTCATCTCTGCCTCCCAATTTACCTGGTTCCTTCAAGTTCCATCTAAAATCCCATCTTCTATGAGAAACCTTTCCAATATCCCTTAATGCTAGTGCCTTCTCTCTGTTTATTATTCTCCAATTTATCTTGTTTGTACACGGTTTGTATCTTATCTCCCCCATTAGACTGTGAACTCCTTTGTGACCAAGAATTGTCTTTTGCCCCTCCTTGTATCTCCACTACTTAGCACAGTGCCTGGCATATTGTATGTACTTATTAAACGTTTATTGACTTGACTAACTTCTCCTCTTTCTGTTTGTTTGGGTTTTTGTTTTGTTTTGTTTTGTTTTTACCTACACTGAGTTGCTCCTCCAGTGGTGGGGCCTATGCCAGGCCTCTCACCCATTCAATATCAAAGATGCCGTGCAAGGGTGGAGGGGTAGGAAGTCACTGCTACTAGTTGATTCATCATTCTGACACAGTCAGAAATAGGACCAAACAATAATTGTGAAAACCTCCTCAAAAGCCTGGAATCTACTTTAAGCTGCCAGGTACCATACACTTCCCTCTGCTCTGTCCAAACAACTACCTAAAAATCTATGTCTTCAAGTCAAGCCATAACAGGCTTGGGTACCTCCTTCTGTTGGTGATCATTCCTTCTGATTAAGCCAATCTTCCTGTTGCCAGTCAGGTCTGACTGAGGGACCCAGGAGCCCCGGAGTTCTTGGACTCATGAGATAGATACTAAAGTCAGGTACAGCCATCTCAGGATCACTGTTCACTCACCTTCACACAGAAGAAGACACACAAAACAGACAAGGCAGTCTAGTCTCAGTCTTATTTGACCAATACATACTCTAGCTGTCAGCCCCACTTCTGCTGAGGTAAGGGAAGGAATCTGGGGTCCTGCAATTACTTCCACCTCTACCAAGGTCCCCCTTTCCCACCCCTCACTAGAAGCCCCAGAGAAAGTTACATGCTGCATATTCTAGAACAAAAACAGGAGTTGTAAGGATAGTGAGGTGGCACAGTGAATAGAGCACCAGCCTTGGAGTCAGTAGGACCTGAGTTCAAATGTGACCTCAGACACTTGCCACACTTACTACCTTGGGCAAGTCACTTAACCCCATTGCCTTGGCTTCCCCCTCCAAAAAAAAAAAATGGGAGCTGTATCTCCTTTTAAAATGGTGCAACTTCCTTCCCTCTTCTTTAACAAATCTACCCAGGTACATTTGGTACTTTTATCCATCTCTCCAATATCTCCATATCTCTGAAATTTTCACTGGAGTCCTGTAGAGACTCAATCATTGACCTTTGAAGTACTCCCAGAGTGCCTTGCACTAAAGAAAATCTAAAAAAAGATTCTTACAGCATAATCTTTCATATATTTTATTTTTTCCAATTCCATGTAAAAAATAATTTTTAACATTTGTGGGGTTTTTTTTAATTTCAAATTTTAATTCCAAATTCTCTCTCCCCTCCCTCCTCATTGAGAAGGCTAGCAATTTGATAAAGGTTATACATGTGCAGTCATGCAAAACATGTTTCCTTATTAGTCATGTTGTAAAAGAGAGAACACAGAACCCCCCAAAAGATGAAAAAAATAAAGAAAGTAAAAAACAGTATGCTTTGATCTGCATACAGACTCCATCATTTCTTTCTCTGGAGGTGGATAGCATAAAGCTATGGCACAATTCTTAATAGCCTCCTAAAGAATTCTGACCAGTTAATTTAGAACAGTACTTGGACAAAACCAAAACTCCTAGCCTTCAAAGACCACAACCTTGGCCTGGAAATACAAAGTAATCCAAGTTCATTCAACAAGCAACATTTTACAACATGTATCATTTTCAGGGCACAGTTCTTAAAGACCCAGAGCAAATTCATATCTAATACTTGAGGACAGTTTACTTCCTAATCCCATCATGTCAGGGAGGATCCCTTCCCTATTTGGTTGAGAGGAAACATGAACAGGGCCAGAAGCACTGCTAGAAACAACCCCTTCCTCCTCTTAAACCAGGAAGTCAACCACAAGGTTATTTCAATTGAATCCTAACCACTATGCCAAATGTTCTAAGGTAGGCATGATATAGACCAATCTGGTGGTTCAGGTTTGGGATTATAATGAAATGAGTTACTCATAGACTATGTAAACATGTAGCAAAAAAAAAGTTTACTTAACCATATAATGGTAAGGATATTCAGCAAAGATACAGCCTTGATTCAGTTAACTACCCTGACTCCTCATTTGCCACACCGGTATTTCTGGTCAACAGAGTATGTCGAACCTGGGGAATCTTGGTTCCTAGTATGCTAGACTTTTGTGCAAATCACGTCAATTATTCTAATCTTAATCTCCTGGATTAAGTCTTCAGGATGGTTTTCTTGCCTTTTAGAGGAAAAACTAGACTAGCCCATATGGAGTTCTACTGTAGATATATATATAAATTCCATGAACATTGAACAAGGCACTTACCACTCTTTTGCCTGACAACCCTTTAAGTTACAAACAAATTGATTACATTAGTGGAGGGAATTTTCATACCTGGAGTTCCCCCATCACACTGAATCACTGGTTTAGACCAAATTGAATGTATAAGACACTTTTGATTTTGATATGATAAATACATAGCAACATTTGATATATCCTTAGTTCTTTAAAGTTCCTGGTAATGGTGATAATTATTTTAGCTTTTTCATTTTCTAGGTATGGATACCCCTAAGGAATAGAGCCATAAGATGCAAAGTTCTTTCTTTCTAGCCATCCCCCTTCTGTTGATTTTTTCCTCCATATCCACCCTGACTTCCTGTCCTTGCCTTCCTGGCCTCCCAGGGTTCAGTTATTTCTGACTCCAAGTGTTACACAGCATCACAACTAGAGAGCTTCATCTGTTTTCCCATTGTCTCTAATAGGGTGTGGGTTGGGGGATGGGAGATAAGATAATGTACATATGTATTTATGAATAGATGTACATATAATGTGTGCACATATGGAAAGGGAATATATGTCTGCTATTCAGGACCCTTTAAGAGGCTGATAAGTACAACTCAGAGGATTCTCTGTACATCTAGCCCTTCTAGGGAATTTTGTGTATCTGGTCCCTGGGGAGGGGAGGAGTATCTATGTCTGGCCTTCAGGCAGTAGGTATGTCTGGATCCTGGAGAGTGGAGTAAAGGGCTATATGTCGGCCCATTCTAGTCAGTTTATGTGTCTAGACCCCTCTGAAAAGGTAGGTATGTCTGAGCCCTTCTTGGTGTTAGTAAGGGATGGGGAGTGTCTACTCATGTTAGAGTGGTCTCTGTATCTGGATTCTCTGGGAAGAGACTGTCTTGTTCTTGGTGAGAAGAGATCTTGGGTGGGGGTGGGGTGTCTGGATATGTAGACTTCCATGGGGAATTCATGTGTCTCCACTCTTCAAGGAGAACTATTATTTCTGTCCTCAGGGGGAGATATGTATATTTGGGCCTTTCTGGGGAAATTTGTGTGCCTGGCTTTTTTGGGGGGCTATAGATGGGGAGAGTTGTGTACCTGGATTCTTCTCAAGATTGGGTAGTAAGGAAAGGCAGTGTTGATTGCAGAGTCTCTGGCTCCTGTAAGGGGTTTTTATATCTCCCTCACATTTGGTCAGGGATGGGGGAGGGAAGAGGAGGGAGAGGAGGAGACATGGAGCATCCTTGATATGTCTGCAAACCTATATGCAGTCTCTCCCAGCAGGATCATGGGGCCATGTGCCCTCATTTGTCATTTCTGCAAATGTGTGCAAAGTAAGAGGTGCCATTCTATTTACTCATATTTATGTACCAAATGCCCCCCATCCCTTTGATGTCTATCCCCCACATACCAAGTACCTAGATTCATGTGACTATTGTGTTCATACATGTGCCTATGCATGCCCCCTGGCCTCTCTTCTCCCCTCTGCACAGAGTCCTCTCTCTCAACCCTCCCAGCTGCCCCCACTCCCCACTTTCCATGCCAGGAGAGATCTAATTACACAGAAATTAGTACAGAGAAGGATCGTTTGCTTTTATGGCATCAGTGCTGGGGCAGCTGTAAATCTGGGGCTGCTGCTGCTGCCGATGCCGCCATTGCCGCCAGGCATTTCAAAGACTGGGGGTGTGGGGGGGGGTGGTATAGACTACCACCTCCACACATACCTTCTCTCTCAGCCTCTGCCCAGCTACCTTGATTCCCACCTACAGAACCCCAGAGTCCACCTACCCACTCCCTCTGGGAAACTCTCAAGGTCAAGGGGGGAGGCTAGAGGTGGGGACTGAGTATCTCCAGCCCCCCCCCAACCCTAACCACTATCCTAAGCCCATGAATAAGTAAATTCTCTCTGGGGATCTCTAAGTACTTACCAGACTGGATCTCTTCCATACTTTGAGGGACCTAGAGTGGAGAAAGTGGGAGGAGAGTCCTGCAGATATGGGGGTGAGTACTCACATATCTTGGATCCTATTCTGGAATCCCTCAATTTCCCCTCAAATTTTCACTAACCAATGTGTCTAGTCTATCCCCCATGCCTACCCCAGAATACAATCATTCATCATCTGTGACTATCTCCAGTTTATCCTAGATAGATAGATAGATGATAGATAGATGATTGATAGATGTTTTCATGCCGTCTTTCCCATTCATCCAGAAGCTCCATGCAATCAAGCGCTGGTTTTTTGTTTGTTTGTTTTGTTGTTGTTGGTGTTGTTTTTGCTTTTGTGTCTCCAACAACTAGTACAGAGCAGGTGATTAATAAATGCTTATTGACTTGTCTTGACTTAACTCCCAACCATCCTTTGCTTCAAACCCATGTTGGTCCTTAGGGATCTCCAAACATGTTGAGACTAACCTGAGGGGGGATGGTTGTCCATCCGTCTGATGGGTGGGAACATATCAAAAAGTAGGAAGAGCAGAAAGAAAGCCCAGATGTTCCCTAGTGACTTTAGAATAGCCCTATACTATATGCCCTGGGACCTTGACCTAGTCCCTCTTCTCCACTAGCTATGGGCCATTTTAAACTTTATCCTTCACTAGAGAAGTCGGGACAGATAAGTGGAGCCTAGAATACTGTTGGAGTCCCAAAAGGTTAGAGAAGGGGAAGAAGCCAGAGGTAGCAACTATAACTGATCGAAAAGGAGTCAGAAGTGAAAACTGGCAAACCTGGAGGGAGACAGTGTGGCCTGAACTGGGCTCTTGGCTTTTTTCTTGAGCAAGATCAAGAGAAAAAGTGATCAGAGCAGCATCCTGGTGTCCTGGCTCTCAACAATCCTCATTGTCTTCCCTCAGTCCCACCCTCTGTCTCTACTCTCACTTTTCTACTTACTGCACTAAGGTACTTTGTCATGGAATATTCAGCATCACTCCCTCCCAACCACTGGAAATCTCCAAGTGCTTTTCAGGTTCAGGAGATGAGAAGGGCCAAAGAGGGATCTCTCTCTCTCTCTCTCTCTCTCACACACACACACACACACACTCCCTCAAATACACACCAGTTGTTTGGACTGATGAGACTAGAGAGAGAAAAGCCAGACATACACACGTACACCAGTCAGAATTTCCAAGGTGTCATTTGGGTTGATGA
The DNA here is from genome assembly GCF_028583685.1 of Petaurus breviceps papuanus. NCBI lineage: Eukaryota > Metazoa > Chordata > Mammalia > Diprotodontia > Petauridae > Petaurus > Petaurus breviceps. Next base: position 2,071,910 of record NW_027186342.1, on the reverse strand, counting down.
GACTGAAGAAAGTGCGCACGCACACACACACACACGGATCTCCAAGCACCGTTCAGGCCCTTGTGACCTGAGAGAAGCCAGCCAGACCAGACAGTGAGACACGACGCATCTGTCCGGCCTCAGCCGTGTCCTGGGGAGGCCTGGACGGATTTGGCGTGAAGGGCAGAGCGGCTTGGGGATCTCCATCCCCCTCCCACCGCCACCCCCATCCACCCCAACTCCGGCTGCAGTCTCTCCTCGTTGTAGCAAAGCGAGAGCAAAGGGACGGGCAGTAAAGATGAGTGATGGCGCGGAGACAAGCAGAAATACACCATCATGAAAATGCTAATGACTCCTTGCTCTCTTTCTTTATGGTTGGAGTAATACAGACTTCAATCATAAAAACAATCTCCCAACATTTTAATGGGCTCCATCATGCCCGCACTTGTCGGTATATTTGAAGAATAAATCACCCTCCCCGCTCGGAATGAATTCGCTGTCAAACTCGGCTCCCTCGGAGAAAATGGATGGGGAGAGAGGATGGAGAGGTGGTGTTTTTTTTTTTTTTTGGAAGGGGGGTGGGGTGCTCTTCCCTTTAAATGCCCCCTCCTTTAGATTCTGAGGTGAGTGCCTGGATCCAGAGTGGCAAGGGCTCGTGGAAAAAGGAGCAGGAGGGAGAGGGAGGAGGATGGGGAAAGATGGGGAAAGTGCTGAAATACTAAGGGGACAGCAGGACTACCTGGGTGGGCATTGAAGGATGGAAGCAGTGGCTGGGGTGGCGCTGGAGGGGAGGGGCGGAATTTTGACATTGGATAGACTACGTGCAAAAGAAATGTAAGTGACACGCAAGTCATTTTTCTGAGCTTTCAGCTTAGGCATCTGCGGGTCAAGTCAGAAGAGCCAGCGAGGACGGGAAAAATTGCTTTAGGTCTTCCCCTTTGGGGGAGTCAGGGAGAGTTCGCGGTGTAGAGGGCAGGAAACCCAACTACTAAGCCCAGGAGAAATAACTCTCCGGCTTCCTGTCTTTACTGCAGTGAGCTACAGGTCTGTAGAGAGGAGGGCGGAGTAAAGCTGGAGACAGGGATTCCTGGGTAATTCTTATTTCCATACAGGTGGCCTCTAGCCTATGAGAACTCATCGAGATCATTGCTAGAGTGAACCTATCAGAGTCCGAGATGGGCGGTTTCTTTCGTTTTGATTGGTTAAGATGTTGCTAGGCAGGACTCGGAGTCTAGAGATTGATGTTCGCCAGACTGTGACAGGTGATTAAGAAAATAACTGGAAACCCGGATACCTGGGTTGACATTTTCCGCCCCCCCCCCTTTCTGCTTCATTTTTGGAGAGAAGAGCGAACAATTCTTAGGGGCAAGTGAGCAAGAGCCTAATGGTCAGTGAGTCTTTCCCCCTGACTCCAGATGCCCCCTTCTAAAATCAGATTAATTGGAGGTGTCTCCCGCTCCGAAAAATCTGCCAGGAAGACTTCACCACCTGCTTGAGTCTTGCCTGGAAGACCTTGCCGCGGTCTGACCTCATCCCCTCCTGTTGCAACTAGGGGTCACCTTCTAGTTCAAATCCTCAGGTGAGGCGGGGGAAATGTAGCTCAATGCCCCCTCCCCTCCAACAATACGGAGATAAATGACCCAATGAACCCGCCTCCCGCGACAATTTGGAGGAAGGAGTCAAAAGCGAGTTCTCTGTGAGCCCCAGGGCAGAGAGGAGCAGCCGATGTTCTCCTTGCCAGAAGCTGCTCAGCCATTGCATCCAAGACAAACACGGCTTATCTGCATTGCATTTGCATCTAATTTGCATCTGATCTGTTCCTTTGCCCAAGAGCCCAGAAATAATCGCTTCCTGCCCCTGCCCATCTCACCCTGCCCTCCTCCTGTGCTCCCCAGGTTCCTGCTCTTGTCTTAGGGCCCACCCTGCTCCACAGACAGGTTGGACTAGTCCCCACCTCTGTATGCAGCCCCATTCTGCTCATTCGTACCCTTCGGGCCCCCCCTTAGAGCTCCCCCGACCTCAGCCTTCTCTTCTTCTGCAGGGGAGAAGGCTGATACACCGCCAGCAGCTCCCGAGTCACAGTCGCCTGGGGATCCCGGGATCAGGGTAGCAGAGGGAAGGAAGGCGGGGGTGCAGAGGGAGGGAGCTAAGCATGCCATACGGAACTAGACAGGCCGCGAACAATATGCCACCTTTTAAATCTGAGCGCCCGCCAGCCGCCGATTGTGATGTTAATTCGGGGATGATTTAGGGGGGCGGGCCAGAGGGGGGGGGGAGCATTGCCTCTGTCAAAAGTACTGTCCAGGGGCTTAATATTTGTAATTGAAGCTGATGAGAACCCAGTCTCCGTTTCCACTGATTAAAAAAAAAGGCAGGGAGGGGAAAAGAGCGACTAAATTATGGGGCCGGGAGAAAAACATGATCAATCAAAGGTTTGAACTGTCGCTGTGTTCAAGACCCTGTAAATCTCCCCCGGCCCGGGACCTGCTGGAGGCCGGAGAATAAATCCGAGCCGCCCCTTGTTTGCAGCTCCTTTCTGTTTGTCTCCCGGTTCACACGTCAATTAATCCAGTAATTGGATTTGAAGGGATGTCAGGAGATTATCGAGGAAGACAAGGGAGGGGAGTCGGGGGAAAAGACTGAGGAGCTGGAAAAGGGAAGGAGGAGGGATTGGGGCAGGTCAGTCAATGGGAGAGACCCAAGAGGAGAGGAGACAAGCCATTTCTCCACGTTTGGGGAAGGGGGGCGCTTTCTCCAGCTGGTCTACCTAGTGCCCCCTTCACTCCATCTGTTGATTTTACTGGATGAGATTAATGTATTGCCATCTGAATTCTACACACCCCTCCTCGCCTTCAAAACCCGGTTCAAAACTCCCTTCCATCAAGAAGGCTTCCCTGATAACCTCCCTCAGCATAACTCCGCCATCCCCCCACCATTATAGTCTGAGTTAGAAGCTAATGGGATATGCGGCTGCGGGTGTTTCCATGAATCCTCCTTATCTTTGCACGAGCTGTCTCCAAGCATTCAAGCCTTCCCCTCTAGGAAGTCTAGCTGCCTTCCAGGCATAGTTGTGGCGCCACCTCCTAATCTAGGTCTTTTTCTGGTCACACCCCCTCCCAATTTCTTAGCGATCACCTCGTTACCTCCCTTACTTCCTTTGTATATATTTTGTATTTATTTATCTACGAACAGCCTGCTTCCTCTGGTAGAATGTAAGATTTTTGTGGGCAGGAACTGTACTTGATCTCCTTAATAGCTTGTTGAAATGGATGAGATGAAATCTGAATTCATACTGCTTTGTAAATATTCTTCCCTGTCTTCATTTTAGGGCAAGGTCCTGAAAGGTCTCCTCCTCCTCCTGAATCCCCAGTGGTGAAAACTAGGCTTTCAGCATATAGGCTCTTAGGATCATTGGAAATATTGATTTATGAGCTCCCACCATGAGGAGCTAAATAGTATTTTGAAAACAGTGCTGATTTTGGAGGCAGAATCCCACCTCTACTACTTTTTTAACTATGACTTAAAATTGATCATTTCATCTCTCTGGGCCTCAGTTTTCCCATCTATAAAATGAAGGAATTGGGTTAGAAGATCCAACTCTAAATCAATTATTCTACAATACTTGGAGATTAAGAGTGGGGAGCAGTTAAATCTTGTTTAATTCATAAGTACATCTTCACATCCTCTACTCTCTGTTTCTCTTCCCCTTTTCAGTTAAACAGAAGAAAACAATACAGGAACAGCTAAGTGGAGCAGTGAATAGAGCACTGGCCCTAGAGGAGGACCTGAGTTCAAATCCAGCCTCAGACACTTAAGTGTGACCTTGGGCAAGTCACTTAACACCCCTCCCCCCAAAAAACAAAAACAAACCACAATACAGAAATATGATGGATAGATATATGTAGACATGACAAATTAGGAATGAGAACCAAAGTTCAGTTCCTGCTGGAGTGGCACAATGAAAAAATGTGGTGGTAAACATCGAAAGGATTCCTAAACTGAAGACCTCTCAGTGGATAACAGGATCATAGATTCAGAGCTAGAATGATTGATTAAGATTGAAATCCAGATTCTCAAATTCCATATTCATTGCCTTTTCCATTGCCCTACTCTTAATTAAGCCAGGCTTTCTGTATACTTGGGGGTACATTTTCCTTTTATCCTTATGGCAGAGAATGGTGGGGAACTCAGAAAGGAATCAGGATACTGGGTCTTCTTTTGCTTTCTCCTAGTCTGTCTCTTCCATTCATTTAGGGGTCATTGGTTTTTTATGGTTTGGGGGATTTTTTTTCTAGACCTCCATAATTCCCCCAAAATATTGGTATAAATAATTGAGTGCTGGATTTGCAGTCAGGAAGAACTAGGTTCAAATCCCACCTAACACACTAGATGTATTTCTCTGGGCAATCACTTTCTCTCTAAATCTCTTTCTCTCTCTGTTTTCACTTCTAAAATGGGACTAATATGCCATATACCTCTCATCTATTCTGTATTTATCTTGTATGTACATAATTTCTGTATGTTGTCTCCTCTATTAAAATGTAAGCTCCTGAGGACAGGGGCTGTATTTTTTTCCTCTACACATAACAAACACTTCATAAATGCTTGTTGATTGACCAACCTCACTGTGTTTTTCTGAGGGTCAAATAAGATTATATATGTAAATTGTTTTACATATAAATGAAACTAATATTATTATCATATATCAGTCGTTCTATGAGCCACTGAAGTCACTTCACACAGTCTCCCCCAAAGTATCAAGCCTATCTGATGGCAGAATATCCCATTAGTTGCTCCAAATATTATGGCAGAAGTTGGAAAGTTGGGAACTTTATTGCCATCAAATGTGGAAGGGATAAGGGTGTGACTCAACTGTCATAAACACCTTAGGCCATCTAAGTGGGCTAAGAAAGAAAAGGGCAGTTACTAATGTCTGCAGGATGCTTTTAAGATCCATGCAATAGAACTTAAAGGGAATGAGTGAATACAGTTTTAAAGTATAGTTCTAACATCTATGAAAGAGTTATCCTTGTGAATTATTTCCAAAGGTCTAAGACTTCTTCTTACCATACTCTCCAATTTGATCCTCTTTTGTCCAGAGTAGGGCTACTAGGAAAGAACAAAGGCAAAAGAGTTCTCTGTCTGGTTGCCTCAGGTAGCCAGAAGATGGCGAGTCCATCATACCAATGGAACCCTTCTACAGGTCTAGCAATGCACTATATTCTATGAAGGATAATGAACAAATATGGCATGTTCTCTGTCCTCAGGGAGCTTACAACCTAATTATAGTGATAAACCTAAAGAATTTGAATCAAGCAAGAAGATAAAGGATTTGTGATCATATCAGCATAGCTACTTGGAATCTCAAAGTTGGAAGAGTCCTCAGAAAAAGAGAGATGTAAGGGTTTTTTTGTTTTGTTTTTGTTTTTCACATCCAGCCTAAATTTGTCTCTCAGCAACTTCCAATCATTGGTCCTACTTCTGCTTCTTTTCTGACTTAATAGATGGTCTTTGAGAGCTATTTTGGCAGGAAAATTCATCACCCTGAAAGTAACCTGGGTATTATCCTCTCCATATTTATCTAAACAGGCCTTGGAACAAGAGACAGTCTCTCCCAGGGCCTATACTCAAAACTTTTCCAGCTTGGAAGGCACTCCCAGGAATTATGATCCCTTGGCATGATTTTCAAAAACCCAGAGTAACTTCTACCCCAGAATGAAGTGTATTGTGGGGAGTGACCCAAGAGCCCTTGATCAGTTTGATAGTATACTCCTTTCCCCCTCTCTCTCCATTAAACCATTTGATGAGTTTTCAGGACATCAACCTTTGTTAGAAAAGAGAACTTCCCATGGAGGTGATAGACATGTACCTTAAACCCTCAGTGGGGGACACTTACCTTCACACAATGAACCCCTAATTGGTACCAAGTGACTAATTGACAACTGAGGCTCAAGAGAGGGGACTACTGTTAGAAGAACCTTTTCCCCCTCCCCTCTAGTGAAGCCCATAAGAATGAGGCTTCACTATTATTTTTGTTTGTTTGGGAGGCAACTGCAGTTAAGTGACTTGCTCAGGGTCCCACAACTAGTAAGTGTCTGAGACTGTATTTGAACTCAGGCTGGCCCTCCTGACTCCAGGGCAAGTGGTCTTTCCACTATACTACCTAGCTGTCCCCTTATTTTTCACATTTTCTTTTTTCTTTTTATTTGTTATGAACTTGATAAATGTCAACATATATGAACAACCAATATGAACCAAAGAAGTACAGAAAAAGAGCCTTGTATATGAAGCCATGATTGTCTATTGCATACACATTATCAGGTTTTTAAGTATATATTAAATTTAACATGGTACCACCAACAGCCCTGCTTTTCTGTGTTCCCTTCTGAAATGCCTTCTTCATTCCTCTATATATTTCATAAACTCTTCATTAACACTCTTTTTTTTAGATTACTATCACTGCCCTCACTCCTTTCCTTAACTATCTCCACCAAATAAAAGTCTCCACTTATAACAAATAAGTATAATCAAGCAAAACAAATTTATACATTTGTCATGTTTCAAAATGTATGTCTCAATCTGCACCTATAGCCTACCACCTCTCTTCCAAGAAATGGGGAGTATACTTCATTACTAGTCTTTTGGAGTCATAGCCATTCATGCATTGATCAGAGTTCATGAATCTTTCAAAGTTGCTTTCCTTTACAATATCATACTTGCTGTATAACCTGTTTTCCTGATTCTCTTTAATTTATTTTGCATCTGTTCATAAAATCTTCTGAGATTTTTTCATCTATCCCTTTCATCACTTTTTATAGTGTAATAATATCCCATTACATTGAATCACCCCAAAATGTTTGACCATTCCTAATTGATAGGCATTCACTTTGTTTGCAGTTCTTTGCTACAATAAAAAGTAGGGTTATAAATATTTTTTGTATCTTCTTCAGTCTTTTCTCCTTGTCTTTGATCCTCTAACTGTACATGCCTATCAGTGGCATCTCTAGGTCACAGGGTTTACATAGTTTAGTGACTTTTGGAGTACAGTTCCAAATTGCTTTCCACAATGGTTGGACCAATTCACAGCTCTACTAATAGTACATTAGTGTGTTTGCCCATGGCTATTCTAACTGTTATCTTTACTAATCTGATGGCTGTGATCTCCATCATTATTTTTGGACTCTTCTTTGTTACATACTTTCCTCTTCCTCAATCTTCCAGCAAAATGAGGAAAGGAATTTCTCTTTCAACCCCAGCAGAAAATGGTCACTTGCAGCAGAAACACATGACAGGGAAATGCTAGGTGAGACTGAGACTAAAATTTATTGACTTTTCAATTCTGACTGCTGCTTCTGACTCTCTCTCTCTCTCTCTCTCCCCTTCTGTTTCTGTCTTTCTCTCCTCCTCTTTTTTCCTTTCTTTTGTCTTTCTTCTCTCCTTCTGAACTTCTTTTTTTCCTTCCTTCCTTCCTTTCTCTCTTTCGTGACCCAGTTACTAGTAATCATAAGAAATAGATATTGCCCTCCTTGGCAGGGTCAGAGATTTCCTGAATTCAGGATTGGGGCATTAGCTGAACAGATTTCCTTTAAAGCACTCTTCTCAGAAAACAAACCCACTGAAAGGATCACCTTTTACTGTAGGACTAAAGTTATGTGATAAAGGGCCAGATCTGACTGTTGCCAAAACTCCATGATAATTGCCATAAGATTCTCAGATAATGCAGGTCTGGGGTAAATGAGAAATAGCTTTTCGTAGTTCCACAAAAGGTCTTTATAATCTGGGGGAGTATAATGAATTTCATGTGTTATTTTTAATATTTTCTGTTTCCTGTACTTATATATGCATGTCCTTGAGTTCTTTGTGTTTTATACAGTTTCTGTGGTTAAGACAATAAACAGCTGTTTTACCTGACACCTATATTGTGGATTGAATACCTTAGTGAAAAAGGAAGGAGAGAGGGGGCGGCCAGGTAGCACAGCAAGTAAGAGCACTGGCTCCAGTGTTGAGAAGACCTGGAGATTGAATCTCGGGCTCAGACACTTAGCACCCACCCAGAAACACTTGGCCGTGTAACCTTGAGCAAGTTACTTAACCCCAATTGCTTAAAAAAAAAAAAAGGAAGGAGAGACCCTGTGCATTAGCCATAACCAAGCTTTGCTTTAGAGTTCTCTGTACTTTTACTCTGGGTTGCAGGCAGAGCCAGAGAGAGCGCCTGACCCTATTTGTCATCAGGCCCTCCAACAATGACTCTGGTTCTGTGCATTCCCTTTGGAGGACCCCTGGGCTTCAGGCAGGTGATACAAACATTGGAAGAGGACTTTAATGGAGAAATATAACTAGTACAAGATGTAAACAATAAAATATTTGTCAGTACAGGGTGTAAGTATAACAGGAGTCCCAAAATGGGAGAGATCACTAGATAATGGAATATGTCTAGGCAATTACTGTCATTGAAGAGATACAACTTGAACTAGGTTTTAAGGGCTGGACAATAAGTACTTAGAAGAGTGGAGAGGAATGAGAGAGCATTCTGGACTGTGGAAGGAGCCGAAGCAAGCAAAAGTATGGAAGGGGGAATGAACATAGTATGTCTAGGAATAACAAAGAGACCAGTCTTAATAGAACAGAAGGCTCATGTTTGGGAGTAATGAGAAATAAGATTATTTAGATGAAAGCGAGATTAAATTATGAAGGTACTTAAAGTCAAGGAGAAGAGTTGATTTGATGAATGAGGGAGCTGTTGTAGATTGCGCAAGCAACTGGATAAAAACTATGATTTAGGAAGATTAGTCTAAATAGTATAAATTGGAGGGAAAAGAGAATAGTTAGAGAGAAACTAGTTAGAAAGTTAATGCAGTAGTGGAGGTATGGCATATTCCAACTAGGCAGAAAGCAACTTCTGTTTTTCGATTCAATTAAACAGACATTTCTTAAGCCACCTACTATGTGTCTGCTAGCTTTAGGAAATATAATGACCAAAAGAAGATAATCTCTGTCCTCATAGACTTTATATTCTACTGGGTGGATAGGAAGAAAAGCTTAGCAACAGGGAGAGCTGGCTCCTAAGCTGAAAGAAGGAAGGACACGGAAAGGTAGAGCTCAGGAGGGAGTGCCTTCTAGGCATATGGGACAGTGTATATGAATGTACAGAGTTCAGAGAAAGCTACTATCCCAGTTTAGCTGGAATACAGTAGAATAAAATACAGTTTCTCTTTTCTGAACCACCTTGGCCCCAGTGTGGGTTTGCCTATATTACTGCCTCTTCCTTCATATTTTGCTCCCTCTCTCCAGCCCCACTCCTACAATTCATTTTTTGTTCAAGTTATCTTTCTATTTACACCCAATGCCCTTGGCTACCTCTTCTCATCTCTTGTCCTTCCCCAGGAACTGTCCCTTGCACCTAGAATGATGCATACCCTAGCCCATCTGCTCCCTTTCCCATGGCACCTTCTTAGATTACTCCATTAAAAAGTGTTAGCTTTCCCTAAACCTGATCCATCTAAGCATATGTCTCTCTCAACTTCTTCCATCTTTACCCTCCTGAATGATGCTCAATACTGACTTAAAGGGCACATAAGTACTTTACATCATCTTATTTGTTTAATTTTTTCTCATGCCGTGTGTTTAAGTCAGGAGACCTTTGTAGGCCACCTTGAACACAAAGAAATTGACTTGGCCACATAATGCATGGCATGGATATTCAGCTTCAATATAGCATTGATGTATTTAGACAGTTTCCCATCCTCTGCATTCACTGTAGTGGCCTACTAGCATGCAGGAAAGAGTCCCTGACTCTTCCTCTGCTGGTTTTTGTATTTAGGCCACTGGGAACCTGCTTTAGCTCTCCTGGGTTGATAAGATCTTGAGGAAAGTTTCAATACCTTTTAAGGGTCAGTATTAGGGATGAAGTTAGATGGTACAGCAGATTATTCAAATCTGGCTTCAGACACTTAACTGTCTGTACAACCCTGGGCAAGTTGTTCAACCTATTTTTGCTTCTGTTTCCTCAACTGCAAAATGAGTACCCTTGCAGAGTTCTTTCAAGGCTCAAATTAAATATTTGTAAAGTGCTTAACAGTTCCTGGCACATAGTAGGCACCATATAAATTCTTATTCCTTTTCCTTTCCTGAGGAAGGAAAGTTAGTTTTCAGCTGATGTTTGGGAGGGCAGGAGACAGTAGGAATTCAGGAAAAGCTAGCCTCTGCAGCAATGATTCTAGTAATTGTCACTTCTCACACATATTCTTTCCTTAATATTTGTCTGGTCTGTCTCCCCACGGTAGTAGTCAGAGAAGAATTTGTTGTCAGTCGATTCAGAACATTATTAGAGCACTTCCTGTGTCAAAACCGTGTGCTGGGTGTTATAATGACATCCAGAAAAAGGAGATGGAGTCCCTTCAAAGAGATCCTAGTTGAATCAGGATGCACAAAAAGGATACAGACCCAGAGAGAGAGAAATAAGACCAGGATGAAGATGTCATCAGAGATATCACTTTGGAGAAGAAGGAAATCAGAAGGGGTAAGGCCTGGAGAAAGGGCTTAGTTAGGGAAGTTATCCAGAGAGAGGGAGGTGTGGAACTGAGTATGGAGAAAAGGGAGGGTAGAAGGGCAACCAGGAGGTGAACATGACCTCTGCAAAGGTTTCTTTGGATTATAGAGAGGATGAGACTTTAGTAGAGAATCAGAAGTTGAGTAGTAAAGCCGGACTGAAATCCTATTCCTTCTCTAAGGTCAAGCTTAAATCATGTGATTAAATCATGTGTCCTACTGGAAGATTTTCCTGATCTCTCCAACTGGAAATGATCTGTACCACATTAGTGGGGGTTTTTTTTTGGGGTTTTTTTTTTTACCACATACGTGTATGATAAGACAAAGCTACCCCTGAGACCGGATTGGCTTCAATTTCCTAGAGATAGATAGGTCCTGGCCCCACCAGGAAACATGAGGCAGGCCCTTAGACTTAGGGTAGTTGGTGACACAGAGCACTCAGCATAGAATCACAAAGACCTGAGTTCAAATCCAGTCTCAGACATTTACTGGCTGTGTGACCCTTGGTGAGTCCTTTCACCTCTGTCTGCTGAGTTTCCTCAACCATAAAATGTGGATAATGCTAACACCTACCTCCCTGTGTTGTTGTGAAGATCAAATGACATATTTGTAGACCATCTCCATTTGAATGCAAGGTTCACACATCAGAATTGATCAAACTGGATCAGAGAACCTAGGTGACCTTGGATAAGTCTTTTCTGTGCCTCTGTTTCCTTATCTAAAAAATGAGAAGGCTGGATTAGATCGCCTCTAAGGGTCTTTCCAACTCTAAATTGATGATCCTGTGATGCTGCTCTCCAAACCAGCTCATCCTTCCGGCTTTGCTTTAATGATATCACTTATTCTTCCAGTCACCTGGAATGAAAGCCTCAAGGCTATCTCTTGATTCCTCCCTGTCCCTCACCCTCAGATTTCAATCAATCACCAAGTCCTGTTGATCTTATTTTCATAATATCTTTCCCATCTATCCTCTCCTCTCCATTCCTATTCCCATCCCTCACCCAGGCTATTGTTACCCCTCGCTCAGACTATTTTAATAAGTGTGTAGCCTAGGGATTCTGAAACTGGAGTCCATGCCAAAGGGGTCCAGGAAACACAGAAGGTTAAGTACCCCTGTTCTAGCCAGTCTCTCCTCCCATCAATCCATCAAGTATTTATTAAGCCTCAAGGTACTGGGATTACAAAGATGTCAAGGAACCAATCTTTGCCCTCAAGGAGTTGACTTTCAAGAAGGGGAAACAGCATATGTATATTATGTATACATATATACATGTGATTATATGCAAAACAGGCACAAAAAAAATCCAAAGTCATTTTAAGAAGGAAAGGCCTCATGCAGGTGGTAGGGCTTGAGCAGAACTTGGAAGGAAGTTAGTCATTCTAAAAGGCAGAGAGGAGGCAGGAGGAAGAACTGATGTAGTCATGGAAAGAGGAAATGTCAAGTCCTGTATAAAGACCAGAAAGGTCAGTTCCATAAGACTACAGCCTGCAAGAAGCATGGAAAGGTAGATAGGAGCCAGACTGTGAAGAGCTTTCAATCCAGGGGCTTGTATTTGATCTCTGAGGCAACAGAGAGCTCCTAGAAATTCTTGAACAGGGGATTGACACCGTTGGAATTGTGCTTTAGGAAAGTTGCTTTACTGGCTACATGGAAGATTTGAAGGCAGGGGAATTCTTGAGGAAGCTGTTGCAGTAATCTAAGAAGTGATGAGAGCTTGAATTAGGGTGGTGGTCATGAGGGCGAAGAGGAAGAGGTGTCAGGAGGTAGAATCACCATTGATTAGTTGGAAGTGAGGAAAAGTAAAGGATCTAAGTAGACTCCAAGACATTCAATATGGGTGATTAGAAGGATAGTGACACCCTCAGAAATGGGGAAGGTGGGAGGAAGAAAATAGGCTTGTGGGAAAGATGAACATGCCAAGTCCATGTTGATGTCTATTATACATTCGTTTGGGCATGTGGGTCTGCTGCTCAACAGCAGACACTTACTAACTGTTCCACCCACAGCAAGTCACTTAACTTATCTGGACCTCAATTACCTCAGTTGGTTAAAGAGGGGATTATGCTTGATGACTCTCCTAGCTCAATGTCTACCATCCCAAAGCCACCCAGATGATGTGCCAGATTAAGATTCCCAAAGGAGATTTCTGATTCTATGTTTCCCCTATTCAGAAACCTTTGATGAATTCCCATTGCTAGTGACTTAAATCCTAACTATATTCTGATATTCAGGGCCCACCACATGCTGACTTTAGTCTACCTTTATACTTTTACATCACATATGTTCCACACAGTCCAGTCAAATCATAATACTTACTGTTCCTCAGAAATTCCTTGGGCTTCCTTACTTTCATGCTTTTCCTAGAGCAGATCTTTCCACCAACTCTACCAGTCCAGTCATTTCAATCCTGTATGACTCTTCATTAATCCATTTGGGGTTTTCTTGGCAAGAATACTGAAGTGGTTTGCCATTTCCTTCTCCAGCTCATTTTTACAGATGAGGAAACTGAGGCAAATGTGGTTAAGTGACCTGCCCAGGGTAAAAGCTAGTAAGTATCTGAGGCCAGATTTGAACTCATAAAGATGAATATTCTTTACTCCAGGCCCAGAGTTCTAACCGCATCACCAGCTAGCTACCTTAACTTTATCCTACCTATTCTTCAAGACTCAACTCAAAAGCTGTCTCCTCCATTAAACCTTCCCTGATCCCTTCAGGGGGATTTCTCTGCATTCTTAAACCTTGTACTTTTGTCCTGTCTCATCTAATTATTTGTGTACTTTTGTGTGCTGTTTTGTACACTATTTGTGTATTTGTGTACTTGTCTTATTTTTATCAGTTGTCTAACTAAAGCTTCAAGTTTTCAAAGAGCATGATAGGGTCAGAAGAGAATTAGATTTGGAGTTGGAAGCCATGGGTTTGAATCCCAGCTCTGCCATTTACCAACAAGGCCTTGGGCAAGTCATTTACCATCTCTAAGGCTGTTTCTCTGTTTCATTCACTTCATAAAATGAAAAAGTTGGGCTAGATGACTCCTAAGATCTTTTCTAACACTCAATTCTATTTTCTTCTTCATCTTTTTTTTTTATCCCTGAAGCATGTAACTATACCCTGCACATAGCAAGCCCTCAATAAATATTTGCTGAATTGAATTAACAGCCCAATCCCAGTTTAGTACCACTGGGTTATGAGGCTATTAGCCAGACAGGCTGTGAGACTGATGGAAGGCATTGGGTAACCAGCCAATCAGCTACCAGCTTTTGAATCATAGGATTTTAGAACTGGCATCTAATAATGCTAAGGATAAATCACAATTATGTAGCAGCTACCCTTTCCTCTAATAGTCTGGTGAGATATAGGCAGCATATTATTATCCCCATTTTACAGATGAGAAAACAAGCTCGGAGGAGTTGTGATTTATTTGCCAAAGGGTCACAGAAATGAGAAGTAGAGGTGCAGAGAACAGCACCCCCAGGTTTTCTGACTCTGCTCTATCTCTCTGGCCCTTCTGAAACCTCTTTGTTTTACAGCTATATAATAAGGCCTTGTTACAGGATCTGGTGGAAGAAGGAGGGGATTGGAGAAGATGCCTCCAGCCCCTGCTCTTCCCTTTCTGGCTCTGTTTTCCCTTGGTAAAATGGAGGACAGGCTTTTCCTCGAGGCCAGGATCAGGAAGGTCCCTAGATCAGACCATGGCCATCTCACTCCCAATTCTTTTTCTCCTTACTCCTCCTCCCTGTTGTCTTTATGCTCTTCTCATCATTCCCTCCCCCTCTTTCTCCTTATCTCCCAGTCCACTGCTTGTTGTTCTATTTTTCCCCTTCTGACCTCCCCTCTCAACAGGCTAATATTTCAGAACTGATCTCAGCACTGACCACCTACCAAGTGGCCAGATATCTACAAACACATTTTATTTTAATAACCTCTCCTCCCCCCTCATTCCTGTGAGGAAGAATAAACGACCTCCAGCCTCCTTAATCACCCTCTGCATGAATGTTGATTCACTCTGGGGAAATTGCCAGAGCTGACAGTTGAGGCTGCCACTGATGGGACCAATGAAGGATCCTTAATCTGGGGTATGTGGACTCCCCAGGGGTCCATGGATAGACTGGGGTGAGGAGGGATAAGAATTTGGATGGGAAAAGAATTACATCTTTATTTTCAGTAATCTGTCACTAAAATTTAGCATTTCCTTCAGTTATTGAGATGAAAACGTGATTCATAGGTTTCTCCAAAAGGCTGAAGCGGTCCATGACCCCAAACTGGTTAAGAATCCCTATTTACAGAATTAGCTGTGGTGCCCTGTTATTTGGTTGCTTACTGCATTGCTCGCTGGAAGGAATGGGAACAAAAAAGAGGAGCCAGCTTCCTTTTCTTCTCTGCTCTCCTTTAAGAGCCAATTCCCGAAACATATTCAATACCTACGGTGTTCAAGACACCTTGCTTGGCACAAATTAATTTGAAATGACAGAGTACTCAACAGCTGTTTACTAAAGGGTAACTCCTAGGCTTAAACTGGATTCGGTTTGGCTTCGGGGAATGGGGCTGGAAGGTCATAGGAATTCGGGTGCACGGCAATTTGGAGATGAAAATGAAAAGACCATTCCTTATGTAATGACAAGACCCCCCCCCCCCCTTTCCCGGCTTTAGAACCGGAGAATCTTATGTTCAAACGCTGGCTTTGCTCACTACCTAGCCGCGTGACCTTGGGCGATCTCTCTGGTCCTCGGTCCCCTCAATCTGAAAATGAGGACTGGCCACGAAGACCCCTAAAGTCACTTTTAGTCTATGATTGGGTAAAGAGCAAAGGGCGAGACTATAATAGAGTGGGGAACTCTGGGTTTGGAAATCGAGGACCTGGGTTTGAATCCGAGCTCGGTGTGACCTTGGCCAACTTCATTCATGTCTACGGACGACCTCAGTTCCCTCAAACTGTAAAAGGGAACTGGCCACGACAATTTCCTCAGGCCCTTTCTTCTATCCGTATACACACATATGAAAATGGGGTGTGGAGCAGGTCCCTTGCAGTTCTCACGTGGAGGGGGAAAGCTTGAGCATCCCGGGAAGGGGGTGGAGTGCGGGTAGACTGTAAGCTTTTGCAGGGCAGGGCCCTGCTTCCTCCCGATTCTCTGGCCTGCAAACCTTTAGAGTAGGAGCCGGTGCGGGGTTGCTCCGCTGGCATTTAGTAAGGACCTGTTGATTGAGTGGTCCCTGGGGGTTGCCTACCAGCCTGCGCCGGCGGCTGCAGCAGCAGGAGCAGAGGCAGGAGTGAGTGCGCGCGTGTTTGTGTGCGGAGATGCATTTAGGGGTGCGGGGTCCCCTCATCTCTCCGGACCCCCGCAGAGAGGGGGGTTGCAAAGCCCGCAGCGGCCTAGCAAGTGGCCCGAGAGGCAGGGGCGGGGAGGGGGGGAGGAAGAGGAAGGGCCTCCTCCCCCTCCCTCGCTTCTTCCCCTTCCCCTCCCTGGGCTGGAGCGGAGGGCCATAAAAATGCAGATGGAGGATCGGTGTGAAATAACGGGCCCATATAAATCCCTCTGCCGCCCGCCTGCAAGATGGATTGGCCGCATTGAAATTCCTCCGCGAGGATAATTAAACTCGGGGCCTCATCCGGGCAAAATTACATGGCTGTAATGGCGTCGCTCGGGGTCCCGGGAAATGGCTCGGCGGGCTTTCAGCGGCGGGTTTTATCGCCGGCCGGGGTGTGCCTGGCTGCGGCTCGCCTCTCCTCCGGGACCGTAAAGCTGCTGCCGTGATTTATCCTCCCCTTCTCCCAAATCCGATTAAATGGAGGAGCTCGGGGCCGGGGCGCCGCGGGGCCCGCCAGGCAGCCGGGAGGGGGCGGCTGGAAGGACGGGGCCAAGGAGGGAGGACAAACGGCTCCTCCGAGGGAGGCGGATTTGCCTTTATTTACAGCCCAGGGTTTTTTCCACTCTCTCCTCACCCCACCTCCACCTCTTTTTTTTTTTCCCTTTTCCTGGGGGCTGAGTGTGTGTTTCGCATCTTTCTCCTTGCTTTCCTGGCAGCGCGATGGTCTGGGTGCGGGGTGGGTGCTGCCAGGTAGAGCCTGAGATGGAAAGGGGGAGCTGAGACCCCCCATCCTTGGAGGGTGCGACAGAGTGGGGGTGAGGAGGCCCTCAGCAATCTTAGTTACTTCACCACTGCATTTGAGGAGGGGCTGGCAGAGTAGGTAGGCAGGTACAAGGAAGAGGAGGGCTTGAGTGTGATATAGAACAGGTCTAGAGCTGGTGTCGAGGGAAGGGGCACCTCACTAGGAGGTGAGGTGGGTAAGGGGAAGAAGCACTGGCCCGCAGTGAAGCGGTCAGTTGTGCAGGGGGTGACATGAGGGTCGGAGAGAGCGCCCCACTGGGGGAGTACTTGCTCAGGAAACGAAATGGGAATTGAGAGCGGGAGCTGGCCCGATGCAGGCAGGGGTGCTTGTCCTGAAGCTGAGATGGAGCGGGGCAGCAAAGACGCCACACCTTGCGGGAGTGGAGAAACTGCCCAGAAGATGAGTTTGTGGATAGTGTTGCACTCAGTGCTTACCTAGATGAGACGGGAGTGGAACCCAGAGATGGCACACCTTGGGGGGAATAACTGCCACGGGGCAGTATTTGTCGAGGAAATGAGAAAAAGGGGGAGGTAGGAAGGAGGGAGGACCGTAAGGCAGTGAGTAGCTGCTCAGAATTGCATCAGGTGGTTTAGATGACCTCTCAAGTTCATTCCAACTCAGCCCCCTACTCTCTCATTTGCTGGGTCACTGAGCAGAAGGCCCTTCCCTAGTGGCTGCTACCAAGTAGGAAAGAGAGTTAATTCCTGACATTTTCACAGCTTAAGGTTTGCAAATCTTTACATACATTAGCTCGCTCGATAATTTTCATATTACATTTACATGATAAAAGAGCAACCACCGCCATCCTTTCCTCCTCCCACTTAAAAGGAAAAACACGAAAAATGAGACTGTCACGTAGAGCTTGGCATTTTGCAGCCTATTTGCCCATTTAATGGGTTTCCCCTTGGGCAACTCCTGGGCACGTGATTCCAAGACACTGAGATTTCTCTAAGCTGCAGATGTATTGAGGATGTAGGGATACTGGAATATTTAACGCTACGGTTCTGGCATATGCGGTACGGTACCCCAGTCCAGGAGGCTGCGCTTTAACTGTTTGACTCTGCGCATGCTCGGGAATGGCCCGGCATCCATATTCCCGCTGCGGTCTAGAGCAAATCGCAGACAGCGTTTTGTATGCAAGTCACGGCTACCTAGCGTCTACACCAGGTCGCCTCTGGTTGTAGTTCCAGCCTTCGAACAGCAGATGGCGAAACGGACCGCCCGCCTCAAAGTGGTTGGAGGGCGGCGCTGTAGCGTCTCTCCAACCTCCTAAGGTTTAGGCCCCTCTGTCCTCACCGACGCCACTCGATGGCAAGAGGCACGCATGCGTCGAGCCGCACGCCTCTCTTTCCCCTCCCCCTCTCTGTCTCCTCTGCTCTGCCGGCAGGTAAGGCCCCGGGCCTGGCTCCCGCTTGGTTTCGCGCACATGCTCGCGAAGGATCCCACTTCGCGCCGCTGCTTTGCAGCGTCTTTCCTGGAACACCTCCGACCCCAGTCCTCTCACTAGCCCTGACTCCAGGGCTCTGGCGCCCCGAGACCTCCCTTCCCGCGCGCTGGTGACCTCCAGCCGCGCGGGTGCGGCGCCATCTTGGGCCTCAGGCATGGGGATGAAGGTGGGAAGGGAGAAGGAAAGAGGGAGCGGGGGAGGGTGGGGTCCTCTATCCTTTCTTCGGCCTTCCTGGGTTCCGTTCGCTCCGGGCTCCAGTGCGGGCCGCCTTTCCCGAGGCCGTCCTCCGGGGCCCAGGCGCGAGGCTGACCTCCCCACCCCCTCCCCGGCTCCGGTTGGGCCTCCCGGGCTCCCGTACCCCGCTATGCAAATACCGCTTGGTCCTATCCAATAGTCCCGGAAGCCGCCTCCCAGGCGCCCACGTGAGGGGCAGGCTTCCTCCTCGCCTGGTCCAGCTCCCCTGCGGCCTTCCCCCGTCAGAGGCCCCCCACTCGATCGGGGATCCCGCGTGAGCCTTAGAGGAGCAAGTAAAGACAATCAGAACCCCCCCCCCCCAGCCAAACCTCATTGGGCTCCTGTCGAGAGGTCGAAGGACTCTCCACCCGAAACCAGCCCCCGATGTATCCCAAATGATGCAGACTTTGGCCTTGTACCCAGTCCCCTTAACTTCACTAACAGGCCGAAACTGAGAGCAGCATAGAAGTGAAAAGTCAGGGAGGAAGCCAGTTCATAGGCTGAGGATCGAAGAGCTGCTAGCGACCTTGGAGAGTCCCTGGTTAAAACCCTTTTGTACGAGGAAATTCGAGGCCACTGCGGAGGGGACAGCTAAAGTCACACAGGTCTTACAGGACACGAGCCCGAGTCTTCTGATTTAAAGGCCAGCGCCGAGGTAGCAGGTGCACCAAGTTTTTATAAAAGTTGTTCGAAAGTGATGTCTCTCACCCCCAACAGCCTTGATTTCCAGGAGTAAGGCCAGGGCCATTCTTAAGCAAAACTTAAAGGTCTTGTCACCTTGTCCTATAACTTTATTTTTATTCATTCAAATGCCTTGAGTGTTCTCAGCTTCTAAGTATCCTTGGTAAATAGAATCAAAGGTTGTGACTAATTTGAAGGAAAGAAACTTAGCCTTAAGCATTTCTACTCGCCCCTAAAGGGGAGCATCCAGTCTGTTTGGTAGACCAGTAAAGATGATCTTTGCCTAGGTCCATTGCCTTGAAGATACCCTGTTCTAGCCTTAATGTCAGGTTTTAAGCAGGGAAACCAGCCAGTGTGGACGTGAGCAATTTACCTAAGCAGAACACAGACTAAACTAAGTTTCATACAAGGGAAAAGTGAGAGACAATAATTGGACAGGCATTGAAAAGACTTCCGTTAGAGTGAAGGTATAACAGATTAATGCTGAATAGTTACCACTGTTATAAGGAGCAGACTGTTAGATCACTAGTTTTAACTTTTCTTCCCTAAAAGGGAACATGATTCTAGTATCTTAAAGCAGGGTTTCCTAACCTCCAGTCTCTGAAATTAAAAAAAATATATTTTGATAATTTTTTTCAATATAATTGGTTTCCTTTCTAATCTGTGTATCTTATATTATTATGCATTTAAGAATGTTCTGAGAAAGGGGTCCGTAGTCCACACCCGACTGACAAAGGAGTCTCTGATATAAAAAAAAAAGTTTAAGAACCCCTACCTTAAAGTCACAGTCCTGATATGTAAGTATTGTTGAAGTCTAATTCTTATCACTTACATAAATTCACTGTGAAACTCATACTTGCTGTGGTCTTTTAATAGATAATAGATATTACCTGTGCAACTTTGAGCATTGATCAGTTAGAGAAGACATGTTAGTACTTGTTTCCTCAAACTAGGCTATGAAATCCCCTAAGGAATTACTGACCATTTCAATGCATTTATGATTTTTCCTAAGGCCGGGCATAGTTGGACCTTAACAGAACTTAGATGTGAAGACTTTGGATTTAAGGTCTTGGAGCCACCATACCTCTTGCCCTCCTAGGGTATAAAGGTGATAACTGCAATGGCCTAAGTTTGCTTACTATAGTAATGTCAGCTTTCCAGCACTAATCTGCCCTATCCCCACTATGGATCTTCTTTCATTTAAAAATTGAAGAATCAGGGTAAACAAGTGGTTCCAGATTATGCAGCAACAAAACTGTATAAGGAATGCCTAAGTTATATATCTCTGTGATTTCCAGAGGCACATGGGCTTTTCTTAAAGGGAAAGCTCATCATAGATCCAGGCAGCATGGTATAGAACATAAAACATGGTATCAGAAGACCTAGTTTCAAGTTTTAGTTCTACTCACTGGTATATTTATCCCCTCTGATTCTGTTTCTCCACCTGTAAAATGGGCTTAGTAATAAAGTCCTAATATATATAACATGCTATTATCTGAGAAGGATTTCTTCTGGACGGTGGTTGGAAAAGAACTAGATAAGGGCACTCTGGGTAATGCCCTAATGAAATTGTAACTTAAGAGTACCAGGATCTGGGCTGGAGGGAAGTATTGAGAAAATGCTTTTTTAAATTGGAGATGGAACAGCAGTTATCAGAAGCTCTGTTAAGTATATTATCAGGGTGGCTAGGTGGCCCAGTGAATAGAGCTCTGGCCCTGGAGTCAGGAGGACCTGAGTTCAAATCTGTCTTCAGACAATTAATACATAACTAGCCGTGTGACCTTGGGCAAATCACTTAGCCCCAATTGCCCTACCTTTCCCCCTGCAAAAAGCAAAAAGAAAGTATATTATCCTGCATCTTAAGACCCTGTTTCTCTTATACTGAAGTCAAGTCTTCAAAGTGTTGTGAACCTTGGCTAGAGATGCTATAAATTATAAGGACCAAATCTTGGTGTTCCTGAGGGGAATAGATTCCCACTTTCTAGTTATACTTCTGTGTCTAATTTCAATAAAGTTAGAATGGCATACTTCTCTGATTCTCATTTTCTCTTTTTTGAAATGAGTACTGCTCCCTCTTTTGAAGCCCCCCTTTTATTTCAGTTGAACTTTCTGAGTACCCTTTCATCTCTCATTGGTTTACTTTGTGTAATAAGTGGGGAGTAATTCTGATTTCTAACACTGCTTTTATGTCCTCAGCTCTTCAGCTTTGCCCCTCACCCCCTGAGAATGTATGCCTGCGCCAAGTTCATCTCTACCCCTGCCCTTGTGAGTAGCTGACAGTCAATGGGGGGTGGGTGGGGAAAGGAACAAAATCTGTTCCATCCTTCCACCTACAACTTCATCAGACCTTGTTCCTCACAACTAGGCTGTGGGGAGGGGTACTTTCACCTGGGGACTCCCTTGCTATGGTAGTCTGATATGGAAGTGAATGTGCACTTGAGTCCCAAATCTCTAGACTATTTCCATTCAAGCAACTCCCTGGGGAAAGTGGCTATAGACCTAGGAATCTGGGTTTGGAACTGAACCACTCAGTGGCAGTTGTGTGCACTCTGATTGTGCACAGTGATTCCTTATGTGTTGCAGAAGTGACAGTGAAGGTTGTGACCCTAGTTTCTTTAAAGCAATGCCAACAAAGCATAGTCTGGAATGGAAGTGCTACCAAGGAAGAAGGGAAAGGCATCCATGACTGGCTCAGCAGCTGCCTCTGTCTAGGAAGGACCAACCTTACTAAGTTCCTAGAGGTCAGCACCAGGCTGACTTCAAATAGAGGATATCGGTGGGGTTATCAGTAAAGGACCCACAGCAGTGAAATCACTAGTACTTAAAATGTCCAGGGGTATTGTATCTCCCACATTCAATCAATAATGTGGATGAAGCAATAGCTATGTACAGAACCCTGTCCTGTGTAGGTAGTAGGATAATTAGAAGAAAGAGACACAGTTCTTTCCCCTTGGAGAGCTAGTCAATCTAGTTAGGGGCAGGCCATATTAACAATATTTGAGAACACTTATAAAGCCAAGAGGAAGCATAACTTAGAGGATAGTGGTTTTAAGTCCTGCTTCTGACATATTGGTACTTGTGACCCTAGACAAGTTATCTAACCTCAGGAATCTTTCTAGGACTCAGAAAAAATATTTCAGAAAAATAGTACAAATAATTGATTAATCTACACTTACTATGAATCTGCTCTATGCAAATCACCGGTGACATAGTAACAGAGTGTTTAGATTTGGGGCCGATTAATCTGTGAAGACTGCACAAGGAGTTGAATTTTGAGCAAGATACTTAGCAATCTCAGTTCTCTCAGGGATTATCTTTAAGAGTAAGTCAGTCTCCTTTTTGTCTTAATCCCTGCCTTCCTTCTTACCTAATAATTCAGCCTTGACCTTTCCTGCCTATGGAGTGAGTGGGAAAGGGATTTGAATGTGCCTCCTAAATCCCACTGGTGGGGAATCTTTAGGGAGTAGTAGGGTCTTTTTGCAGCCTGGGGCCTAGGATAGGGGAGGAGACATGTTTTAGTTGTTATCTAAAACTTGAAATTGAGCTCTGGAAGAAATGAGTATGGTGGGGGGAGACAGCCAGTCATTAGGACTATTCCAGGCAACCCTCATGACATTTTTGCTTCTTTTTGCCAGGTGAGGAGCAGCTCTCAGCTGCTGAGTAGACCGCTGTCTGCAGTGGTGCTAAAACGGCCAGAGGTTCGGACAGATGAGGTAACTTGACAGTGAAGTTGATGCCATGGGGGTCATCAGAGGAAACAGTGCTTACTTGCTTAGGCCAGCAGGGGGTATCCTGACACCAACCCAAATGAGTGGGACTTTGGTATGGGGGGTTTGGGGGGAGCTACTGGTTTCAAATTGAGTTAGAAAAGGTATAGTAAATCCTGCTCATTATTTAGACCACGGGTTCTTTATCTTGGGTCCATGAACTTTTTTTTTAACTTTGAAAACTGTATCAATATAATTGGTTTCCTTTGTAATCCTATGTATTTTATACATTTAAAAACATTCTGAGGAGGGTTCTGTAAGCTTCACCAGACTGGCAAAGGAATCCATTACACAAAAAAGGTTTAAAACACCTGCTCCTGAACTTGAGTGACATTCTAAGAGACTGCCTGTGTGTTATACTGATAGCTGCCTTGTCCCAGCTGGGAATTTCTAGCTCTTGGCTTTTTAGGGAGACAGTTCTCCTGGGACCCCAAACTTGACTCCGTTACCTGATCGGTCTCAGGGCTTCCAGATACCCTAGTGCTCTGGTAGTTGGCCACACATGAATGCATTCAGATCTCATCTCCTCAGCATCTTTATCCACATAGCAGAACTTTCCAGTGCTGTGAGTGATGTTTTACAGTTTTGAGGAACAATCACTAGTGCCATTAGGGCAGGCTACCGTGTTGTTATGGTGCAAAAACAGGATATCTTTCAAGCTGCCTGCCTCTACAGCCTAGTTCTTTCTCCTACAGAACCTCAGCATTTTGGCAGCATCAAGTCCCTTGACCTCTCTTGTCCCCAGATGTGGATTCCAAACTGGTGCTGTCTCAAGGGACATTGACACAGCAGCCAAATTTATTGGAGCTGGGGCTGCCACTGTGGGGGTGGCTGGCTCTGGAGCTGGGATTGGGACTGTATTTGGAAGTCTCATCATCGGTTATGCCAGGTAAGGTGGGATTGGAAAGTAAAGTCCTCGTTAGTTAAGATGAAGTTTCCAGGGAGTGAATTTAGTTGGCACTTTCTGAGCAGGAAAAACTTAAACCTTTAGATAAAATAGAAGCAAAGTTTGATTTTATGGATCCTGGTCCTGTTCCTTGGGAGCACCCAGGGCTTCCTGTCTCCTCCAGTCTGTAGCTTCCAAATCACCTTTCAATGGTGCTGCCCCACAACCCAGGGGATACCTTATTGCCACTTCAGCTTGCCCCTCCGGCACTGGGATCCTGAGAGTTTCTGCTCCCCATAGACTTTTGGTAACGCATTGTTAAAACTAAATTAACCCTCCAGAGACTAGTAACTTCTCTTAATACCAGTGGGGATATAGGATTATTTTCTTGGATTTTTCCAAAGGAGACCTAGTTGTCCTGGTATAGTTAAAATACAAGAGTACAGTCGTATTGATGTGCCAATCAGAACCTCCCTAAATCACCAGAACTGAGCAAACTGGATTAATGGGTAGCATCACTGAAACTGGCAGCATATTTTTCCTAGTTGCATTCCTATCTTCCCAATAGTCTCTTTACCTTCACCTTCAAATTGCCAGAATGATCACCTTTGTAGGGGGTATAAGATCCTTATGTTCTGTCCATGTTTTAAATTAAAGAAGGTTGTTCCATCTACCGATCCTCTTTACTCTTAGTCCATTCTGTTCTGGAGGGCTTATTGTGGGGCCTAACTGCTAAATGCCTAAAGCCAAGAACTACTCAGTGCTAAAAAGAAACAGATGGCAGGGATAGTAGATTTTATTTCCCTCTTTTGAGGATATATATTGAGTATAAAAATGCTAATTAATCATGGATTGGTTAGGATTCCCATTAAATCTTCAGAGCAGTGGATAGACTCATCTGAAACTGGTAACTGGGCTAAGACTCACCTACATGGCCAGACTTTGGTGTGATCTTTCTTGCCCAAAAAGACAAATCAGTATTTGTAAGAATTGTCACTCTTCTCCTATTGATATCTTTACTATCCCTTTTGTGACCAAGGAACCAGACTCACCCACCTTTCCTCCTCCCAGGAACCCCTCCCTGAAGCAACAGCTTTTTTCCTACGCCATCTTGGGCTTTGCCCTGTCTGAGGCCATGGGGCTCTTTTGCCTGATGGTGGCCTTCCTCATCCTCTTCGCCATGTGATGGAGCCATTTCTATTCCCCCTACGTTTCTGAATGTTCCTCCTCATCCTCCTGGTTCTTCCATGTCTCTTCCAGCCTGTGTATACCTCCACCTCCAACTTACCAGGTAGCCCTGGGGAAAGCCATGGGCTCAGGGTTTGACAGAGGGAAGACAAATAAATACTGTATTAATAAGCTGTTTCTTGGGTCTCTGTATCTTTCTTTTCCATTGTTAACTGAATAAACCTCATTAAGAGGCTTGGAGAATGGTGGTGGTGGAAAAGGGTGGGTCCCAATCCCAGAGTTTCTGGGTTTTTGTATCACCTGGATTCCTTTTCCTGTCTTGGGAAAATGAGTCTGAATTTTAGAGATTATTTCTTTTATTTGTTAATACAGGTTGTTACTCACCTTGGGTGGTTAGACCAGTGACTTTATAATGCCAGCATAAGGTAACTGCTGTCCTTTCTTCTCATTCCTACTGTCTTAACCTAATGAAGGCTCCCATTGTTTGAGCTATTGCAATAGACTTCTGGTCACTTCCCCACTCAGATCTGTTTAATATACCACTGCCAGATAAAGATTTGTGGAATGAATCACCTACCCCAATACCATTTTACAAATGAGAAAACTGAGGTCTAAGAGAGGAAATAATGTAACTAAAGTCACAACTCATTGATGGCAAAACCAGGTGTGATGATTCTCTCTTTGGTGTTTTGTACACTTTACCATATTGCTATATTTTGTAAGGTTTTTTTCATGATCTTAAGATCTTTTGTTCTCTTTTATTTCCCTAGATGAGGTAGGTTGGCAAGGTAAGAAAGAACAGGATTCTTCTAAATCGTGAGGTAGGTTGGCGAGAGGGGAAAATACAGGCCAAAATAGGAGAAATTAATTGAAAAATAGAGAAGGATAAAACATGAAGGAGGAATAATTTTCTAATCCACTTTGATTCAACCGGCATCAGTCACCTTTCATGTGCTAGGTAGATAAAAATTCTTAAAGGTACACATTCTTCAAGTTTTGGGTGGGAGGTGGCACAAGAAGATATAAACAGGGTGGTCCTGTCTTGGATCATTCACTATTGGTACGCCCAGTGGAGTTGGGGCTACAGAATATATTGTCTTCAGATAGAGAACATTTCCTTGTGAACTTAGGACTAATGTTGGTATAGACCAGACCTGCACAACGTATGGCCCACAGGCCATTTAGATTGCCAGAGGATTTCTGGCAACCCTCAAAAACTGTTGGGCTGGGGGCAGCCAGGTAGCACAGCGAGTAAGAGCACCGGCTCCAGTGTCAGGATGACCTGGAGATCAAATCCCGGGCTCAGACACTCAACACCACACCCAGAAATAACTGGCCTTGTAACCTTGAGCAAGTTGCTTAACCCCGATTGCTTAAAAAAAAAAATGTTGGGCTGGTACTGCACACTCTCCTGCTTGTCATGTGACCCAAGGCAACCAATCTGTCTCTAACCTGTGTCTGTCCCAAATAATTTTAACCTATTTTCACTTTGGCCACTACTACTGCAAAGTTGTGTGGGTCTGGTATAGACTATAGATACTTAAATATGATTTCTAGTAGAATAGACCCTGGCTTCACTCCACCAACTACCTTTGAGCCATTGGTATAAGAAAGGCTTCATTGAATGAGGGAAAGATCTCCCTGTTTACAAGGTACTGTCTGTAAACTCAACAGCCTTTGAGACCCTAGTCCAGGGCTGGGGAACCTGCCCTAGTCTCTGCCCTACCATAATGTCAGTGTTGCTCTAACTGAAACATATCCTTGATTTCTAATTTTATTGTTCTTTCTTAATTTATTTTATTGTTATTTTTAAATATACCCATATTTAATTCTTTACCTGGCTGGGACAAGACCTGATTTCTTAATACTGTGACTGCTTTGGCTAGTAACTTGAAGACTTTACTTTTCTCTAAGGTGGATGATGAGATGGTGTTGCAAGATGCGAATTCCTTCAGGAGGCTCCTGGACAACCCCAGTCCTCTGGCACCAGGGCCCAAGGGATACATATTAGCAGCCCAAGTTTGAGTAGATTGAGGTTGAAGGGGAAAGCTCTTCTAGTTGAGGAGCTAAAGTCTGAGGTTAGCTATACATGCTGCCAGGTTTTCCTGGGTCCCTCTTTATCTTAGTATTTTCTCATTTGTCCTTGTGACCTTAGAAGGATGACCTGACTGGAAATCATGATAAAGAGGTCTAATCTCAGCTCTGTCACCAGCTTTGGTCATTAGGCAGTTGCTGGTTTCTAGTTCCATAAAATGGGAATAATCTTGTTCCAGGAAAAAGAATTAATGGGCCCTGAGTTCTAGTCTCCACTGTTACAAACTATCTGGTGAGCAAGTAACAACCTCTCTGAACTCTTGTTTTTATCTAAAAGTCACTATTTTGGGCCTCAATTCTCTCATTTGTAAAGTGAATGTTAGACAATGAAGGAAAACCCCAAAAGGAGAGCTCAGTTCCCTTTATTTTGCAATGTATCCTTTACAGTGTGGCCTTTGTGCAGCTTTTACTTATGAATCCAGATTTCATTTTATCACTAAAACTGAGCAGTAGTTTCTTTTTATCTTTGGGGTGAAAAATAATCTACTTTTTTTTTTTTAACTTTGAGAGAAGGAAAAGTTGATACTAGAAAGAACACTGGAGTAGAAATCAGAAGGCCTGGGTTCAAATCCTGGCTTAGCATTTATTGTGTGACTAATCTTTGGATCTCAGCTTCAGCAGCTTTAAAATAAAGGGTTGGACTGGATCAGTGGTGTGAAACTCAAGTAGAAACATCCCTGCAGGTCACATACTGACTTAGGGAATCACAAATTGACATATTTTGTTATGTTAAACATTTCTTGACCACATTTTAATCTGATTGTTGCCCACCCTGAAGTTTTGACATTGAGTTAGACACTTCTGGATTAGATGATTTTTTTAGGAAGTCGCATCTAGTTCTATATGTCATACAATATATAGTCTCTAAAGTCCCTTTTGATTCCATTGTCTTTGTATTAATCGTCCAAGGACCTGAGAGTATTCCAATAGAGAGCTTTTCCTAGTTTCTGAGATAAGAGCAGGCTATTCACAGTTGATAAAACCAGACAGTGGTTGGATCTGGAGCAGTTTGGAATCCATGAAAGCTTCTGGTGAAATGATGTCTCATCCTCCAGTCTTTTCAGTAGGTATTTGTGTACCAGGAAGAGTGTCATTAAATTTCTGCCATCCTAATTCAAAGTAGATGACTAACTGAAAATGATCCATATGCTAAGCAGGAGGAATCTTTCCCACCCCCCTCTCTGGGTGTGTATTTGTGAGTTTCAGGTCTTTTGGAGGCTATTGAGGTAAGGAGAATGCCCAGGGTCAACACTGAAGGTTTGGGCCCCAGTTCCAAAAGACTTTGAGGCAGCACTACTTCCTCTTCCCCAAGAGAAGTGAGAAGAGCATTTTAAGGCAAAAAATTTGGAGACTTTCCCCTAAATCCTGAGAATGGTTAAGTAGTAAGTAAAGGGAATTCTTCACTTAAGGAAAGAGCTTAAAGAATAAGTTTTTTTCAAGGTCTTCCTGACTCAAGTCCAATGCTCTATCCATTTCACACCTTTTTTCTGACAGTTTCACATGTAACGGAAGAAGAGGATGATTTTAGCTTTCCTTAAGCTAAATATTACTTAATCATTAGTGAAGTAGATAATACTTTTTCTGTTTCCATTAACCATACTGCCATCTTTACAAATTGGTAGCTTTTTGAGCAACTGCCAAGTTCATTTTGGTCCACTGCTAAATTTTCTTTTTGGCTCTGTTGCTAGTTATAAGAGTTTGGGACCTCCTCTCCTTTCCTAAACCTAGTAAACTTGGGAATCTTGCTCCTCCCTGAGTCAGCCCAGCTCTGCCCCCCATCATGGATATTTATAACCTGTAACCATTGGAGCATTCCAGGAACTGTGACTGCTTTCAGAGAAACCACTGCTGCAGACCCTATTCAGGGGCAGGGGGGGAGGAGCACATGTGTGGAACTCAAGGACAGCCTTCTGACTCCTCTCCTTGCAGCCCCTCCATGCCCCCCACAGCTTTTCCATCAACATCTCCCAGCAGCTGAACAGTGACTGAATTTCCAAAACACTAGCTCAAAGGGTAACCGTGAGCTCAGTGCTGCCTTAGCAACAGCAAAAACAGCCAGTGGGGATCCAATTTAAAGGAAGTCTACAATAGTGGAAAGTGGCTGAGCCTGACAGGGGAAACTAGAATGGGAGTCGAGGACTTAGACCGATAGACTTGATAACGTGAAGCTGGTTCCCTTCCCATGCTTTAATTTCCTGCCTCTGTGTAGAATGGAACAGAGAATCCTTGCCTCCCTGAGATGTGACCAGGGATAACTGGGATCA
Source organism: Petaurus breviceps papuanus (assembly GCF_028583685.1). Classification (NCBI taxonomy): domain Eukaryota; kingdom Metazoa; phylum Chordata; class Mammalia; order Diprotodontia; family Petauridae; genus Petaurus; species Petaurus breviceps. Next base: position 2,042,715 of record NW_027186342.1, on the reverse strand, counting down.
AGTCCAGAAAGCCTTTAGAGGGGTTGATCATGCTTTCTGTCCTTACTGTTGGAACTCAGAAGCTCAGAAATTCTCTTTCTCTTCTCAACAATCAAAAACTTATTAAATACCTACGATATTCCAGACACTGGGAGTACAAATAAAAAGTTCTTAGAGGAGAATACAGTCTGAGAAAATACATCTTCATAGTTATCCAGGATATATGGGGGATGGAGAGGAAGACAAGGGGACTAAACATCTATTAAATACCTACTGTGTGCCAGGTGCTAAGCTGAACATTCACAGATATCTTACTGGATCCTCACATTAACCAGAAGAGCTATTATCCCCATTCCACTCATGAAACTGGCAATGCAGAATTCAAATGACTTGCCTAGGGTCATTCAGTCTGAGACTAGATTTGAATTCAGGTCTTTTGGACTCCAGGCCCAATACTCTTCCTTCACCACATATACATACATATATCTACATGTATGTGTGTATACACGGTCTGTGTGTGTGTATGATCATCAGAAAATGATGGGGGAAGGGCACTAACAATCAGAAAGGTCTACTGAAGGAGGTGGACCTTGAAAAGAGCCAGGGCTCCCCAGAGGTACAGCATATGAAGGAGAGCATTCCAGGCACAGGACAGTATGTATGAAGTAGGCCAGTTTGGCTGGAGACCAGAGTCTGGAAAGATAACCTGGAGCCAAATTGTGATGCGCTTTGAAATACCAAACAGGAGAGTTGGTATAGTATCTCAAGAAAGCCCTGGAGCTTGAGGAAATGATAGTCAGACCTGTGTTTTAGGACTAGCAATATCACCTGGGTGAACTATAGATTTGATAGAGTAGACACTGGAAACAGGGAGACCAATTTTAGGAGCATATTATAGTGGTCCAGAGGAGAGGTGATAGTCCGGACTAGAGTGACTGAGGTATGGAAAAAAAAAAAAGGTGTAGATGTTGAGGTGGAATGAACAAGAGGGGGAAGAACTGATTAGTGAGGGGTCAGGGAAATATGGGTTGGTGGGAATTTGTAAACTGGAATACTAAATAATCACACATACAACCTAACATTTGTTTCCTTCTACTCACCCTGTCTCCTGCAAAGAGAAGGTTAGAATTTGCCCTGGGCTCACTAATTTAGTTAATTCTGCCCTGGAGTTGAGTTTAGAGAAACCTGAGCAGTGATGAGTTCTGAATGAAGTTAAAATGGGGCAAGAGATGAGACAGAGCAGATTCAGGCCTGGACTCTCCTGATCTCTCCAAGTCCCTCCTCTGCCAGTGAGGCCCCTTCTTAGCCAAATCATAAACCAGACCTGATTTTTCTCCTGTTACCAAGACCTCATGTCTTATCTCAATCCCCAAGGAGCTGGAGTGATTCCTAAACATGTTGACATTTTGGGGAAGGGGGGGTTGAGAAACTCAGGTACTGGGGACTCCCCTGCCAAGGGGGCCAAAGAAAAGCAGGCAGAGAAGGAGTCGTTCTTTTCCAGCTGCAACCCAGAGAAAGGGAACAAATCCTTCACCAGGGAAGATTGTGTAAACAGCGCCTTTGGCTGGAGCCACAGAGTTGAGGAAGCTAAGAAAGGGAGCTTTGTTCTCCCCCACCCCAGTCAGAGCACAATCGCAGAGCAGGGATTGTTTGCTTTGGCAAGGGGTTCCTGCCTGAAAGGACGAGGCATTCCGGAGCCTGTGAGGCCTCCCATTGGGTTTTCCTCATGGGGTTGGGGAGGAGACAACTTTCATTCTAAGTATCCTGACTAGGCAGGGTGGCTAGAGACCCCAAAGGTCTGAGGGTATTTGGCCTGTTCTCTATCTTTGTTAACCTCCTTCCCTTCCCACAGGATGTCAGTCAGACTTGTTCTTCCTGCCCTCAGATACTGTTGGTAGTTGAGCTGGGGTTCCAGCCCAGAAATAGTTGCATTGTATTGAGGGTAGAGAAGACCACAGAGGGTGGAGCATTCCAACTCCTCTCTTGATCCTTCTAGTTTCCCCCCTTACCTCTTCTGTCTCCTTTGCTGGGACCCCTTTCTTATCTGGCCCCTAAATGTTGGCATTCTCTAGGTTGTTCTTCAGAGCCCTTTTGTTTTCAAAGAAGGGTTTAGAGCTGGAAGATACAGATAAGGAAATCAGAGTCTGGAGAGGTTGTGACTTGCCTGGAGTCGTTTGGGTAGTAAAGTGTCTGAATCCTTCTCTCTCCCCTTTGGCCACTACAACAATCACACCCATAACTTCAATTAACATCTTTAAGCAAATGGCTCCCAAAGAGTTATCATATGACAGCAGATTTGGAACTAGAATGTCCTCTAACTTTAAAGGTTATTCTCCTCATTTTACTGATTACAAAAACTGATATTACAATAGAAAGAATGCTGGGGTCAGTGTTTGGGTTCATATTTCACCTTGACACTTAGCTACTTGTGTGACCTTACACAAATCCCTTAACCTCCTTGGGTCTCAGTTTCCATATCTGTAAAACAAGCATGTTGGGTTAAAGGTGGCCTCTGATAATTATTCCAGCCTTTGATCAATGCTCCTGTGGTTTACATGGTATTTAAGCTTGAAAATGTATACACATTTATATAAATATATACACATACATGCACACATATACAGAAACATACACATGCACAAATATGTGTATATGTATGTATAAATTTATAAATTACATATAAATTGTAAATGTTTATAAAAATATTAATATATAATATAAATACGTTATAATGTTTTTCATTTGAGCCTCAAAAACCCAGTGGAGTCAATACAACAGGTATTATTCTATTTTATAGATGAGGAAAATAAGTCTCAAAAGAGTATAACTGACATGCCTGAAATAACAAAGTTTTAAGTGTCAAAACCATATATTCCTGAGATTTCCAGGTCCAGTACAATAATCTACCCATGGAAACTGAAGCCCATACAAGTTAAAAGTGTTTTATTCAGTAACAGCTGTGATTCAAACCAAAGCTAACACTTTCCACTCTGCTTCTGTCTGAACCTATCTTCCAAATTCCTGACCTGCATTTTGAATTAAGTATCCAGATGTCTTGTTAGAACCTCAAACTTTCTTCTTCCCCTTTAAAACGTGTTCTCTTTCTGATTTCCTTATTTCCTAATGGTGCCACCAACCTCCCTGTCACCAAGGCTTGAAAACCTCAGTGTCTTCATATGTTCCCTCTCCCTCACTTCCCATATTCAATTAAGTCCCGTTGATTATAGCTCAAAAAATACCTGCTATATCTGTCCCCTCATTTCCATCACCTCCAGTTCCTTACTTCTAGTACTTGCCCCTTCAAGCACAGCTCTGAATGTCATTCTTTTGCTCAAGATCTTTAGGGGCACCCAGTTTGCCAAATAAAAAATATGCCACGTTCTTAGTAGGACATTTAAAGCATCTATGAGCCAGTGCCTGCCACTTAGAAGACCCTTAATAAATGTTTACTAAATTGAATTGAGCCCGTTTTCACCCTCAAGAATACTGAGGCTTGAAAATTTTTTACTTTTCAAAGGTCACATGCCAGACCAGAAAACCAGATTTTCTGATGCCCAATCTCATGTTTTACTAACTTCACTAAGCTGTTAGTATGGCATCCATGATGTCCCTGACCTTCCATCTCTTCCTTGGGCAGTGTTTAGTCCTCACTCCAGAGCTGTGGACTTTTATTAAAATACTTTCCAAGTAAGGAAATATAAGCACTTACTAGGGGCCAGGTATCACTCTAAGGGCTTCACAAATCTTATCTCTCTGTATTCTAACAACCCTGGGAGTGAAGTGCAATTTATCATCCCTATTTTATAGTTGGGAAAACTGGGGTCGAAGTTAAGTGCCTTGCCCTGGGTTAATTCGAACTCAGGTCTTCTGACCCCAGGCCCGACGCTGTTATCGGAAGATGGAGCAGGGTGGGGAATGTACACATTTTAAAAGCCTCCAATCCCAAGTCTACCCTGAGATACTTTGCTCGAGATAGCGGTGCCCAGGCTCTTTATGGTCTTGCGGTAACTCAGGCTGCGATCCTCTCCATCCTGCAAAAGTGCATTCCCTGTAACCACTAACTCTCCCTCGGGATCTCTGAAATTTACAAACCCGCGGGAGCAGGCCCCTTTTTATAGAGTTCTTCCCAAGCAGCCCAGCACGTGCTAGGCGTCCGCGCTCCTCCCTAACCGAGGCCCCGCCCCTCTGGTGGCTCCCCGGGTCTGCCCCCGCAAGATCCCGCCCTTCCCCCCTCCCTCCTTCGCCCTCCCAACCCTGGGGACATCTCGCGAGAGCTGAGCGCGCCAGGCCGGACGGGAATAAAGTGTCTGCTCCGCTGAGGTGGGAGAAGAGCCCAGAGCAAGAACGCGGGCACTGAGCGTGGTAGGTGGCGGAGCTACCGGCAGGTGAGTTCCGGTAGTGCCCGCCGGACCGGAGCCTTGCTAACAGTGTACCCCTGACCCTGAGCAAGTCCTGCTGCCCGAGGCTAGGATCTCCTAGTCAAGTCTGTAGTGGACGGGGGGCGCTGAGGCGGTGGCCGGGCCTGTCTAAAGAGTGGGGGTGGGGCCATGGGCAAGGACTAGCCAATGGGCGCTAGGGCAGAGGCGATTGGCGGCGGCGTAGACCAATGGGAAGCGGTCTCTAAGCTGAGGCGGGATGCCCCCTTCCCTTTGGTCTCCCCCCTTCTTCCCTCTGTGGGGGGCGGGGCTAGGGGCCTGAAGTGAGGGGAAAAGTGGGGTGGTAAGTGGTCCCTTGGGACGCCGGCAGGGGTCCGGGTGGAGGGAGTGATCCCTGAGAGAAGGGGAAGCTTTGTTAGTGGAGGGGTCATGGAATGCGGGTGGAGCCGTAAGTCAGAAAAGGGGAGGTGGCCCGGGCTAGCGAGGAGTTGGAGATCGGGTGTTAGAGACCGCTGGGGGGTTGGGGGGAGGCCTCTGTGGGGTTAGGAGGAAGCATTAGGTTGGCAGAAGGGATGGAAGGAGGACGGCTTTGGGGAGGGGGAGATTGTCCGGAGCATCCAGTCTGGGAGGAAGTGTAGGATTAAGAGACGAAGTTTTTGAAGGGTGGGAGGGGGACTAGGGTGTGGTTGGGGTGATCTGCGGGATATATGCTGTAGGTTGGGGTGATCTTCGGAATTTGGGGAGAATAGGGGAAATGAAAAGGTGGAGGACATGGGGAGGCTTTTGGTAGATGTCAGAGTTGGGGAGGCTAGGGTGTTAAACTGGGGCTTCTGGTTCTGATGGCAATTAGGACTGAGCCGGGCGAGGGGTGTGTGAGGCAGTGGATTAAATGGGGAGAAGTTGGGGGATGGAGTAGAGTAAGAGATAAGCAGTGAATCAAAGGTGAATGAATGCTGCGATGGGAATAAATTTCATTTGTTCCTCCTCATCCCACTCAGATCTTTAAGTGGAATGTGAACTGTCCTAGGTGGGGCTCCTTTGGAAGGAATGCGTTGCCTTGAGTTGTTTATGTTATCTTTATGCCCCAAACCTTACCCTAATCCTATGTTGGCCCCTCACCCACCTACCCACCCATCCACTTCTAATCAAGCTCCTTTTTTCCAATTTAAAAGTTCTGCTTAAAGTTCTGTTTTCTGCTTAAACAGAGTTTTAGTGTCCCTGGTGGTGTTATCAGACAAGTGTAAATTTGTGAGTATGAGGTGTTTTCTCAGCCACTATTGACTGGCTTAAAGAAAAAAGTACAGTAATGTAATTCTTCAGTAGGCATCAAATTTTTAAACATTCTTCCAGTTAACAGAAGAAAAGCCCAAAGCATTTGTTTTATGACATTTAAACTTTGTTCACTCATCCTCACGGAGATGGTAAATGGGAAGATATTTAGAGTTTAGGGATAGAAACTGGATCTTTGATTTTATTGATATAGGATCCTTCTACTATGCATGCTGGTGGTGACTTCTTCAAAAGAATTGCCTGGAGATCTGACAGGTTAAGTGATATGTCCTGGGTCATACCAGCCTGTATTTGTGGAAGGTGAGACTTGAGCACCTTGTCTTCTGGCTCCTTGGCCAGTTACATATCAAACTAAAACAGTGTTGTCAAACTCCAAAATAAAGGAGGGCCACTAAACCATATATAAGGATCCCTTAAAGGCTGCATACTGACTTGGAAAACCACATGTGTTTATATATTTCTCTTTTTATTGATACATCAACACATTAAAGTCAGAAAAGAACTACATTTTGGCACTTGGGGTGTTTTAGGCTCCATGCTGCTGAGTGTTTTGACATTTATGGACTGTCATGCCTTTCTGAATCCAAGCAGATAACAGATTTCACCAAAAATTAAAAAACTGAATATCTAAAATTTTTATCTATTGTAGCAAGGCTAAAAATGTCATAAAACCTTAGTTATGGTCAAGATTAGTGGAAATCAAATATTTTGTTCTTAAACATGGAAGTTGGTTTTTTTTTTTTAAGCAATTGGGGTTAAGTAACTTGCTCAAGGTTACACGGCCAGTTATTTCTGGGTGTGGTGCTAAGTATCTGAGCCCAGATTCGATTCCAGGTCATCCAGATTCTGGGGCTGGTGCTCTTACTCACTGCACCACCTGGCTGCCCAAACATGGAAGTTTTAAGGTAAATGTAGTTCATTGCAAATTGTAGTTTGGGTAAAAAAAATGCTTGGCAATGACTATAATTTTATTAGTTTGTTCTTAAAAGCAGTTTGAACCCAGAAATCTAAAATTTTTTCAGTATCTTTTAACAGTTCAATGGAATAATGCAACCAATTACTTTAATAATCTCTTTGCTACTGTAGCTCAAATTTTTCTTTTCAATTCCTTTTTCACTCTGCCAGTAAGGTATAGCTTCAGTAACAATTGTAACAACCATAACAATTGTACCTTCCTCAAAGAAATATTTTAGTATTTTAAATTTTATTTCAGTTGCCTCTGCAACTCTTGTTGAAGCTTTTTTCCTCCTTTGCAGGAAACTGCCATTATAATGTAAGTTAAGATCAAATGACTTAGTTTTCTAATTACTTAGTTGGTGTCCAGTAGGTGCTGGACATTAGCACTACTTTACCAGTTTGCCCAGCAGCAATACCAAAAATACTCAGTGAACAAAAGAAATGTTCCTTATTTATCCCTCATCTTACATTATGATGGCTTTGACCTGGGCTTAGTAAAGACAAGAAAATTCACTTTTCAGCTTCTGGTGTTAATAACACATCAAAACTGCTAGAGAGTGTAATATTGCTAATTTTTTTTCAGCTTCCAGATCAAAGTTTATACCCCAAAATGTAGTTTTTAAGAATCTTTGTTTATTATGGCTTTTAAACTTTAATAACTACTGCTACCGTATCTTGTTCTCTCCTTCACGGTATACACACCGAAAATTGTGGGGTTAAAAAAAAACTAGGTCTTAAGCTACAACTTTGCCTCAAGTAAAGTCCTTGGCTCTGTCTGTGCACAGCTGCTCTGAAATTCTCACAAGTTATTGTTCAATGCATGTCAAGACTAAATTTTTCCTTGGCTGCAATGGGAGGGAGCCAGAAGTACAGTAGTCTCCAATCCAACTCTGATAAGGAGGGGCCTTCTTGCAAGGAAGTTTTAGGTGAAGGGAAAAGAGTAAAAATCAAAACCACTTACATTTTTACAAAAGATTCAGTACTCTTCACAAAACTGGAGGGAAGTGGGCATGTAGAACATAGTTCTTGAATTTCTTAAAAGATAATAAAACTGAAGTAAAAAGTTGATTGTATTGGAAAAAATGCAATTTTTTTTGTTTCGGTATCTCAGGTAATAGACTTTGAAGTCTGAGACACAGTCTTTATCAGGCTAATCAGTTTTCTGTTTTGGGACAGCATAAATTCTAGTGACAGAAAGTGATGAACCTATTTCACTAAAACACATCACCCATAGCTTTTGATTGTAGTTTTCCTAGCACATGATTCTTTAGTTAAAGAGTTTATATCTCTGTTTACATAGTATCCTAAAATTCCTTGTCACTAGATCAACTCTATTCTGGAAATCCTTTTAAAATTAAATAAAAAGAATTCATCAGTGAAACTTATTCGCCAAAAATGGGTGGAAAAAAATAATCCTAGACCTAGCTAGGAGAGACTTTAGAGATTGTCTGGCCTAACCCCCTCATTTTACAGATTAGTAAACTGAGGTCTAGAAAGGTGAAATATCACAAAAGAAAGTTAGCTTTTTTTGTTTAGGAAGGGGGAAGGGACAAGCACCTACTATGTGCCAGGAACTTTTAAAAACTTTTATTTGATCCTCCCAAAAACCTTTCAGAGTAACTGCTGTTATTGTCCCCCTATTACAATAGAAGAAACTGACATTAAGTAATTTGCCCAAAGTCACAAAGCTGGTGTCTGAATTCAGATTTGATTGAAGGTCTTCCTGACTCCATGTCTTTGCACTTTTCCACCTAGCTGTTCACATTAGCAAGTTTAGAACTTATTAATGTAGTTTTCTGAATTTATCATACAGTAAGCTAGAGGTTATTAGTTCTTCAGGCAGGGTCTCCTCTTCAGCCTGGTAATTATGGACCAAAGTCTCTACTTACAGTAGATCTCATGAGAGTTAATTGTCAAATTTACATTTGAGTATTTTAGTTGATTAGAGCAATTTTAAGGTACCTTTTAAGTTTTATTTTTCTTAATGTTGCAAATTGTGAATGGAGGTATTTTAAGTACATTTTAATATGGTATAGATGTAAGGGCAGAAGAAAGATGTACTTTCTCTTGATAAATTCTCATAAATCTGACATTGTTTAGGTGAGGTTCTGTGGAGAAAGCAGGAAGATGGATTAATGACCTCTCAAGGTCCTTTTCCAGGCCTGGGATTCATAGAGACTTTCTCAAATTAAGGTGCCTACAGAAGGAGAACCAGGAAGAGAAATAGACTATAAGGAAAATAAAATTGAAACAGCTCCATTGACCCAGTGGGAATGAGAGAGCAAAAAATAAGCAACAGAAATGATGAGGAATAACTCCTCCTTTGAACTAAATGTCATGCTAAAAAATTTGAAGATGTGAAATGCCCCTAATGCAAAACAAATTATATTTTACAATGAAATATATGTATCCACACATATATAGTGCTCTACTGTATATTTCATTGTAAATATAATTTTATTTTTTACATCAGGGTCATTTTGCATGTTCAGATTTCTAGTGTGACATTCTCTGTCCCAGAATTTTCCCCATGGACACTTTTGTGTTGAGAGAGTAGTTTTCTCTGCTAAATCACCTTATTTAGCTTCTTTCCCTTCTCTTTTATTTGCCCTTTTGTTCAGAATTTTTTCTTTCCTCTGAATTTGTGCCTCTTTCCCTTTAGTACTGCCTAAAAGAATGATTTTTCTTACTTGGTTTTGGAACTTTTTAGGGTGGCTCTACTTAAGTCAAAGATGGCTACAAAATTAATTTTTATATATATTTTTTATACATGCTGTATAACTTTCTGAGGAAGGACCATGGTATCACAACTCTTTTAAAAAGGTATAGAAGGTAGTTATCTTTTACTTTATGTAATAGTTAACATTTTAAGGTTTGCAAAGTATTTTGCAAGTTGTCTCATTTGCTCCTTTATAACCACATAAGGTGCTATTATTCTCATTTTACAGCTTCCAATATTGAAGCCAACCTAGGCTAAGGGACTCACCCATGGTCATACAGCTAAGTGCCTGAGGCAGGATTTGAAGTCCGGTCTTCCAGATTAGTGCTCTATCTACCATACCACCTTTAATAATGATAGTTTTTGTGTAGCACTTCCAGATATATAACATGCTTCCTGCATGCTACTTAATTTTTGGGGGGGGGTGGGGAGAGGGAAGGCAAGGCAGTTGGGGTTAAGTGATTTAGCCAAGGTCACACAGAGTCTGAGGTTGAATTTTGAACTCAGGCCCTTCAGACTCCCGGCTGTTGCTGTAGTTACTGAACCACCTAGCTGCCCCCTATGCTACTTAATTTGATCCTCAAAACAACCCTGAGAAGTAGGTGCTATTATCATCCCCTTTTCTGTTTGTGCTGGCCATTTACAAGAGGCATCAAGATCCCCATTCCAAAACTGAGTCTAATAAGATAAATAAGAACACTTCACTACCACGGATTCATTTTGTTAGCTTTTTCTCTTTTTTGTAGCAATTGCTGCATCTAAATATTTTTGTTCATTTGAAGTTATATTATAGGCAGCTAGATAGCACAGTGGACAGAGTGGCAAGGTCTAAAGTTAAGAAGACCTGACTTCAAAGCCAGTCTCAGACACTTTGCTGGCTGTTTGTCCCTGGGTGAGTCATTTAACCTCTGTCTCACTTATCTCAGCTGGGAATAATGGGATAATAACAGTACCTACGAGGATTGTTGTAAGGATCAAATGAGGTAATGTTTGTAAAGCTCTTTAGCACATTGCCTGGTACATAGTAGATATATGCTTTTAAAGTTTGTCTTTTCTACCAAATTCTGCTTTTCCTTGCCGATATCAGTGGACTGAATTCCAACTATGGAGGTTCTTGATGAAAAGTAACTTGATGAGTTTATGGCTTGAGCCCGTCTGGAAGTAGAAATATGCTGCTAACTCCTACCCTATCCTTCTCAACCAAACCTTACCTTCTCTCGTTTTGGGAATGAAATTACCTCCTAGTATCTGCATGTAGGACGTTTTTCACTCCCATCTGGACATGGTAGCAAGAGTGGTGTTATATAGTAATACTGTAAATGTTAGATTTAGAGCATAGCACAATTCTGTCTTGAAATTGGAATGTAATGTGTTGTAAAATCTGCATGATTTGTTAAGCACAGTACTAATGTTCCACATTATTCATCTTGAGTCTTGAATACTAGTATTCATTCAAACTTTATCAAAGTTGAATGACACTTGGGTGTTGTGCTGATGAGCCAGATTTTTTTTCCCTTCCTTTTTTTGCTTCCTCTTACACTTCATCTGAACTTATTTTCCATAACAATGCTGGTACTAACATAACCTCCTACTGTCCTATCTTCAAACCAAACTCAGTCAAGTTCTGCACAAGCAAGAGTCCACTAGTTTTGCAAATCTATGTTTAGAGCTGGTAAAATTCGATCAGAGAGAGCCGAAACGCTGCCAAATAGATCACTGTAATGTGTTTTTCCATAGTACTGTGTGGTCCTTGTCTGGATGGAGATATAAAATAGATCTTTTCTTCTCTAGAACTTGTCAGAACCTTCATGGTTGCCACTGTGGGATGACGATGCAGATGCCCTCCTACCAGGCATCTGATTATTCCTGAATTTTGAGACAGATTCTTATTAGAGTTTTTGTTTTTAGTTTACAAATTGTTTAGATTAAAAGCATTTAAACTTTTTTGGTAGACTATGTTCATGAAATTACACACTAAGACTCTGGATTTGATTGCTACTAGTCTATTGTTTTAGAGAACATGATTCATCTAAAAGTTAGCAAGAGGAAAAAGAACAGAATTTGAATGAAGTGTTACCAGTTTCCAGGAATTTTTCTGCTTTTAAATTGTATAAGGAGACCAAGCTTAGCTATTCATTTTAGTGTTCTATAATCTTTTTATAGTTTAGCTTCCTGCTGCCATTTCAGTAAATTCCTGCTCTCTCTTGCTCTTTCCTGGTTCCAAATTATTTGGAAACAACTTAAACTGGTTCATATATATATTCTAAAAGCCTTACCTAGAGAGAGTTTTTCATCTCTCCTTGAGTAGTTGGCTAAGTGAAAAGTACAAAACTATGCCAGATAGGTCTAAGCTTAAATCATTTGTTCTCAGACTCAGTGGTTTGGTCTGATTTCTTTTTCCTCTCCCTGGTTTTCAATTGTTTGCTGCAAAAATGATTTAGTCTGCTTAAACCAGCTCCCTTCTTTGGTGCCTGTCTCTACACGTCTGAGTTATACATCCAGAATTCATTTCAACCTCTTTTCTAACTGTTCTGTTTAGGGCACCAGAGTACTGGTAAAAAAAAAAAAAAAGAGCTCTCAAATTGGATAGGTTAATTGATACTTCAGGTATATTTTAATTTAAGAAAATTGTATATGAAAAAAATTTGAATATAGAGTACAGGTGGATCTGTGGTTGACCAGTTCCATTGTGAAAAGATTCTTCACTTCACACAAGGATTCACCATATTCATATCAAACTCCTCAAGTAAAAAATGTTATTTTACATGATAGAGGAAATGTCAGCTAAGTGGTATGGTAGACAGAATGCCAGACCTGAAGTTGGGAAGACTCATCTTCCCAAGTTCAAATCTGGCCTGACTATTACCAGCTGTGTGGCCCTGGGCAAATCACTTAATCCTGTTTGCCTCAGTTTCCTCATCTATAAAATAAGCTGGAGAAGGACATGGCAGACTCTTCCGCATCTGTGCCAGGAGCTCTGCCTAGAGTTGGACAGGACTGAAGCAACCGATCAGCAACAACAGAAGGGCAAACTTACTAGAGTTTTCAGTCAGATAAGACTGAGAATGACTGAACAGCAAGAGGAAATCAAGTCATTCTGGTTAATAGAGTTACCATTTGAAATTGTATAGGCATTGCCAATATTTATAAAATCTAAACAAAGTTTTAAAAAATTGAATTCTTAAACTATGCAAAAATATAACTTAATCTATTTAATTTAGGAATGACCCTCAGGGTCATCATTCTGAGCATTGCTTCAGCAAATAGTTATTGAGAAATTAATATGATGAGGGCATGGTACTAAGTGTTGTGGAGTGTATAAAGATGTATGACAGAGACTTACTTGGAAAAACCTTCCACCCTAGAAGCATCAAGTTAATAAAGATGCCTAGTTGACACAATGCTTCATAAACCAACTTTTGTATTAAAATGACTCAATTTGGAAAAACTAGATTTTCATATAACTTTATGGTGAAACATGTGCAGTGCACAAAGTGAGGTGTGTCATCTATCTTGTTTATGAGTGAGGAGCTCTGAATGTCATATTCTTTGGTTTGACGCTTGTCTCTTTCTCTGTTCCTGATCCTCTTGCTGCTTTCTGCCTCATTGTGCTTTAGCTGCCACTCTGTTAACATCACCCACTACCTGCTGTACGTTTTGAATTGGATGTCCTGTCACATAGGTAAGGCAGTCTCAGTTTGTCCAGGGTGGAGCTCATCATTTCCCTCCTCTGGCCCAGCCCACCCCCTTCTTCATTTTCCTGTTTCTGTGCATCCAGTTTGCCGTGTTGGAGCTCTCTCTGGCTTCTCACTCTCTCACCCTGCATATCTCATCATTGCCAAGTCTTTTGGATTTCCATCCTCCACGTTTCTTGAGCTCATCTCTTCTCCCTCACATGGCTGCCACTGTTCAAGCCTTCACCGCCCCTTTCCTCTGTTATTTCATTAGACACCTGATTGGAGTCCTGGGCCTGGAGTCAAGGAGATCTGACCTCAGACACTTATGGGTTGTGACCTTGGGCAAATTATTCAGTTTCCTTAACTATAAAACAAGGGTAAATAGTATATATATGTTGTGAGGATCAAAAGGGGTAATATTTGTAAAGTGCCTGGCACATAATAAGTGTTTGTGTCCTTCCTTCTTGACACCTCAGATCGTTTCCCTTTCCAGTTCATCTTCTATGCAGCCTCCAGAACGATATTCATAAAGCGCAGGTCTTAGCATGTCACTCCTTTGCTTGAGAAGCTCCAGTGGCCACCTAGTGTCTAGGATCAAATATATATTCCTCAGTTTGGCATTTAAAGCCAGTCAAAACCCACCTTTCAAGAAAAACCACACATTACTTCCCTCCTTGTCTCCATAGCCCTGCCAAATGCAGAATGTCCTCTTCTGTCCTTTGCACAGGCTGGCCCTCGTGTCTAGAATTTATTCTCACCTGACCTCAAACCTCTTAGAATCCTGACTCCTTCAAAGCACAGCTCTTATGCCATATCCCATATGAAACCTTTCTTGGAACACCCCCTCTCCACTACCTCAAATACTAGTTAGTGCTTCTTGCTTCTCATTCCCCACTAAAATTACTTTGGCCTTATTGTGTGTGTGTGTGTGTGTGTGTGTGTGTGTGTGTCCACACACCTCCATGGTATCCTTGTCTTTACTTTCTATAGATTTCGTATATAGTGATATGTGTGTGTATATAGCAAATGTATATATGTATAAATTACATATCTTGTATACCAAAGCTTTATCAGATAATATTGATAGTAATGCCCAGCTCCCCCACTAACCTAGGTGCATTCATTTTTTTGTGCAAAAGCTTTTCTGTTGCACATTATTGTCAATTCGAAATTTTTTATTTTTATCTTTTGTCATTGCTTCTATTCCTTGTTTAGTTAAAATACATCTCCTACTCATGGTAGTAAGAGACCTCTTTCTCTTATCTTTTTATAGTATGATCTTTGATATTATGCTCTTGTATTCATTTAGAATGGCATGTGGAATATGGTATAGATGCTGGTCTAAACCTAATTTCTGCCCAACTGCTTTCCAGTTTTCCTAGCTGTTTTTATCAAATAGAGAGTTTTCCTAAGTAATTTGTGTTTTCTGGCATATCAAACACTGGGTTATTGAATTCCATCATTACTGATTCTCCCTTGTCTCATCTGTACCATTCAGCATTCTCAATTTTTTAGCCAATATGAGATAGTTTTTTTTTTTTTGGAGGGCAGTTGGGGTTAAGTAACTTGTCCAAGGTTACACAGCTAGTTTTTTTGTGTGAGTGTTAAGTGTCTGAGGCCTGAACCGAACTCAGGTCCTCCTAACTCTGGGGCCAGCGCTTTACTCATTGCGCCACCTAGCCGCCCCCAAGATAGTTTTAATGATGGCTGTTTTGTAATAAAGTTTGAGACCTGAATATTCTAGTCTCTTTGTCCCTACCTCTTTTCATAATTTCCCTTGATATGTTAGGTATTTTATTTTTCCAAGTGAATTTTCTTGTTTTATTGAGTTCTGTCAGGCATTACTTTTGATAATTTGATAGGTATAATATTAAAAGTGTAAATTAATTTTGGTAGTATTGGGACATCCCAGCTATGGGCACTATGTCTCCAGCAGTCTAAGCTCTTTATTTCTGTAAGGAGAACTTTGTAATAGAATCTGATCAATACACTAAATCGACCCCTAGTTACGAATTTTTTAGTTTTTTAGGATGCGATTTCCCTTTCTGTTGTTGCCTCTTGGATCTATAGAAATGCTGTTGTTTGTTTGAAGGTTTATTTTGTAGTCTACAACTCTGCTAATGCTATTACTTATCCCGATTAGTATATTTGCTGATTCCCTAGGATTTTCTAAGTTAGTCTTATCTTCGCCTGTCTTTATGCCTTTATTTTTTTCTTGTCTTATTGCTATTGCTAGCGTTTTTCACACTACATCAGAAAATGAGTGTTTTATTCCCATGTTTGTTAGGAAAGCTTTTAGTGTATCCCCATTGCATGGGATGCTTGCTTTTAGTTTTAGATAGATAATTTTTCTGATATCAATAAAAGGTACCTCTCTGCCTATACTTTGTGGGGTTTTTAGCATAAGTGAATGTTGAATCTTGTCAGGGGCTTTTTACATATCTTTTGAGATAATCGTGTAGTTTTGGGTATTTTTGTTTTTAATGTGATTAATTATATTGATAGTTTTACTCTTGTTGAACCATCCTCTTGCCCTGGGTATCCTTTGTTTTTACTTTGTATAGAGTTCACATATGCTAGCATGTATTTGTTGTTTCTCCCAACTGAATGTAAGCTCCTTGAGGGTAGGAATGTTTGATTTTTGTCTTTGTCTCCCTACTTTGTAAATGCTTGTTGATTGATCAGTTGTCTGGAGAAGAAAGAACATCAAGAAAGTAAGGGAGATAGTAAGAGAATGCCTAGGTGCCCTTAATGAGTTCAAGTCAGTAGGCCTAGACTATATCCTAGGGTACTGAAAGAACTGGCATATGTGATTGCTAAGTCTCTCTCAGTTATTTTGAAAGATCGTGGAGGCTATAGGCCTGGAGAAGGACAGATGTCCTGATTTTAAAACAAGGGAAGTGAATGTAGGCTGCTGATGAGCTTGACCTTTATTCCTAGCAAAATTCTATAATATATATTAAGGAATAGCTAACGAACATCTAGAAAAGGTATTGGTGACTGCAAAGCATCAGCCAGCAGCAGCAGATTGTGACAGATTAACCCCATTTCATTTTTTGACAGGGTTCCTAGCTCATGAAAATAGTTTAGCTAGTTTACCTCGATTTGAGCAGTAAGTTTGACAGTCCTATTCTTATGGTGACACACTGGATAAAACACTGGGCCTGGAATCAGGAAGACTCATCTTCCTGAGTTCAAATCTGGCCTCAGATACTTAGTAGCTGTGTGACCCTGGGCAAGTCATTTAACCTTGATTGTCTCAGTTTCTTCCTCTAAGATGAACTGGAGAAGGAAATGGCAAACTACTCCAGCTTCTTTGGCAAGAAAAGGCCAAATGAGGTCATTAAGAGATGGAAATGACTGAACAGCAATAGCAACTTTTTCTGTTGGATAAATTGGTTAGGAATGGGCTAAGAAATAGCAGTTACGTGGATTCAGAACTGGTTGAATGCCATAACTCAAAAGTATTAATTGTTCATTGTCAGCTTGGACAGTGGTCTCTCTTGAGTGCCTCAGGAATAGGTGTGCTTGGTCATGTCTTGTTTAACATTTTTATCAGGGATTTGGATGAAGGTATAAGTGTCATTCTGATGAATTTGTAAATGACAAAAAGGAGAGATAGCTAACAAATTGGATGGCAGTTATTGAGTATGGGCCCTTGAACTTCCCTCTCCCCCCCAAACTTTCCCACATGGCCAAGTTGACTCATGCCAGTAATCCTTTCAAATGGCCTTTCATTGTGGCCCCATGCCCAATCTCCAATTCTCTGTAACCTCCAGCCTACCCTGGTCCTTCATTGTCTGTTACCTCTGGATCACCCCTCTCTTGATTCCATCTAGACCTACTTTTTGACCACTGTATATAAATGTCCACCTTTCCCCCATTAGATTGCTCAGATCCTTAAAATCTTGCCCACCCCAACCAGTGTTTTAACAAACCCTATCTGTGACTGAAAGAAGACTTGGGTTGAATTCTTTCAGTCAGGACCCGTGTTGTTTGTCCTTGCATTTCAGGGTTCCTAGTACCCCTAGACCTCAACAGTTATGATTTAAAAAGTGATTGATAGGCCAGAAAGAACATTGGGCTGCTCTGATAAAATGAAAATGGGGAAAGATGCAGTGTCTTATAGGGAGATTCAGAATACTAACTTTGTAAGCACAAGATAGAGGAGACATGGCTAGATAACAGTTTATCTGAAAAAGATCTGGGGTTAATATGAATTCAGCCCAGTAATATGACAACAAAAAAAGCTGATGCTATCTTAGACTCATTTGGAGACATAGCATGCATTACTGGAGAAGTAATAGTACCAATTTAGGTCTGAACAGGACAGAGTACATTTGGAATATTGTATTCAATCCTGGTTAACATATTTTAGAAAGAACATTAATGAACTTAGAACATCCAGAGGGTGGTGACCAGGGTGGCAAAGGGCTTTCAGACTTTGCCATATGCACATTATTTAAAGGAACTGGGGATATTTGGCCTGGAGAAGAGCAGACACGGAAGATACCATTCTTATCTCCAAGTATTTGATAGACTGTCATAGGGAAGAGAAATTATATTTGTGTAGTGGGTAGGAGGTACAGATACAGAGAGGCACACTTACATTTGAAATAAGGAAAAACTTCCTAACAGTGAGCTAATCCGAGGTGGAATGGGCTGCCTGAAGAGATCATATTTTCTTCCTCAGTAGAAGCTTGGATGGGCACTGGGGTATTTGTGGAGCAAATTTTGGATCAGGTATGGGTTGGACTAAATAGCTTCTGAGGTCCTTTTATTAATTATTATTATATTAATTAAATTAATGAATAAATTAATTAATATTAAATTAATATTATATTAATAAAATTAATTATTATTATAATAAGGCCATTATAGGCCACTCTCAAATTGATTTTATTCAAGCCAGATTTAAGGATAAGAGTGGGGAAGTATAGCCTATATTTGAATCACTGTGGTAATCCACTCATGTTAGTTAGATACTATAAACTAGAATCTTGCAATCTAGAATTTTTAGAATGTAAATGTGAGTCCTGACTCTTTCCTCCAGCAAAAAAGCCTCAGTCCTCATTTTCTGGAATTTACATAACCTGTGTTGTGGTACACTTGCTTGTTTTGAGTCCTTTCCTGAAGAAGTAGAACTAGTATAATTCCAGGATTTTTGAGGCTCTTGTATGCAATGAGAACCAGTGCTGTAATAGGATTATGCATTGCAGAGAGCAGTGCTGTGAAGAGCCTTCATTTTTCTGGCTATTCTGAACTAGGCACAAAACACTGCAAATGCAGCATTGCCTCAGTCATTTAATAGCTATGTGACCTTGAAAAGGTCTCTCAGCCTTCTCACCTTTTTCAGCTTTCTCAGTTTTCTCATCTGTAAAATGGGAATAATAATAATCCCTTCTTTAAAGGGTTGTTGTGAATATCAAATGAGATAATATTTGAAAGCATTTTGCAAATCTTAAAGCACTATATAACCAGATACTTTATCATTATTATTGACATCATAGTGGAAGGTAGCTCAGCAGCTTTAAAACTCTGGTTAGTAAATTTTTTTTGCTTGTTTTTGGAAACGTAAAAGCCATTAGGCATTTTACCCTGTTGAATCTGTTACTAATGTTCATCATTTCTTCTATGAAGTCGAATGCCACTCAATAAAATTTAATCTAGCAACTGTGTTCATTGCTGTCAGAACATGTGGGACTCAAAAGATGAGTCCTGGGAGATAATAAAGGAGGAATTATTTTTGAATGCTTGACCCACTTTGGGTTTTGATATAACTTAAAGTTTCAATTATATCTATTTTTTTTTTTGCATTAAGCTGTAAGTTTGTAATTTTAGAAATATTTGTGATTGTCCTGTACAGTATTTTATTGTTGGAGGTAAGGGGAAATCTCATAGTTGCATGGTTCAGCCTCCTCCTGAACAGGGAGCCATTATAGACACTTGATGATTTTTCAGTGAGAGAAAAATTCTTATCTCCCAAGACAGCCCATTACACTTTTGGATAACTCTAACTATCAAGAGATTTTTTCCGTGCATTTAACCGAAAGCTGACTCACTTATACACATGCTGCTAGTTCTGCTGTTTGAGTCCAAGGAGAACAAATTAAATCAAACTCTTCCAAATCAATAATATTGCATAGCACTTTAAATACCTGAAGATAGTTTTGATGTATGTCTCCCTCCTCTCATCATTCTGGCCACCATCCATGATCCAGTTTTTCAATTCCTTGCCAAAAAGACACTACAGATTATTCATTGCACTTTTTGTAGTATAAAGGAATTGGTAACAAAATGGATATAGATAGATTGTGTAGTGACTTAACAAATTGTAATAACAATGTCTTGGTAAGAAATTATGAATATGATGAATTCAGAGAAACATGCAAAGATTTGTTTTAATTGATGCAGTGAAAAATGTGAATCATTAGAGAAATACATACAAAATATACTACAACAATATAAATGAACAAAAGAAGAAAGCAAACTCTGAGTGACGGAAAAATCAGCAGTGGTCCTGGAGAATAGATAATCAAACATACTTCCTCTTTAAAGCTAGCTAACATTTCTGTGGCCAGGCACTGTTCTAAACACTTTATAATTATTATCTCATTTGATCTTCATAGTAACCCCGGGAGGTAGGTGCTATTATTACTACCCCCATTTTGCTGATGAGGAAATTGAGGCAAAGGGTTAAGTGACTTACCCAGTGTCACAGAGTTCTTCTGCCACTGAAGCAGGGGTTCTCTGAGGGCAGAATATTGCCATGTGTTATCAGACATTTCTGGATCAGTTGCTTTTGTTTTTTAATTCCTCTTAGAAGGGTCAAGTCCCTAAGTTGTAGGGGAAGATATACAAGTGACTATGATGTTAAAACAAAAGATATCAATGAAACTTATTTAAAAATAAGAAAGTAAATATATTCTCAGTTTTTCTCAGCTCTAAATATATTTTCTCCAGTCCATGCACCCAAACTCAGTATTTCTACCCCATAGCCAGACTCACCAGTAGGAAAATTAATGTAGTAATGTATTTGGCTTTTTTTTTTTTTTTATAAGCCCAGTGGGTCCATTTTTAGGGCTGTTTTGGAGGCAGATGTGGTTCATTTTTTCAGGAACGGGAAGGATGTTGAATAGATGTGTCCAATTTCTATGCTTTGGGCTACAGGAATTATAATAGTTTTTTTTTTTACAATTTATTTGAAATAATATTATTTTCAATTATCAAAAATCTACCATCTCACCTGCCAGGCTCCTGCCCTAAGAAAAACAAAAGCTGTTACAAATACATATGGTCAATCTAAACAAATTTCTTCATTAGCGATATCCAAAATACTATTTGTCTTATTCTTCACAGAGACCTTCTCCTCTCTGTCAGTTGGTAGGTAGCATGTTTCACCATGAGTCCTTTGGATTCATGGTTGGTCATTACACTGATAAGAATTCCTAATTCTTTAGAAGTTGTTTGCCCTTTACCATATTGTTGTCCTGTATAAATTGTTTTCATATCATTCACTTCACTCTGCATCAATTCATACAAATCTTCCCAGGTTTCTCTGAAAATATTGCCTTCTTCTCTCTCTCAAAGTTATTCATTCTTTCATTCCACATAAAAGTTTCTGTGTTCCCTGCCTCTTCTCCAACAGAAACACATTCTTGTGTAACACTGCCAATGCAACAAACATTTGTTGACCAATGTGAAAAGCAGAAAAGATTTCCTTGCTCCTCTTTTCCCTCACAGAATGATTAGAGATCTTAAAGTATGGTCTGTTCTCAATTATTCATGGAAATGGAGCCAGTGGAGAAGAAAACAAGAGCGGGGTAAGAGATCCTGGATAATCTTTAAATGATGACAAACTATGGATAATCCAAAAATCTAATTGCAGTCATTAGTCTCAACCTTCTTTGCTGCCAACCTTTTACTAGGACTGTTAACACTTCACCCTGGTCTGCCCTCTGGAAGTACTTGAAGACAGTGTAATTGGCAGATGACAGGCCTCAGGAGCAGGAGCAGGAGCAGCAGGAGTTTGTAGGACCTGAATAGTCCCACAAACCGGAGATGCTCCCCACCACCAGACTCCATAGATCTGGCTGTAAATGAAGCTTTAAAAAAAATCAAATGATGTAACATATGTAATATTTGTAAACCTTAAAACACATTACACATGTTAACCGCTGCAAATATTATTGTTATTACCACTCACCTGACTTCTTTAAAGTGCCTTTAGTGAAAGAACCTCTGTTTTTCAAGGATATTTTAGAAATTTCTGGTCATTTGAAGGTTAGCCATTGCCTCAATCCCTTCCAAGTAAAGAATGAACTTTGGTTTTTATGGAGCTTGTGCCCTTCTGCTTCTTACATTTTCCTGTCTGAATTGTCCCAGGTTTTTATCATTAGGAACATAAAGAAATAGGCACCTGGGTGGATTTGTGTGTTGATTTTGTTCCTCACTTGAAGTTAAATTTTTATTGAGGATATCTTTTAGTTACTATGGAAATGATTAAAGCAAGGTTAGGGGTGGCTCCATAGACTTAGTCATGGAAACTACAACTTTACAACATTAAAGTATCTATCACCCTTCCTCTTTTACTTGTTCACTGAGACCTTTCCAATTTAGGATCCTTACTACTTGTCATCCCAATTCATTAAAATCCTTTTTGAGCTAATCATGATTTTCCCTCCATGCTTCTTTCCAGATATTCAGTTAACTTTTCTTTCTGTGTCACAGAGATCCTAAAGGTTCTGATAGATTTAAATGTTATCTATTTTATTTATTTATTTAAATGTTTATTTAGATATTATCTATTATCTCTGATAGATAAAATCTGATAGATTTCAGGTCTGTGACTTTGAATGGGGGAAGAAAATTACATCTCTATTTTCACTAGCCTCTAACTGAAATTTAGCATTTCCTTCAATTATTTAAAAACATTATTCCAAGAAAGAGTTCATAGGTTTTACCAGACTGCCAAACAGGTCCATGACACAAAGGTTAAGAACCCCTGCTCTATCACTTCTGTGCATTTTGATCTTACTTAGTGAAAGAACTTTCTCTGAGGACCTTGCCCTCTAGGATATATCCCTTTTGTACATCTTCGTTTTCTGTCTCTAAAGATCCAGACTGAAAGCCTCTTTCCTTCCCCCTTGGCTCAGTGCCTCTTAATGTGTGTCTCCCTCTCCTGTCATTTATTATTTAGCTCTGTAAAGTGTTTTGAGTTCAGTCTGTGTGAAGGATAAATCGGAAGGCAGACAACAGACTGTGAATGCAGTGCCTAGACACATGATCTGCTTGACAAGCAATGCAGTTACAAATGGGTTGTGAGTTAAATTCCAGTGAGTGGCAGCACCATTATTCATCAAGATTTCACCCTCTGTTTTAGTCTGTTTATATCAAAGAAATGTGTTGTGTTGGGATATTTTTTTGAAAGGGATGGGAGTGTGTTAGTTTGACTTAAAATTAGTTTTACTTTAAATGTTAGACATAATGAAGCAACAAGCATTTCTTCAGCTGCAACATCAGAGGACACAGAGTAGGAAAAAAAGGAGAAATTGAGAACATAAATTGGGTATTAGCTGTAACTTTCTGAAAATACAGAGTCTCCTATTTGTTTTAATTACAATTAAATACAGAAATTAGGGAGGGAAAAGATGGTAAAGAATGAGAGCATGATTTAAGAGTAATTGTGAATACTCATAAAAGATCTTCCTCTCATTGTGATTTTCTTTCATGACTTAGCAAATAAAGTGGCCAGCAAGTGGAAAGGAACCAGGAAATTAATCAGATGGATTCAGTGGCTGCTTGATTTGAATATTTGAAAGTCATACATATCTACATTTTTATGTGCATACATATCTCCATATATTATGTGTATACATATCTACATTTTTATGACTTGTCACAAGTTTTTATTTGTTTTTGTTTTGTTTGTTTTGGGTTTTGTTTTTACGTTTGATTAGAAAACATTTTTATTTTTTCTATAAAAAATAATATTGAAAGCTGTGAATTAGGTATAATTTCGAGAGGCTACTTAAAAGTTTGATTCCTTTTGACTGGGAATTCTTAATCTTTTTTCTCTCATGGGCTCCTTTGGCTTTCTAGTAAGGTCCATGAAGCCCTTCTTAGAATGATGGTGCTTTTAAATAATTGAAGGAAAAGTTAAATTTCCATTAAAGGTTAGTGAAAATATAGATTTTTTTTTCCTGGTCCTGTGCCCTCTTGAAATCTATCCATGGACCCCAGGTTTAGAAGCCCTGTTCTAGTTGGAAGGAAACCACTTTTCAGATTTCCCAGAGGATTTTTTTTTTCCTGACTGTATTCTCCTATTGGTTATCCCATTATGATAATTAGTTTTCAGATCTTTGAAAACCTAGGGCTTTGCTGTCTTCTTTGATATATCCCTCTTGTGTTATTTGCTTTTTGTTCTGGGATCTCAAATCATTCCTTAAGCTATTGCTATTCCCATTCCACTGCCAGGGAAACTGAGATTTTCACTGATCCCTCCCCTCTTCCCCCCCCCCCCCAAAAAAAAAAATGAGCGGATATCTCCAGATTATAGAATCAGGCTAAAGGTTGAAGAATCCTGACTTCTGCTTAAACTTTTATTGTATAGTGTATATATTCCCTAATCTAGAGTAATCAACAGGACCTGCCTGATTGAAATACAGGAACTCTAGCCATTTGATACTCATGTTGAGCATAGAAATTCTGGGACTAGGGAGCCAAACTGGTCTCTAGTAAAGAATCAGCAGTAAGGATTTTTTTTTTCCAGAGACGATAGCTACTTTCTAAAATTGGCCTTGGTCTTTGCATTTATTTTTCACATCCATGTTATGGTTCCAGAAAGTGTTAAAATCTTCACATGTTTAAAACAAACAAACCAGAAAACCTTCTTGTCCTGAGGCTGTGTGAAGAAGAATGAAGCTCTCATTCTCCTAGTACCCAATCATCAGCTTGAGCTAGCTGCTCCTAGGAACAGAATTTATTGAAGCAATTCATCCTGGCTAAATGTGGTATAAATCTGTGTACACGTATGTACATACAGGCACTATTCCATTACAGCGGTGCTGTGGCATCGGTTTCCCTCCAGAGTTAGACCCTGTTCCTATCACACTGAAAGATGACCAAGAAACCATTTCTATTTCATCTGGCACCCCACATTTTAAAGCTCCTATTTGTTGTGTGATTTACTGACCGGACAGCCCAAAAGCCTGGTTTCACCCAGAGTGAGTTTTAAGAGTATAAGAAAGATGTTATTCAGCTATCCTCTGATATTTAAACTGGGCTTCATGGTTAGGAAACTGTCAAATGTTGAGCTTTAACACTTGAACCTGCCTGAATCTGACATGACATTTTGGTTCTACCTCAAATTAAAAATTTGAGACCTAGTTCTGTGGCCCTTCCTATATACATTTTTAGTTTGAGGTTTAATTCTTTCTTTTCCTCCTTCCCTTCCTCTCTCCCTTCTTGGCTTGCTTGCTTCCTTCCTACCCAAATTCCATTTTCTTGTCTTTTTCTTTTATGGGAACATCCCTGAATACTTCCTTTGAGAGCTTACTCTAATATATTTCTTGTTCCTCTTTTTGCTCCCTCACCCTTTCAAAATAGTTTCCATCCTTTTCAGATCTATTCCAGTACAGGTTGCCCTTCCAGCTTCAGCCTATCTTCGCCTCAGTTGCTTAGTTCTTTGCTAGGATATAAAGAAACCTCACCAATACTTGGAGATTACACTTGCTGCTCTTTGGCAGTTTGGGAATTTCAACCAACTTTTCAAAGGGCTCAATTTAAATACTTTTTTAAAGGAAAGAGAAGCAGAAACTCTTATTAGCCATGTTAGCTTCTTCTAAGGAGCAGAGGGGACATTGGTGATTCCTTTTAGGGCCATTTTGGTTCTCCCCTGCAGCAGCACACATCTGTTGGCTTCAGTAGAGTCGCCCAGGAACTCTGGCCAGGAGCAGCACAAACAGCCGGAACATATTTGCCCAGTAAACCCCCAAAGAAATGACATTTGTTTTATTGCTGCTTTTTAAAACCCAGCCATAAATAGAATGGGGGTGGGGGTGGTACAGATATTTCTTGATTTGACATAGACAATTGGTAGGGGGAGAGGGAGGCTCCCAATGGGGAGGAAAGGTTTTTGTTTTTATTTTGTATTAATGAAAATAATTTCCCACGCAGCCCAATAGGATGGGTGCTTTGTTTTCCTTGGCAATAATCTGGGATAAACAGCCCTTGCCAACAGCCTGGTAGTTTATACACCGGGGAGCCAGATTATGGCCTTGTAAAATGGAGCACCCCTCCTATAATCCCTTAATTAATTAAATGACAAATTTTGGTCTTCTCCAGGTCAGAAATATGGCTTGTGCATCAGGCACTCTGCGGATTTATCGACATGGGAAACTGCACGGGTTGTAATTCAGCAGGCTGAGGAGAGGGAGAGTGTGTGTGTGTGTTTTATGTTCTATGTTTGAAAGAGGGAAATTTTTTAAAAGGCTAAAAATTCTTTGACCCTTTAAACCTAAATTTTCCTAATCTTCAGTTTAGGCACCTAACACATGCCACATGCCTAGCAGGTTCTGGGAGCCCCCCAAAGTAGCCTGTGTTTTGATAGATTACATTCCTAGCTACAACACCTGCTTCTAGGGTTGATATTTTTGCAATACTTTTTTTTTTTTTGCCCCAGTGTATTTAAAATAACTTTTTCCCCTCCTTCCCCCTCCCCAGCTCCGCTCAGCTATATGAAATATGGGAGACGACAGACCGTTTGTGTGCAATGCCCCGGGCTGTGGACAGGTACGTTTACAATATACTTTATTGTGAATGTCTCGTTGTGAATCAAAGTGGCTGTTTTATCACTAAGGCAAAGAGTTTAAAGCCGGTATTTTACGTGATCACTGGAGGTAATCAGATCAGAGGATTTGCAGTGTGTAAATCCAAGTTATGAGGAAGTGTAGGCACTCTACTGTAATGAAATCTGCCTTGCTTTCTTCCATATTATTATTCTACTGGTGTTTGTTTCCCAACACAGGGCAAGGAAGAAACATTGCCCTCCCCTTAAGCTTCTGAGACTGCCCATCTGAATACAAAGAGAGTTTGGACATTTCAAAGACATCTTTCCTCTCTCTACCCCTTAACAGATACATAAGACTACCTAGCATTTTCTAAGAGGCAGCTGAGAATGAAGCTATCATTTGTGAACCCCAAAATAGTACTGTCTATTTTAAGCTCATAAATTTGGGGGAGGGCGTAACCGTGACTTTTTTTTGTGTAAGCTTGAATTGAACCATTAGTGAAAGGAATCTAGCATAGTCATCAAGGGTTTGTATACATAACATTATATACAGCCTATAGTGTTGCTCAGCCATTTTCTAGCCAAGCCCAGAACACATTTTGTGCAAGTGCCCACTTACCACATAATAATGTAAAATATGCCTAAGTTGTGATGTTTTGATCTATACTTTTTTGAAAAGTGATTTGAGTTTTAGAATACTTTTGTTTCAAGATCATATTTTAGGTAATTTTTTCTGTTCTTTATTTTTTACCTATGCTTCTCTCATGTTCCACAAAAGGATAAGGAAAGAGAAACAAAGACCTCCCAAAACCCCTCTTATGTGTCTTAGCTCTATTAAATAATACATGTACCAAGGAAGACCAAGTTCCAGACACGTAAATATGCAGCTAGGGTATCAGTAGTTGAAGAACTTTAACTCATTTAGGGATTGGAGCACTATTTTGTTCAGTACACCAGTATCGATTTCTTTCCCTGAAAAAGCTGTCAATTCAGACTTTGGGGGCATTGTTTTCCATGGCATTATATTTTTAGTTTATAGTCTACAATTCTATAATTCATTGGGAGGAACTTGAGTTTGCTTCATGGCAATTAACTTTATAACCAATACTTCATTCATAAAGCAAGTAATACTTATTTTAATTATCTCAAGCTCCACTCAGTTCCTCTTAACCTTTCCTCAGAGAGCAAAAGTTTAACATGGTCAAATACTGTGGTGGTGCTTCTTAACCTGTTGCTACAGGTTAAGATATAATGGTATAAGGGCAGCTAGGTGGCGCAGTGAGTAAAGCGGCAGCCCGGAGTTGGGAGGGCCCAAGTTCAGTTCTGGCCTCAGACACTTAACACCCACACAAAAAAACTAGCTGTGTAACCTTGGACAAGTTACTAAACCCCAATTGCCCTCCAAAAGGCAAAAAAAAAAAAGATATAATGGTATAGAGAAACTTTTTCTGTTTTCTTTATACCCTGCTTAAAAATAATGGTAACTTGGATTTATGTGGTGCTTCAAAGTTTACTGAGCTCTTTTACACCTAGTATCTCATTTGATTCTCACAGCTCTGTAAGATACAGATTTCGTTATCCCCTTTCACAGATGAGGAAGTTTAGCCCTAGAGAAGATACATGACTTGCCTGTGATCATAAGTAATAATTACCTAAGGTATAGAATCCAAACCTAGGTCTCTTCTGATTCCAGTTGGGTCTAATGGTTCCATTATAACACACTGTTAGAATGTATACCAAATCATATATGAATTTGAAAATATCTTTTTCCTCTGCTCTTCTGAATTTAAAATTTACCCCTTTTGGACTGTAAGTTTATTCTTACAGTTTTAATACCTAATTTTCTGCAGTTACATAGCTTCTATATTAAATTTGGAGCAAAGAGATTCTGTAGTATGTCTTGGTTTTTCTAAACTAAAAAGATGATGGAGTGCTTCAGACTCTATAATAGTTACCTTGGTGGCTTTCTTGGCAAAATTCTAGAGCATATTATTAACAAGATGGTTTGTGACCAGTTAGAAAGTAGTGATAATCATTAAGAGCCAGCATAGGTTCTAACCTTTTCATTATTTCTTTTTTGATAGGTCCATTAGACTAGATCAGGAGATTGTCATGGACACAGTTTACATGGATTTTAGCAAAGCATTTGACAAAGACTCAAATTATTCTTGTGAATAAGATGGAGAGACATAGCCTAGGTTATAATACAGTTAGGGGGATTTAGAACTGCTTGAATGCTAGAACTGCTTAGAACTGACCCAAAGAGTAGTGATTAATGAAATGAATCTCAACCTGGAAGGAGGTAACTGCCCCTCAGATCTGTCCTGGGCCCTGTTCAGCTCACCATTTCTTTTTTTTTTTTATTAAGTTAATTTATTTCTTTTTAGTTTTCAACATTCACTTCCATGAGTTTTAAGTTTTCTCCTCCTCCCCAGGACAGCATGCATTCTGATATATATATATATATACATTCCTATTAAACATATTCTCACATTAGTCGTGTTGTATAGAAGAATTATAACGAATAGAAGAAACCATGAGAAAGAAAAACAAACCAAAAATAAATAGTCTGCTTTGCTTTGCATTTAGATTCCATAGTCTTTCTCTGTATGTAGATGGCATTTTCCATCATGAGTTCTTTGGAATTATTTTAGGTCTTTTCATTGCTTAGAAGGGCTACGTCTATCAAAATCAGTCATCGCACACTGTGGCTGTTACTGTATACAATGTTTTCCTGGTTCTCCTCGGTTCACTCAGCATCAGTTCGTATAAGTCTTCCAGATTTTTCTGAAGTCTTTCTGTTCATTATTTCTTATATTGGCTCATCATTTCTGTAGCTGTTTTAGAGTGAAGGCATACTTATCAAATTTGCAGATAAGGTAGGAGGGATGATTGGAGGTTAGAATGTTAAACCAAATAATAAAATGTGGGAAGCAACAGATTGTATGAAAAAAAAAAGCATATGACTGACTCCTAAATCTATATGCCTAGCCATAATCTTCTCATAAACACCTGTCTTTCCTCACCTACCTTCTGGGCCTCTCCTGAAAATTCAAACTTTGCATATCTAAAAGGATTATTTTCTCCTTTTAATTCAGTCCTCCTCAAAATCCTGTTTCTGTATGACTCACTGCATCTTTTCAGGAAAATCTGGTTTACAGCCTCCAACTTTGAGGTCATCTTCAGTTCTTCCTTCTACCTCACACTGTTTCCAAATCTTGATTGTTTTTTTTCTACTTTAATGACTCTTGCCCTGTTCTCTTCTCTTCATTCACACAACCACTATCCTAGTTCATCTTCTCTCCCCTGGACAAGACTTAAAATTGATCTTCCAGTTCTGCCTTCCCTCTCTAATTTGTTCTCTCCTCAATTGACAAAGTAATCTTCCTAAAACATAAGTCTGACTGTGTCACTCCCTTGCTTAATAACCTTTAGTGGCTTTAAGTTGCCTCTGTGATAAAATAAAAACTCCTCATCTTGGTGTCCAAAACTCTTCACAATCTGGCTTCAGCCTACTTTTCCAGGCTTATGACCTATTAATTCTTCTTACCCACTCTGGTTTGTAGCCAGACTGACCTACTTACTGCTCTTCAAATGGCACCCAGTCTTTACCACTGTGCAGAGGCTACCCTCATCGCAGGAATGAACTACTTCCTAACCTTTTCCTTTTAGATTTCCTAGCTTCCATAAAGCTAGCTCATATGCCATTTCCCTTAGTTATTAGTTCTCCTTTCTCTTGGAATTATCATTTGGAAGGCAGTGTAGTATAGTGAATAAAATGCTAGCCTTGGAGTCACGAAGACCTTATGTTCACAGCCTTGTACCTCTGATACTTACTGTTTGACCCTGGGCATAGTAACCTCTTTCACCCTTAGTTTCTTTATCTGTAAAATGAGGATAATTATAACTGGATCTCACAATGCTATTGTGAAACTCAAATGAAATAATGGGCATAAAGTGTTTTGCAAGCCTTAAATGCCAGTTTAACTTAACTTTATGCCAGTTATTGTTAGTATCATGGATGTATTTATTTGTTCACAAATATTTCCCTAGTAGAATATAAACCCTTTAAGAACAAGGACTGATTTTCTTTTTATCCTTGTACCTCAGGCACCTGGCACACAGTGCTTTGAACACTTTTTTCTCTTTTTTGATCTGGACCTATGACCTTATTAGCCACATATAGGGTCACAAAACCAGTCTGTGTTTGAGGCAGGAGGCCACCTCCATCTACTGCTGTGCCTTTCACATAGTAGGGGATTAATTCATGTTTATTGGATTAAACTCATGAACTCTACACTTTCCACAGCCAGGACTTGGTGTTCTATCCCTACTATTCCATGAATTCTCACAAACTGGTTCTCAGGCTTAGAATGCATTCTTTCCTCGTTTTCACTTTTTAAAACAGTTGCCTTCTTTCAGAGCTCTCCTCAGATTCCCCCTCCTCTGTTTGGCCTTGCCTGGTGCCCCCAGCTCCTAGTGCTCTTGTCTTCCTTGAATTGCTTTGTATTCTACTTCTCTGTGTATATGCTGTGTCCTAGAGTAGAATGGAATCGCCTTCTGGGCCAGGATTGTTTCTTTGTATCTCCTACTCATTGCTTTTCATATAATAAGCATTTACTAAATGTCTGTCCAAGTGAAGTAGAAGTTTGAGCCTGCTATGTGACATGTCCTCCAGAATAGCTCAGGATATCATAGGCTGAATTATGGAAAGGGGCGGGGGGGAGTCAATCATGCAGGGAATAGTGGAATTATTTCTGGGTTCTTCATTTTAGAGAAGACACAGACAGATTGGAATAGGTCCAGAGAAGGGTGATCAGGGTGAGAAGAGGACTGGAAACCAAGGCTTGTGCCTCAGAGTCAAGATGACTTAGTTGCCTTGACAGAGGAAGTTTGTGATTAGGTAGCTCCCAAGGAGGAAGGTCCTTTACAGATTGATGCCTTTGCAGCTCAGAATTTTAGAAAGTTGTCTGGAGGTGTGGGGCCAGTCTGTGACAGAGACAGGATTTGAATACAGGTCTTCTGATACCTGGCCAGCTCTTACCGGCTGTACAATGTATATTAAACCTCTCTCACACACACACAAAACCCCTAAATAATAAAACAGAAACTAGGTACACAAGGCAAAGCAAGACCCAACCTTTTTGGAGGGTTGATAGAACTGATTTAGGCAAGGACCAATTCTGATTGAAAAGAATGGAAACAATTGAAAATCAATGTTAAAAAAACATTTTTTATTTTTATTTATTTTTTTGCTTTTTGGAGGGCAATTGGGATGAAGTGACTTACCCAAGGTTTTTGTGTGTGTATGTGTTAAGTGTCTGAGGTCGGATTTGAACCCAGGTTCTCCGGACTCCAGGACTGGTGCTCTATCCATAAAAAAACATTTTTTAAAAGTTAATTTACTGGGGTGGCTAGGTGGCACAGTGAATAGAGCACTGGCCCCTGGAGCACCTGAGTTCAAATCTGGCCTCAGACACTTAACACAAAAAACTACCCTCGTGATGTTGGGCAAGTCACTTAACCCCAATTGCCCTACCTTCCCCCCTCCAAAAAGCAAAAAGAAAAATCTAAAAAAAAAAAAAGTTAATTTATTTTTCCTTTTCAACATTCACTTCCATAAGTTTTAAATTTTCTTCCTCTTCTTCCCTTCCCCGCCTCCCCAAGATACCATGTAATCTGATATAGGTTCTATATATACATTCTTATTAAACATACTTTCACATTAGTCATGTTGTATAGAGGAAGTATAATGAATGGGAGGAACCATGAGAAAGAAAAAAACCAGAACAAAAAAAGAAGAAAATAGTCTGCTTCATTCTGTATTCTCCAGTTCTTTCTCTGGATGTAAATGGAATTTTCCATCGTGAATCCTTTGGAATTGTTTTAAGACCTTGTATTTCTGAGAAGAACCAAGTCTGTCAAAGTCAGTCATCTCACACTGTGGCTGTTACTGTGTACAGTGTTCTCCTGGTTCTTCTCATTTCACTCAGCATCAGTTCATATTAGTCTTTCCAGCTTTTTTTGAAGTCTGCCTGCTCATCATTTCTTATAGCACAACAGTATTCCATTACATTCATATACCACAGCTTATTCAGCCATTCCCCAGTTGATGGGCATCCCCTCAATTTCCAGTTCTTGGCCCTCACAGAAAGAGCTGCTATAAATATTTTTGTGCATGTGGGTCATTTTCCCATTTTTATGATTTCTTTGGGATACAGCCATAGAAGTGGTATGGCTGGGTCAAAGGGTATGCACAGTTTTATAGCCTTTTGGGCATAGTTCCAAATTACTCTCCAGAATGATTGTATAAGCCCACAACTCCACCAATAATGAGTTAGTGTTCCAACTTTCCCTTAATGTTGCAAAATTACAAATGACAAGTTTGATGCCAAAGAAGCGATATAAGAAGACACTACTACTCCTTTGCAAAAATGGTGAGTACAAAGGCATGGAATATTGCATTTGCTGTCACATTTTTTCAGTATATTGATTAGTTTTCCTGCATTTTTTTCTTCCTCTCTTTTTCCTTTTTAAAAAATTCCTATTTTAAGGGGCAGCTAGGTGGCGCAGTGAATAGAGTACCGGCCCTGGAGTAAGGAGGACCTGGGTTTGGATCCGGCCTCAGACACTTAACACCAAAAATAGCTGTGTGACCTTGGGCAAGTCACTTAACCCCAATTGCCCTTCCAAAAAAATTCCTATTTTAAAGAATGGTGCTTAGAGAGAGGAAAGGAAGAGGATATTTGGGGAAGTCTAAACAATATAAAAACAAAAGATTTCAGCAAAAATAAATTTTTTTCTAGAAAAAGAATAGTACTGAAGTTGAGGTCCTGAAAGGCTTTTTCTCACAGACACAAGAGCTTGCTTGTATGTATAAAACAGAGGCTGGCTTTTGTAACTCCTCCTTCCTGTATGCTTTGATCTCTTACCTACCAGTAGTACTGTGCTATTTGGTGCTCGCTCTTCCTATTTCACCACATTGTTTCAAGAATGAATCAATGATGAAGCATTTGTTAAATGCTTACTGTGTGCAAAGTACTGTGCTAAATGCTAGAGATACAAACAGAAAAAGTAAGAGTCCCCCCTCTCAAATTCTAAAAGGAGAGACAACACAGTGGAAAGTTTCAGCTGCAGGTCCTTAGGGTGCTGCAGCAAAGCCTCTGATCTTTCATGTCATTTCCACAGATGAAATCATATCAGTTTCTGATGTTGGACTATTTGGCAGCCCCAAGGACTTTGGTGTTAAGAACTTTTGTTTCTGGGTCATTGGGAGCTGTGGCAGTAAGTCCTGCAGACTGTGCCTCCATATTCATTGCTTCCCAGGCTGATGATGGCTTTGAGGGCTTGGCTGGAGCCATTTGCTATTCCAAAGGCTCTTGAGTTCAGGGTACTTGGCCATCTCTTTCAGGAGAGATGGTATTCAAGGTGGTTTGACTTGGCTGGCTCATGCTGCCCCATCTCTCTCAGCGTTCCTTGCTACTTCAGCTAGGTTGGTTTACCTGCCCTCAGTGTGGCAGTTGGTTGGCAGTTGATCAGGAAGACTGACCCACAGGGGTTGCTTCCCTTGATGAAGACTGTAAGGCTTTGGTTGGAAGTATGACTGGTAATCTGGGGATGCTGCCACTCCTGTACCTATTCTGCCTTTTGGTAGCACTTGGTCAGCAGTTGTTGGTGATGGTGATGAAGAAGGTGGACGACTTTGCTACAATGATTTCTCTCTTCAGTGATAGTTGTAGGAGCTGGGAGCCAGTCTGGTGTTTGGGGAAGATACTGCTGTTCCCAAGTTTCCTTAGTTCAGGGTACTAAACTGTCTCTATCAGGGTGGAGGAAAGATAGTAGTCAGGTGATGGTGGTGGTGGTTTGACTTGCCTGGCACTAGATGCTTTCTGTCTCTCCCTTGGGATATCCTGCTGCTTCAGCTAGGTTGGCTTGCCTGGCCTGTGGGTGTGTCAGCATAGTTGATGAGGATGACTGACTCCTTTTCCACAGGAGCTGCCTCCCAGATGATGGCAGTGGACTGGGCTGTTGTGGAGAAAGTGCTTTGTACCTTTTAAAGAATTATGTAAGTGTAAGCTGTTATCACCAGTAGCCTTCCCTGGCTTCTCTCTCCTGTGCTGTTAATGCTTCACTGGTATTCTGATTGTCACATTTCATTAAAAACTTGCAGGTTGGGCATCAAAGTGATCAAGTGAGTGTGGAACACAAGGACAACTAATTAACCCTCTGTTCTACTCAGATTGCTTATTTCTTGGATGGCAAAGCTCCAAGGGATGTTAGGAAAATAAGTAAATTCATTCTTCTTTCAGAAATTTATATTCAGGTGAGAATATAGTTCCTTGAGTAAACTCTCCTTTAGTTCCTTAGGATTTTCCATTGGCTTACTTCTAGAGATATGAAATAACAAAAGTCTAGCAAAGAATAAAATAAAACCAAGTGTACGGCCCATTCTTTAACCCAAGGACAAGGGTCAGTTTGAAACCATCTCAATCAACATAATCTGAATTCCCTGTCCTAGAAAATATAGCAAAGCACAGAAACCATCTAAGCTCTAGGAGAGGTAGTCTTTAGGTTTAAATAGGTTTAAAGCCTGTTATTCTAGAGGCTATAGAGCATTGGTATCAAATTCCAGTAGAAACAGGGACCACTAAACTGTACATGAGGATCCCTGTGGACCATGTTTGACTTAAAAAAGAACTCATAAACATTTTCTATATTTTATTATATTTTAATTTTATTAAATATTTCCTAATTATATTTTATGTTGAGGCACATTGGGGGTGTTTGACACCTCTGCTGTAGAGGGAAGGAAGACAGAATGAAAGTTTTTAAAACCGCATTTTAAAAAATGAATTAGTTTTAAAATCAAAAGACAAATTGTAAGAGAATCCACAGAATTGACACATTTCTACCCAGCAGTGTTTACTGTCTCTCACTATCCTTTTCTCAGAGTTCTTCCTATTTACCCTTGTATTAAGGAACCACCATAGATTAGTATGGAAAGAAGGTGAGAGGAAAATTTACCTAAAATAGACTAGTAGAGTCTGCTACCCACCATATAATCAAAACTGCTGGGCCTTCAGTGGATACATAAACATGTTTTGGTTGCTAGGTCTTTAATGGCTGTTATTTTTGGATTCTGTTCATGATCTACTTCCCAACAGTAAGTCTAATGTGACACAGCTGAGTTCTAAATGTGCTGCATGTACTTTGAGAAAAGATGCTGCTGAAGGTCGTACAGTCTACATTCTTGTCTTCAAAGACAGGTGATGGGATTTTGTTGTGTGTGCTTTCCTTCCTTGCGTTCTTCCACAGACAGTATCCTCCAAGGCCTTTCATCTCCACAAAGAGGAACTAGGGAGAGCAATAGTCTGGTTAATACCTCTCAGTGGAGTTAGTACCAGGAGTAGTTAATGGAGCTGTCTCCTGAGAATGGAGTACTGTTGTTAAGGCAAACAATAGCCCAGATGCCAGATTGGCAAAGGGTTTGTTGATACTAGACTATGTGAGTTTTTTCAAAATGTGTAGAAGGTGCCATCTATATATAATAACAGACTTTTGATATTGCTTTGCCTCAGTATTATAAAATAGTGGGAATATTATTAGCTCTATGTTGTTTCTGAACCCAGAAAGACTCTTCCCAAAGACTTTTCCCAAAATGTTATCTATGGGAAGTAGCTATTTTAGATTATATTATGTAAAAGTTCCATTATGAATGAAGGCAAGAATTTACAAGTCTTTTTTCTGAAACTAATATTTTATTTGGGCAGTTGATAACGTGAGTGTAGTCCTGTGTCTTTGTTTATTATGCATTCTTCATATGGATAGTTTTTGC
The DNA here is from genome assembly GCF_028583685.1 of Petaurus breviceps papuanus. Taxonomy (NCBI): domain Eukaryota; kingdom Metazoa; phylum Chordata; class Mammalia; order Diprotodontia; family Petauridae; genus Petaurus; species Petaurus breviceps. The sequence goes on along the minus strand of NW_027186342.1, from coordinate 2,007,092 downwards.
ACAATTTAAGTCCAGATTTGACAGGTTGGCAGGTTCTAACAGACGCTTAGCTCCCTGAATTCAGTTATGATCCAGGTCAGGCAACTTTGAACGGACATTCTGACCCTCTGGTTGTTTGTCATGCTTAAAGCTTGGAGTACTTATGAAAGACACTGCCAACGTATTGCTGAGACCTGTCTGCTTCTCTGAATATAGGAGCACATTTCTCACTTGCAACAGGCCTCTGAGGAGATGCCACTGATGGACTATTATTAGTATTAGCCCATTACCAGTCATAGAACAAAGGGTTTCTGTCACAACCATTCTACATCATTCAACTTGCCATTGTCTTTTAATAAGGGCAAAATCCTGATTGACCTTTTGTATTGTTGCTTATGCTCAGACTTGACATGGTCTCTTTTTCCCTAAGGACGTCTACCACCTGATCTTTTCTACAGAGTGACCTCAGGGTAATTTGGAAACAGACTGGGGTCCTATCAATAGCTGTACCATGAAATATGTCAGATCACAGCCCTCTAGACTTCTCTTTGCCTCTTCCAAGGCCAAGAACAATGATTGTAGCAGTGGGATAGGGGGTAGCTTGTTGTACACCTTACCTTGTCATATAATAGGAATAATGTTTATGGTACCGTAGTCCTGGCTTCACTTGGCATTTAACCAACCTCCAAACCCATTTATTGCTTCGTATACTCTGCCACTATGAACATCATCCCCTAAATCTCTATTGCTTTGTAATATACGAAGCAACAAATATCACCTATGATTGGTTAAATTCTGTTATGCCACAAAGGTATATGTTTTATAGCCTGTATAACACAGACCCATAGAGATGATCCCCATTATCCTAGACCCTTTGAAGTTTCCACAGCCTCCTTTCCTGCCATTGAGTGGGGCAAAGTAGTGCTGTGGGATTGTAAATACGAAATTCTGTCCTTTTAGCAAATTTCCCCTGGCATGGTTAAATAACAGCAAAGAAGCCTGATTTGGAGCCTATTCTTAATTTCTTATGTTAGACTCTTTAAATTGAGTAGCACAGAAGGAAAGAAATAGTTTTGCTGAATGAATGCTGTTTGTGACAGTGTAAGGTCAGCATTAGGATCTGGAAGCCAGATTAATTTTTCAGATTTCACATAAAGAAAAACAAAAGAGTGGGAAGAGGCAATATATTGTAATGGAGCATTAGTTCCTATTTCTAGGTAGAACCCTAAATAAATTGGAACGATTCAAAGATGGAACCCTGTCCCTGTCCTCTTTGGTGATGTGAACTTCAAGTTATCATTTATTGTCAATAAAATATGTATAGGAATGAGTGGGTGAGATCACAGGAATAATAGTGGATGCCACAAGGAATGCACATGAACCTGACGTTGGAAATTTGTCAAACCCTGATGTAAGCAGTGTTTATAGACTTTGACAGGTGAGAGCAGTTTCCACCAAGCAAAAGTAAGCCTTCTTTCCCTACCTTCTCCTTCCCCTCCCCCCAAGAGTTTTTTTTTTTTAAACCATCGCACATTTCAAATCTTTTATTTAATAATTCATGTTCTATTCAATAATTCATTCAGCCCCCATCTGGTAAGAGTGTTTGCATGCTGCCAGGCAGCTGAAAATATACTGTGTTATACTCGATTAGGCCAAATGTTAACCTTATTTTTCTGTGATAATATGTTGTGTTGGTGCAGCACCTTTCTGGAGCACACAGAATGTTCTGTAGATATCTTTTTTAAAAGTTACTGATTTTTTAATTGCTTTTATATCACCTACATTCCCCAGTGTGTCACTCCTCTCTCATCCTTACAGAGAGCCATCCTTTATTAACAAATTTTAAAAAGGAAAAAAAAGTCGAGCAAAGGTAATGAATATATTTTAAAAAATCTTATATGTTCTGTGTTCCACATGTGTACCCACTTCCCCTTTCTTACCTACCCCCCCCCCAAAAAAAAAGACAGATACCTTCTCATCCTCCTTTATTGGGAACTAACTTTTCATAATGTTTTCAAAATGAATTTGCTTTCATTTGCTTTTCTCTTTCCATTTACATAGTTGTAGGCATTATCTATATTGTTTTCTTGGTTCTTCCCTTCACATTGCATCAGTTCATATAAATCATTATAGTCATCCTTTCTTACAGCATAATAATATTCTACTTGTTTAACTATTCCCTAGTTTGAAGGGCATTGCAGATATCTCTTCAATTTTCATTCTTACTGTGATAGACATAGACAATGCTGGTCTTCATCATGTAGATGAGATAGTGAGTGGGATGGGGAAAACTAATAGATGGTTAGCAATGCCTAAGGTAGCCAGTGATTTCAGAAGCAGAACAAGAGACAGGACCCAAGTTTTTTTTTTTTTTTTTGTCTTCCAGTGCAGTAGTTTTGCCATTTGACCTTTGGGACTTCTAGTGGGATTATGGGAACAGAGATTTAATGTTCTATAGAATGTAATTTATTTTTGAGGGTCAGATATTTAGCAAATTATGTGGATTTTTCTTAGTCCTTACTCTTCCCTGCAAGGTTATAGGTAGCTATTTAAATCATGCCCAGGAAATGAAGGATCAATGTTCTAGTTCATGATCAAGAACTCTGAAATTACTTTATCTAATCACTTTCTAATATTTTGCTCCTTTTATGCCACTTTTCTGTCCCCGTTACTATAAATTGAAACTCCTCTCTTTATAAATAGGTAACTTTCCTTCCTTGTCAAATTTGGTCATCTTTTTTCAGTCCTCATCCTTCCTAACCTCTCTACAGCATTTGATACTGCTGACCACACTTTCTTAACGGATCTCTAGTTTTTCATAACACTGCTCTACTTTAGTTCTCCTGCCTGTCTGGACCTCTTAGTCTCCCTTGTTGGATCATCATCCTCCATGTCACACCCACTAATTATGGGTATACCCATAAGGTTTTATTGCAGGCATCATTTCTCTTTACATTCTTTCACTTGGTGACATCATCAGCTCCATATGTCCAGTTATTATCTCTAAGCAGAGGAATTCCCAGTCTACTTCTATAATCCTGCTCTCTTACCTGAGCTCCAGTCCACATAACAAACTGCCTGTTGGACATTTCAAACTGAATATTTTACACGTTTTTCAAACTCAGCATCAAAAACAGAACTTATCTTTCCCTCAAACCTGTGCCTTTCCAGATCTTCCTGATAGTCTTAAGGACATTTGAGACATTTCAATGACGTTTCATCCCTCTAGTCTTTCCTCCTTCACCCCACGTAGCTAACCAGTTACCAAATCTTATTGATTCCTTTTCCACATTATCTCTCACATATGTCCCCTTCTTTCCACTTATAAAATCACCACCCTACGTTAGGCTTTCATAACCTCTTGCTCCAGCTATTGCAATGGTCTTCTAATTAGTGTCTCTGTCTCAAATTCCTTTCACTCCAGTCTATCCTCCATACCAAAATGGTTTTCCTAAAGTGCAAAACAATACACAATAATTCTAGTAGTTCCCTCTTACCTCTAGGATCCATTATAAACTCTGGTATTTAAAGCTTTTCACACCCTGGCCTTCTGCCTCTGTAGTCTTCCTACACACTATTTCCTATACACATTCTACTTTTTTGTTTCTCACACAGAACACTTAATCACCTGACCTTGTCCCCTTTTCACTGGCTGTCCCCTGTGCCTAGGAGCCCTCTCTCTTTACCTCTGCCTCTTTGAATCCCTGGTTTTCCTTTAAAACACAATTTGTGCCACTTTATACATGAAGCATTTCCTGAAACACCCCCATCCTTCAGCCTCCCTGAAGCTGTTAATATTCTCCCTCCCAAAATTTTCTTGATTTCATTTTGTTATACACTATCTGCATGACTATGTTGCCTCCTCCCTTAGAATATTAGCTCCCTGAGGGCAAACTTTGTGTATCCCCAGTGCACAAGCCTGTAACAAAATGTTTGTAGCTTGCCTGTTTGCTTTACCCAGTATCTGTGGGTAAAGCAGAGTATTTTGAGAGTGACCCCCCAAAACTATTTTCATCAGTGATTTCCTGATAAAAAAAAGATAAAATTCCATTATTTATTTTTCCCAAATTTTCTACCAGTAGAGGGGGTGTTTCCCGTCTCCTTTTTCCAGTACACCAAATTTCTAAAGTTACCTACCAGATCTGTTATCCTCTCCCACTTTTTCTACTTTTACAAAATCCTGGATCAGCCAAGTTTACTTATGTGATACCTGCATCCTTAAATCGGTTCTTCATACCTTTTTTTTTTTTAGTCAAACATAATCTTCCAGCTGATGTAGCAGATTAAAAAATGGCCAGTATGCTTCCTTTGCCTGGTTAGCATTGTTTCCTTAATGCAGATTGACTTGCTCAGCAGTAATGTTTTGTCTGCAGCCCTTGTTAGAAGCTCTCTGTATGTGGATTCATAACACATCTGTGTGTGTGTCTACAGCACTGTATAAATAATAATAAGTAATCACCAGATGGCCCGTAACTGCTCCTCTGGACCCGCCAGGTCTCTTGAAGCTGTTAGTAAAGTCTTTTGGCGTTTTGCTGGGGAAAACTTGTCATAGATTTATCTGTGAAAAAATTCAAACTCACAACTGGGTGTTTAGGGCTAGCTATTGCTGCCTGTGTTGTAAATATTTAACAGGCTTAGCACAGTGACAAGTAAAAGCACCATTACCACCCACATACAGTGACTGCAGAGCTCTTCTCAGCCATTTGGAAAGGAGAAGGGGGAGGGTAGAGAAGAGAAAAAATAGATTATTTTACTGATTAAAAAAAAGAAAATTTAATTTTAAAAATTTTGTAAGAATAAGCTATTCCCCATTAGAGAAATTATCAAAAGATAGTTTTTGAAGGAATCCAAGCTGTCAATGACCATGTAAAAAAAATGCTCTAAATCACCAGTAATTAGGGAAATGTAAATTAAAACCACTCTGAGTTTCCACCTCACAACCATTACATTGGCAACATTGACCCCAAAAAATGGCAACTGTTGGAGGGGGAACCTATGTGAAAAGGCTCTTTCATATTCTCATGATAGTACTGTGAATTTGTCTACCTATTTTAGAAAAGAGTTGGAACTATGCCTCAAAAGTTACTAAACTGTTTGTACCTTTGGACTAAACATTACCACTAGTAGGTCTATACCCTCATTTCATCCAAAAGAGAAATACTAAATAGAAATTCAAGAGTAATCAGTTGGCATGATTCTGTTTGTTTCAATGTCTTTTGCATATCTATATACCCCACGGTGGATTTTTTTTAAAAAGGAAAAGAACTTATAAATACAAATATATTATAGCAGTTCTTTTCATAATAACCAAAAATAGGTAACTAAAGAGGCTATCCTTTTATTGGAGAATATTGACTAAACAAAATATGTCATATGAATGTAATGGAACATTATTGCACCATAAGAAATGCCAAGACAGATAATTTCAGGGGAAACTAGAGAGACCTCTGTGAACTGATGCAGAGTGAAGTGAGCAGAGCTTGGAGAACATTTTATGCAATAACAACGTAACAGACTCTAGAATTCTGATCAATGTGTTGATAAAGCATGAGTCCAGAAAACTGAAGATGAAATATTCCACTTACCTCCTGCCAGAGAGGGGATAGACTCATGATGCAAAATGAGATGTATATTTCTTGGAAATGGGCAAATATGTGGGAATTTATTTTGCTGAACTGTGCATATTTGTTAGAATGGTTTTGTTTTTCTTGTCTCCCCAATCCCTGGTAGGAGATTGGTAGGAGGAAGAGAAAAGATTTTTGTTGATTGAAAAAAATTAAATTTTAAAAAATAGAAGAAAAACCAGTTAAGTATATATTGTGAATAAGGTGCAAGTGATCCTCCATGGAAGACCATTGTAAGGTGAAGAAAGAGAACTTTAGCATTCAACTCAAGAAAATATGACTTTTAATAAACTTAAACTTTTTAACCATGTGCCAGTGGCTTATATAAAATATTCACCCTCTTTTAAATTGAGCTAAATAATGAAAACCAAGGCATTTTTTTTTCACCTGTAGTTTGGTTAGAGCCAGGTTTCTGCATCTTTACACCCAAATTACAAATACTTTTGAAAAAAAGGTTGCAAATAAAAGCATGCACTTAACTAGAATAAGGTCCTTGAGTCTCATCTAAAATGTGAAGACATACTCTTTCATGACATATCATGACAAGAGCAAAGATTGCTTTCATTTCTTTCCCTTTTTTCATTGGCATTTTCGTGGCAAGTAGTTGTGGAAGGATTTGGTTTGGGTTTGGTGTTTTTTAACTTTTTTCTTTTGTCTTTTTGGAATTTTCTGTGAAGTATTTAGCGCTTATCTCACTGAATCAACGACTTTGATATCAATACCAAATCTTTATCATTTAAGATATGTTTTGCTCAAACATGACTGAATTTTTTCAGAAACTTAACCCTGTCCTCAATTCCTTCAGTGGTTTCTTTTTTAATAAGTAAAATGAATGTTAAAACAGGAATCGGGTGTCCTAACCCTCTGTCTGTTTAGATTTGGATGTATTTAACCCCGCAGGGACTGCTCTTTAAATCGTAGCACAGTGTCTGTTTTCTTTCCGTCAGGATGTGCAGTAAGCACCTCTCTTTTGAAACCTTGCTTTGGAGAAACAGCATATAAATAAAAAAAACAAATGCTTATCAAGTTTGTACTTATGTGGGATATATGCTTTTTAAACTTCTTGTCTCACAGAGTCATGCTGGGAATTGGGACAAGGAGAGGAAAAGGATTTTTGAGAATCATGGAGAAAATATTAATGCTTCAAGCATTATCCCCTTGCCAGAATGCATTTATGTTTTCATTAAGAATTATTTGATGCAATGGAAAATTTATTTCTAGTAGTCTTTCCAGGTAGGCATCTGTGCTGCAGTTATCATGTGGAAATATTTGGGGATTGAGTAGAAAATGAATGTTAAATTTTGTTTAATTAGCTGTCTTCCCAGGTGAACACCACATGTGTGTCCTAGAGTTGCAGATTCTGCCATTAGATCAAAGAGCTAAACTGATTTCTGCTTAACAAATTGAAATTCCATTAGATAAACTTTTAAATCCTTTTGCTCACACTACTTATGTTGAAGCCTAAGCAAATACAGCTCCATCTTTGGATCACAGGTTGAGTTTGCAAGTGCCAGGGTTGGAAAAACAGAGTTCTTCAAACCATTTGCCTTTAAAAAAAAATCTTCACAAATCTGCTTAGAAATGTGAGATAAAATCTGTAGCCTTGCTCTGTCATTGAAGTCATCAGGGAAGGCAACTTGCTGTGTGCTAGATTGGCTCCCAGCCTGGTAGCCTTCTTTCTCTTTGTTTTTTTTGTTTGTTTGTTTGTTTTGTTTTTTAAAGCAGTTGGGGTTAAGTAACTTGCTCAAGGTTACACGGCCAGTTATTTCTGGGTGTGGTGCTGAGTATCTGAGCCTGGATTTGATCCCCAGGTCATCCCGACACTGGAGCCGGTGCTCTTACTCGCTGAGCCACCTGGCCGCCCCAGTAGCCCTCTTTCTCAAAGACATGACTTCTGCCTTTTCCCCAGGATAACTGTTGGAGTGTAGAAGGGATATCAGTTTCTTGTTCTCACAGACCAGTTTCTTAGTTTTAGGCACTTACCTCCCAGACTGTCATGTAGATTGGTGCCTGTACAACATGCTCATGAACTTGGTTCTTAAAAGCTCTGCTTTTTTACTCACGGACAAAGACAGGATGTTACTGGCCAAATGGGCCTGAGCTTCACTGCTAGCATGTTCGCTGAAGAGCTCAGTGCAAGCATCTTGGTCTTCTCCCCTCTCCTTCTTTGAAAGATAAAACATTTGGTTAATTTTGGGCATGTCAGTCACTTAAATGTTGCTGTTAGAGGCTTCTCCTCCTCCTCACCAGTCTTCACATTTAGATCACACACTCCTCCAAGCTGCATCTTGCTCGTTTATTCTCCCTTCTTGGTTCTTAACCATTAACTATGTCACACATGTGTATTACTGAGGGAAGTGGTAACCAACATTCCTCTTGCTTTTTTTTTAAGTTGTGGATATACAACCATGTTTTATGAGAAGATGAGCCTACTATATGAGCAACACATGAAGAATGACCAGTATGACTTAGGGTTCTCATCAGCCCAGTTCCTTTGTTGTCACCTCCTATTTCAAGGGACATATCTGGGCGAACGTGTTCCAGGAGAGTAGATTAGACCTCAGATTGAAACAGCAAAGGAGTAGAGAAAAGAGGTGCTCAGTGAGTCACAGCCTAGAGCAAAGAAAGCAAAGAAACAAGGAAAGAGCTAGGCCAGGGGCCAAAATGAAGAAGCTGTAGGAGCAGAAATTTGAAGAGCGTTCCTAAAGTCACTTGAGGGGAGAGAGAGGGAATCATGAAGATTTTCCAAAGACCCTGTGAGACAGTTATCAGGGTTAATCCAGATCTTCTTTTTAAAATTTAAATATTCTTTTTTTTTTTTTAGGTCAATTGAGGTTAAGTGACTTGCCCAAGGTCACACAGCTAGTTTTTGTGTTAAGTGTCTGAGGCCGGATTTGAACTCAGGTCCTCCTGACTCCAGGGCCCGTGCTCTATTCACTGCACCACCTAGCTGCCCCAAAATTTAAATATTCTTAAAAGGTTAGGATGTTGTTCTCTTTGGGATCTTATTATAAATTAATTTGATCATTTTATTTACCTTTAACACCCACCTAGATCTCAACAGACTTTTTATGAGAGGGAGTAGTGTCAGTTTTAGAGCTTAGGATACCATAGTAGAACTCAGATCTTTGTAGGATTGTAAATGGGAAACTATTGACAGCATAGAGATACTGAATAACTGGGGAGCAGAGAAGTGGGACACCAGGATTTCCAGGCCATAGGATATAAATTTCTCCTACTTTTCATAATTGCCTAATGCCAGCACTACCCTACTCTTCCTCCCAAACACTTCCCGCAAACTGCTGTCTATGTTGTCACCTTTCAGAAAAGGAGAGATTGAGGGAGGTCTGTGGCCTTATCCTCCATCGCCTGGAGAGGGCAAAAAGGTTGACCTAACTTCTCAGGTTCCAAGAAATGAGCCAGCTGAAGGATTCATTTCTCTGGAAATATCAGTGTTAAGATAATATACTGAAAAGTGGGTTTTGTCCCCAAAGACCTTTGGAATTGGGGCAGGCAGTTCTGACAATAGACCAAAAAAATTCCAGTAGATCTTATGAAATTTTACACACACACACATACACACACACACACACACATAATGTATATATGATATAACCAGACATTTGTGGTTAGGTATATTGGGATTTGTATATGGACCAGTTTAGTTGAGTTGGATGATTTGTTACTGCCCTACACATTTGGCTCACTTGTCACATTGAGCTGGGCCTAAAACTAACCTCTGCCTGTGCAAAAAGTGATGTGAATTATTACTGAAATGAAGGAGCCTCCCAGAAACTACCTTGGTCTCTCTTTATGATTTTTATTTGCTTGGAAATACTGTTCAGATAAGCCTGCTTTCCCTGCTAGAGCCATTTCGTATCTGGAATATGCTTTTAGAAAGTGAGAAGACAGTGCTATCTTAAGAGTTAGATAATGCTGAGAAACACCTGAGATCGTGGCTTCATCACTCCTATTTGCAGAAGAAGCAAAGTGGAAATAATGGCTTGCATATAGCTTTGAGAAGGGTGTCATCTTCACATGGTTAGAAGTCCGACAACCTAATTTATGTTCCTTTCCCTCCCCCACTTTATTTTTATGTCCCTGTCTTGCTTTGCCAGCTCCCAGAAGGTAAGGGTCATATCTGATTATCTTGCTTTGTATAGTGTCATTTGCTAGTGTGGCTTATTTGTCAAGGGCCTGCCATATTGTATAGTGAGAAGGGGAACTATAACCACAGGGGAATTCCCTGCTGACAGTACTGAGGATTGTGGTCTGCCAGTGGTTGCCAAATCTTCCTCCAAGAACCTTTTTAGCCCTGAATTTAACTGCTGCAGTTCCTTGTCCTTTAAAAATTATTCTCTTCCCCCAAAAGTCTTTTGTTTCTTTACCTTCACAAATATTCCTGTATCTCTGTTCTTCTACAAGCAAGAGCAATAAATACTATGATAGTTCAAAGCAGCAGAGATTTGCTTGACTACTAAAGAGGTTAGTTACCAAGCACTAACAGCTTAGTAGTATAGATAACCATTTAAAATTAAACCCTATGCTTTAATGGTAAAGGTACCTCCTTCCTGTTGTCTCTGCACAGCAACACACTAGCAAGATTTTTCTTTCCTATTGGAACAGTTCTTTGAATTATAGCCTCCATAAAAAAAGAAAGATTATGACATAGTTTTAAAGTTTCCGGTTGTGGTATTTGCATAGAGTTAACTATATGTTCACCAGAGTGGGGAAGTGCTGGAACAGACATCTACAGTGCTATTGAGTATCATTTATTGGATTTAGAGACAATCTTTGCATATTAATATAGCTACCGTGTTATGTTCATATCTCATGGAAGTTGTTGTTTTATCAGAGATATAAATACTCTGTCATTAAGGGTAGTGGTCACCCCAGAAATCTTATGTGTTTACGTGCCAGGGTCTAGTTTAGAAAGCACTCTGCTTGGGGTCGCTAGGTGGCGCAGTGAATAGAGCACCGGCCCTGGAGTGAGGAGGACCTGAGTTCAAATGCAGCCTCAGATACTTAACACAAAAAACCCAGCCGTGTGACCTTGGGCAAGTCACTTAACCCCAATTGCCATACCTACCCCTCCAAAAATAAAAGAAAAAGAAAGCACTCTGCTGTTTACCAGATGTTCCAGTCTTGAGTATTGAGTCTCCAGCCTTCCCCACTTTCACACCCAGGCCTTTGAAGTATCCATGTGGTAAAGGGAGAAGAAGACTTTTTAAAACTGTAGCTAGACTTAGCCTCTTGTACCTTTTATGCTTGCTTAACTGCTCTTAAGAAGGGAGCAGAGGGGCACTCAGTGTATAGACTAGTGGCTTTTGGCAGAGCAGCAGTTAATGGTTTGAACATACTGTACCTTATTGGCTATTTTCATGGTCTTGAGGGAGGCATTTTGCTTCTATGTAGACAGTGATCTGGTTGTTCAAGTGGAATGGCTTTTTGTTTTTTATCTAGTAAAAAATGTAGTAGACTGAACCTTGCTTGGAGGTGATTTCTCCCTTTTTCTTCACTTCATGAACAGAAGGTCGGGATGCCAGCTCTGATACAAAGGGATAATAGAAAAATCTGGTGTTAGAGCATGATTAGATTGGAGTTTTGTCAAGGAAACAGCTTCACTTTTTGGATTTTCTGCTGTGTGCTGAAATTAGGTATATAATCAATGTTATTCCTTGGGTTTAATACTTTACATTTTATAACATTCTACCCTTTTTATAGGCTTTCCTGGTTATAGTATAAGAGTTAATCATCTACAAACACTTCATCCCATATCAGTTTGTGCATCACCACGATCAGAATTATCGCTTATAATCAATCTATAATACTTTCCTTTCTAAAAGCTTTTCTTTCCTTAGTAGTAAGTTGCATATGAGAGAGAGAATCTAACAGTCTTATTTTACTGAACCTCCTATGAGGTTTATATGTCTGAGCAATGAGGACAAATTCAGGTGGGTGAGCTGCTATTGGTTACTATAATCCTATTCCAAAATTATGTTATACAGTCGTTATTTTTCTCTGTGTTTCAGAATCAAAAGAAAGCCAGGGAGCACCTAAGGCAGCTGCTTATCCTTTGTTCTTACCTGGGATTATTACTGTATCTCTAAGTCCTTTTCTGATGTGGGGGGAGGGGGTGTATGAATTAGATTATGGTTTTTTCTTTATATAAAATTTTTTAAATTTATTCACTTTTAGTTTACAACATTCAGTTCCACAGTCCCTTGAGTTTCAAATTTTCTCCCCCTTTCCCTCCTCCTCCCCGCCCCCATGGCAGCATGCAGTCAAATATTGGATCTAAAAATACCTTCACATTAAACATTAGTCAGATTGTAAAGGATTATAATCAATGGAGTGAACAATGAAAAAGAAGAAACAAAACAAAAAAAGAGAGAGAGCAAGTAATTGGCTTCAATCTGCATTCAAGACTCTGGAGTTCTTCCTCTGGATGTGGATATCTCTTTCCATCATGAGTCTTTTGGAGTTGTCTTATAACCTTGCATTGCTGAGAGGAGTCCAGTCTATCAATTAGTCGTCACACATACGTTGTATCTGTAATTGTGTACAAATTTCTCCTGGTTCTGCTCTTCTCGCTCAGCATCAGTTTGTATTAAGTCTCTCCAGGTTATTATGAAGTCTGTCAGCTCCTCATTTCTTATAGCACGATAGTATTCCATTACATTCATATACCACAGCTTGTTTAGCCATTCCCCAATTGATGGGCATCCCCTTGATTTCCAATTCTTTGCCGCCACAAAAAGAGCTTCTATAAATATTTTTGTACATATGGGGCCTCTTCCCACTTCTATGATCTCTTTGGGATACAACCCTAGAAGTGGTATTGCTGGATCAAAGTGTATGCACTTATTTATAGCTCTTTGGGCATAGTTCCAGATTGCTCTCTGGAATGGTTTAATCAGCTCACAACTCCACCAACAATGCATTAGTGTTCCAATTTTTCCACATCCTCTGCAGCATTTATCATTTTCCTATTTTGTCATCTTGGCCAATCTGACAGGTGAGATGTGGTACCTCAGGGTTGTTTTGATTTGCATTTCTCTAGATTAGGATTTTTTCCTTTGGATAGTATGCCAGTAGAAGGAATGAGAACTAGGATAGTGAATCTTTTGGGGAAGAAATACAGTGATCTCACCAGTCATAGAACTAGAAGGGATCTCAGAGGCCATCTAGTTTACCCTTTAATTTTACACATGAGTAAACTGAGGCCCAGGATCTTGCCACAAAGTCACACAAGTAGTAAATGGCAGAGGTGGGATAGGAATTTCCATTATTTGATTCCAGAGCTACCTTACTGGGCTGCCTCCTCGCTGTGACAATCCCTCCCTATCATATAAATCACTTCATCTTTAACACATTGTGATCCTGGAGGGACTAAAACCATCAATGTGACATATTAGTTTTCTCAGAATCCTCCTCTTCTAAATTATCTTCTTTCCTTTCCTATGTAATCTAAACATGAATCATCTTAATCTTCTTTCTTCAAGACCTTTTCATCTTCTTTCTCATTCTCCACATGCCCTAGCATATTCCAACTGCTACTTCAGTTCAGATTAATTTATTAAATGACACAATTGGGGACATAAAAATTAAGGTAGGAACAGACCTAAAAGCAGTTGATCCAGTCCAGTTTTTGGTATATCCAGAAATGTAAACTGCTAGAGGAAGGGCTCTCTGTTCAACAAGTGATTGAAAAACTGGAAAGTGATTCGGCAGAAATTAAGTCTAGAGCAGCATCTGACACTATATGCCACAAAAAGCTCGAAAGAGTAAGTGACCTAAATATGAAAGTTCACATCATTTACACAAATAAATAAATAAGCTTTTCTGATCTAAGCAAGGGATCAGTCAGTGTGAACATAAACGATAAAAATAAACCCAGTTTTTTTATATAAAACTTTACATAATCAAAATCAGTCCAGTTAAACTAAGAAGAGAAACAGTCAGTTGGGGAAAATCTTTGCATCAAATACTTGTGATAAAAGACTTCTATCTAAGATGTGTAGGGGTAGACACAAATATCATGCCCAAGAATCATGAACTTCATCACTGTCAATAAATATTAATAAATGCTTGTTGGTTATGAATATTTAAGTATGTAAACAAAAAAGTGTGATTGGAGATGAAACCACAAATGTCCTTTTTCAGTTATATGTTAAATTTAATATGAATTACTTGTTTTCTGGGTATTTTAAAAAAATGTTTTGTTGATGGCTCTTTTTAATTCACCTCTTCACTCCCAATTACATAGTCAAGCAAAAGAGATCAACATATTGGCCACATCTGAAAGTGAATGTTGCATTTTGCACCTCTAGTCTGTTACTTCTTGGTAAGACGTGAAGGCATACTTCATAACTCTTCTGAAGAATTTGTTGGTGATTTGATGATAACAGTTCCGAGGACTTCAAAGTAGTTTTCTTTTTTGTTATTGTGGACCTTGTTGTAAATTAGTTCTGCCCAATTCACCAAGTTTCTTTCAGTTTTATTTGTCATTTCCTACAGTACTATATTTCATTACTTTATATGCTATAATTGGTTCAGCCTTTCCTAATTGAAGGGCACCCATTTTATTTCCAATTTCTTGTTGCAAACAGAAATGCTTCTATAAATACTTTGTACAGACAGGTCTGTTCATTGTCATGGATATATAGGCCTTTTAATAGTATGAGTGGGTGAAAAGGTATGTACAGTTTGGTGACTTTTGGACTGTAATTCCAAATTGCTTTCCAGATTCATCTGGATCAGTTTACAGCTCCACCAGTAGTACATTAATGATAGGCAGCTACCTTGTGTAGTGGATAGAGCTCTAGGCCGGCAGTCCAGAAAACCTGAATTCAGATGTGACCTCAGATTTCTACTAACTGTGTGACCCTGGTCAAGTCAGTTAATCTCTGTTTCCTCATCTGTAAAATGGAGATAATAATAGCACTTACCAACTTGGGGTTGTTGTGAGGACCAAATAATAAAATGATTGTAAAATGCTTATCACAGTGCCTGATACATAGTAAATGCTATATAAATGTTAGCTATTGTTATTACTGTTATCATTAGTATTCATTTATCTTTCCAACAATTGCCATTTTTCTCCATAGTTATCTTTGTTAATCTGTTGGGTGTATAATAGAGTCCTAGAATTATCTTAACTTCTTTTATTATTAATGATTTTATAGTTTTGTGTTTCATTTGAAAATTTCTCTTTGACCACTTACCTATTAGAGAGTGGTTCTTGTTCTTATATATTTTATCAATTCTTCATATAACTTGAATGTCAGACCTTTATCAGAAATTTACTAAGATTTTTTTTTTTTTTTGCATTTAACTGTTTGCCTTCTGGTTCTAATTACACTGATTATATTTTCACAAATTATATAATAGAAATCATTCATTTTATCATCTGTGATCAGCTATGTTGGTTTAGTTAGAAATCTTCCCTTTTAACTAGTCCAGACATTCTGGAGAGCAATTTGCAACTATTCCCAAAAATCAAATTTTTTTTTTGTGGTGGTAAACATTTGGAAACTTAGGGATAGTCATCAATTATGGGATGGCTAAACAAGTTGTGGTATATGAATGTGAGGGAATAATATAACACGTGCTATAAGAAATAATGAAGGGGGTGGTTTTGGAAAGACTTGGTAAAACTTAATATAAACTGATAAAAAGTGAAGGGAATCGAACCAGAACAATTTACACAGTAATAGCAGAATTTTAAAGATAATCAATTGTGAAAGACTCTGATCTAATATCAGTGACCTGCCAGTTTCTTTTTTTTTTTTTAAATAAGCAACTGGGGTTAAATAACTTGCTCAAGGTTACATGGCCAGGTGTTTCTGGGTGGGTGCTAAGTGCCTGAGCCCGGATTCAATACCCAGCTCATCCCGACACTGGGGCCGGTGCTCTTACTTGCTGTGCTACCTGGCTGCCCTGACCTACCACAGTTTCAAAGGATTCATGATGAAATATGTTATCTACCACCAGATAGAGAACTGATGTGCAGATTGAAACATTTTTTTCTTCTTTTTTTTTTTCCTTCGGGGAACATGGCTAATTTGGAAATTTGTTTTGCATGACTTCATATTTGTAAAGGGTTTTCTATTTCTTGTCTTTGTAATAGATGGGAGAGGAATTGAGGAAGGGGGAGAATTTAGAACTAAAAATAAAAATAAAATTGAATTTTAAAAAATTCTCTCCTTAGCCATAGTTGTAAAAGATTTCCCTTCTAATTTCTTTATGATTTGAGCTTTTATATTTAGATCATGAATTCGTTTGAGGTTTATTATAGCATATGGAATGTTGTAGGCCAGATCTCATTCAGTCATAGACTTTCTGATAGTTAAGAAAAGACTTACTTAGCCATGGCAGAAAATAAATTTTCAGCAAGGATGCAGCATTGATTTAGGTGAGCATAATTTCCCTGCCTCTGTGTTGGCCATACTGGTCTGCTGATCAGAAGTCTTAGAAAGTTAGCAACTTTTACTTCCTAATGAGCTGGCTTTTATACTTTAGACACTAGGAAGCTCCATCATCATTTCAAACTTTAATTGCTTAAGAGAATTAAGTTTCAAGGAAAGGTTCAGTAACTCTTTTTGGGGGGGAGGAGGCAAGGCAATTGGGGTTAAGTGACTTGCCTGAGGTCACACAGTTAAGTGTCAGGTGTCTGAGGCCGGATTTGAACTCAGGTTCTCCTGACTCCAGGATTGGTGCTCTATTCACTGCACCCCCCGGCTGCCCCCTCAATAATTTAAGGAAAAATTACCCTAGCCTCCATAGGAGATAGTTTTCCTACCACCTCACCCTTTGCTGTCATGGTCTTCTAGAGGAATTTCTATGACTTAATGGCTTTAGGGATTACTGGGCAACCTTAATCTCAGTGACTTTTTAAAAGAGTAGAGGAGGAAAATAAAAACTAAAACAGAAAGTGAAAACAAGCAAACTCAACCCACCCACCAAATAATACTAACGGCTGCTGAACTCATTAATTTTAGTGAGTAAATCTGGAAAATAGAATATGAAATAGATCTCTCCTCTTGGTGGAGAAACATTATCAGAGGTGGTGGTTTTATCAGTTGGTTCTTTTCCATTCCGATTATGTGTGAGGTGGTACCTCAGAGTTGTTTTAGTTTTCATTTCTCTGATCAATAGTGATATAGAGCATTTTTTCATATGACTATACATAGCATTGATTCCTAGGTTCTCTTAAAGCTCTAATGACTTTCTCCTATGGCTTTTGATTTGGGCTTATCAGGAGTTCAGTCAGTGTTGTGACTTGGCCTACCTTTTGTACAATAGATACATTTTTTAAAGGATGGGGGAATGAACTTCTTCAAGTGACATTTTTCTCCTGATGAAAGAGCTCAGACTCCAAAAGATTGTATAGGGAAAGGGAGGAGAATAATAGGCCATATATAACAAGTCTCCACATAATACCAAATGCAGTTCTTTTAAATATGCATTTTATAAAACAAATCAAATCTGGAGTTAGGCATAATCTGGGTAATTTACTGTCGAATTAATATTTGTTGTTGTTTTTTTCTTTCAAATTCCTTTTATTTATCTGTTTAACCAGATAAACATAATGGCATGTCACTGATCTGGCCCAGATAAGTGAGGTTTATTTTCAGGAACAGATAGGTGAAGATTTTATGGTAGCAGTATAATTGCCTGGAATTCAATGCCACCTGTTATTATCTTTTTATCTGTCTACCCTCAGAATAGCTCAGTTCCCCAATTATATTTAGGTTCGGAAAGATTTTGTTTGAAACCTGTAGTTTTCTGTTAGGAAGGCACATGGAAGACTAGGATTTCAGGCTTCAGATTTCTCTTTTCCTATTCCCCCACAGTGGGCATGCTTGGTGGCATTTCTGGTCGTTCTTTTCCCATTAAGAGGTAGAAAGTGATGTAATACAAAGGTCAATCAATCCCTTTATCACCTCCTTCTTTGTAAGTCAGCTTGTGGTACTGGGGTAGAAAGTACCAAGGTATAAATGAGGATCTGTTAACCAGTTTAGGCAGCCAATAAAATGTTGGAGTGAGTTATGGAAAAACCATACCCATAACTCAAAGACTAAGGACACAGAAAGAGTTAAAATGGTTTTAAAAAGAAAAATAGGTCTCAGCTTTTCTTTGCATGGTAAGTCAGTTTGTTTCAGCCCCCAAATATTCATTTATTTATTTATTTATTAATTTATTCAGCCCTCCAATCAAATAAACACTTCCCCTCACTTCCGCCCACTTTACCAGTGGCCAAATCTGATTATCAAATAGCTAAGATGATCAGAGACTTAAAGAGAGTGCTACACACTCACATTCTCTCTCTCTCTCTCTCTCTCTCTCTCTCTCTCTCTCTCTC